>NC_138984.1:72592628-72925128 GCF_964341445.2 Mesoplodon mirus
GTTTTCAGAAGGAACCTCTGTGATTTGCCATTTAATTGTTTGTCTGACTCTGAGAGACCTCTTAACAACAAATAAAAAGAAATTACTAAAATGGGAAGCTATGATGATATATCCCTTTAGTCCTCCTCAAGAGCCGGGCCTTGAAAAGACACTCAAGGGGCTTCCCTGGTGGCACAGTGGTTAGTAATCCATCTGCCAGTGCAGGGGACAGGGGTTCGATCCCTGGTCCAGGAAGATCCCGCATGCCGTGGAGCAAGTAAACCTGTATGCCACAACTACTGAGCCCGTGCTCTAGAGCCTGTGAGCCACAACTCTCATGTTGCATTTACTGTTTACATTTGTACATAGCTTGTTATTGTACATAGCTTTGTAAACATTATTGCCTAAGATATTTGTATATAACTTGGGCTTTGTAGCTTTTATTTATTCAGAACTCATATGGCATGTTAAAGACTTATGATGGTGTCCTACTCTGGGCAGCTGTGCAACTCCTGATGCCCGTGCGCCAAGAACCCATGCCCCGCGAAAAGAGAAGCCACTGCAATGAGAAGCCTACGCACCGCAAAGAACAGTAGCCCCCACTCACTGCAACTAGAGAAAGCCTGTGCACAGCAACAAAGACCCAACGCAGCCAAAAATAAATAAATAAATAAATTTAAAAACTTAAAAAAAAATAAAGACAGTCAGCTTGGGTTTGGAAAAAAAAGAAAAAAAAGAAAAGACACGTGGGACTTCCCTGGTGGTGCAGTGGTTAAGCATCCGCCTGCCAATGCAGAGGACAGGGGTTTGAGCCCTGGTCCGGGAAGATCCCACATGCTTCAGAGCAGCTAAGCCTGTGTGCCACAGCTACTGAGCCTGCACTCTAGAGCCCGCGAGACTCTCAACCACTGCGCCACCAGGGAAGCCCTCTAGAGCCCGTGAGCCACAACTACTGAGCCCACGTGCCACAACTACTGAAGCCAGCACGCCTAGAGCCCATGCTCTGCAACAAGAGAAGCCACAACAATGAGAAAAGTCCACATACTGCAACAAAGAGTAGCCCCCGCTTGCTGCACCTAGAGAAAGCCCGCACTCAGCAACGAAGACCCAATTCCACCATAACTAACTAACTAACTAAATAAATAAATAAATAAATTTATAATAAAAAAAGACACTTGACAATTCTTTGTTAAATTGAATCGCATAATTTAGCCTAAATAACCTTTCCTCACTAGTCATTTCCCCATCTCTCCCTAGCTACACTGACTGTTTACACTTTTATTTGAAGGAAGGATTGCTTCACGATTCTCATATGATATAGGTCTATCTATGTAGTATTTATATATACAAGGTCATGTTGAATTTAGGAAAATCTGCTAACCTGATGGATCATGATCAAACTCTTATTAACTACAAACTCCTTGAAACTTCTTAATATTTCTGTCTTGTAGTTTGTTTTTCACTAGTTTTGGCTATTAGAAGTACTTCCAATAAGCTTTATTCTGTTAGCCACAGTTTTGGATACTTGCTCAAGCTATTAAAATGATATACCTCTCACTTTGTGTCATTTGCCAATTTAATGATCCCACCTACTCTTCTACACCCAGTTAATTGATAAAGAGGTTAGAAAAATGGAATCTTCCACTGCCTGGGTACAGCCTGCCTGGCATTTCAGTACTGCTGTTGGAGTTGTAGCATCAAGTCACATTTCGTAAGGCAGTTTTGTGTAGAATGTGGTCAAGCTTACTAGATTTATGCACATCACTTTACACTATCAGGTTTGTCCCACAAAATCATTAGAGACAGTTCATTCTGTTATTTGTTGCTCTTTATGGCATCATATTGCCCTCATGGGGGCTTAATAGAGGCTTTTAAAATTTGTAACTATGTATTTGGTAGAAATTTAGAAAGATTCTCTATTTCCCTACCATAGTAAGATACAGAATTTCTCAGTTTCAATGATTCTCAACCCATCAGTATTCAAAGGTACGACTTTGTGTGAAACTTCTGTTTTTCAATAGAACTGACTAAAAGCCAGTTGACTCTATATTTTTAATGCACTCAGCCTATTTTAATAGTTACCTACTTCTGAGTGTCCTGCCCTGAATTTTACGTTCACTATATTTATAAAGATGAAAGAGAAAGCAGCTTTTTAGTCTTTTTTTTTTTTTTGGTATCATCTATTATCAATCTCCTTTACCCATTTAATAAAGGAGTCACATTTTCTTTCTTTTCACCCATTCACCTTTTCAAACCTCCAGCTTCACTTGACCCTGCCATAAAGTCCTAGAAATAGTATATAGGAGTTTGAAAGGCAAGCAGTTCCTACAGCATTCTTACATTTCAATTTTGCGGCACAGTGAATACTGACAGCATAATAAGGACTTTAAAAACTAAGGTAAAGCAAACTATGAACGCTGTGAGAATTTTTAATTTCACAAAACTCAGCAGGTGTAAGGAAGCATTTTTCTTTTTGTTTTTTTGCATGTTAGGTCTATCAAGTCATAAAATTGAAGAATTTAATTTGCTTGTACAACACTTTGAGTCTGCATCAGATTTTTTAGATGTTATTTTAAAAACCAATTTTTAAAATACAGTTTCAGGTGTCTTTGTTTCTTAGAAGACATCTACATATTTAAGTAATATTTAAGTAGTATGCTTTAGACTAGTTAGGTTTATTTAAAAAAAAACTGACTGAAACTTAACAAAATTAATTTTTTTTCTTGGATGGCTCTAATATATTCACCAGATCAAAGAATTGCATTTTTTATTTTAATAACTGTCACCTGGGTTAAGAATTATGCTTAGTTTAAAAAAAATGCAAACAATACTACTACTTCTAAATTTATTTTGTTAATGAAGCCACTACATAAATTTAGCACTTTTTTTAAAATTAATTGCTCACACTGAAAAGGGCTAAATTCAGAGTAACTCTCAGTTTCAAAGACCTAATTGCCAAGGACCTAGTCTTAATATTAACTAGGATAATTATTATGCAAAGCATACCCACCCAGAATGTTTGCATAGCTATCACAAGCGCTTTCATAAATGATGCTTTAATTAGTCTTAATTAGAATTTGTTTAAGTCAGCAGGGAATGCAGGGCCCGTGAAATGATGTATGTAATAAGCATCAGGCTCACTTTTTACTTGGGGAATAGAGCTGACAAAATCACATCACGTTAAATTGATTCAGTCAGAATTAAAATTCTTATGGTATTAATTAAATGGGGGATCTCATTAGCAGGCTGCAGGGTGACGGAACGACTCTTTGGCGACCAGATGTGAGGAAAGAAGCACGGAAAGAGAGTACCATTAGGCCAGAAAGCATCTTATTCTTAGATACAGACATGATGACATTCAACCTGGTCCAAAGTTGTCCAACTATATATATTAAGATACCAGGAACTCAGAACAATTTTTTTTTTTTTTTTGGTCATTTGATTTCTTCAAACTTCTTCATTCTTTACCTCAGTAAAAAAAATTCTGAGTATTCAGAATCATCATTTTTATTTGACAAACCAACTCAGTATAGTTGGGAATCAATAAATAATTTAAATGGATAAATGTGGTTTTTATTATTTAAATACATGTTTTCCTTTATGGACATGAAATTCATTGAGAAATTATATCTAAGGTTCTTCATTTCTTACCTACCTTCTCATTGGTTCAGTGATAACGCTGAAAACATAACTTCGTATAATCAAATAAGTAATAGGGCATCGATTAATGCATTCACAGAGCCACTGGTGACTTTTCTTCTTGCTGCTGTATGATAGCAAAAGAAGAAAGAAGGCACACTTTGTTATTTGTAAAGCAGTTCTGAGTGTATAAGTCTAGTCATGGATGGATGATATTTATTTCCAATTAGCATATGTTTTGTGAATGGCAAGGGGCATATGCTGTGGCTGTGTACATTTTTGGTCAATAGTAACAATTTAAGCTTTTGGTTTATTCCTTCCAGCACTTGTAAAAATGAATATTTTTCTTACAAATGCTGAATGAGTAGAAAAATACTGAGGCTAAATCTTCCTATTCAAAGACATTGAGTTATATAGCTGATATTTAACTATAGAGGAAGTGAGTCTTAATTGTTATTCATAGGAAAACATGAATTTTTTGAATACATAGCCAACTCTTTAAAGTAAAAATCAGAAAGTTAATTTAATAGTTGGTAGAATTTAAAAATTGTCTCTACTCACACTTTGTAATAAACAAATAAATTAGTAAATAAAAGTGCAGTATCTACTGTAGGCTACCATCTATGTGGGAGAATGGTTTTGATTTCTTTTTACTTTAAAAATGGATAGATTTCTTCAGTATTTGAGTGATAGAAAATACCACTAGGAATATCAAGGAGAATGTAGACTGTGAGTAAACTTATCTCTTGGGAATAGATACATCCTTGCTTCCAAATAGGACAGTTTTAGTCTCAAACATCCGTTTCCTCTCTCCAGTAATTTTTATTTTTATGGAAGTAATTTTATGTTGTATCATTTCCTGTTCCATTTAGATTTTTTCTCCCCAAAATGAGGTATCAAGATTTAAAGGCACAATATAGATTGTTAAAAACCAGCTTGAGTGTCTCACTCTACTCTGAAATGTTTTGTATATTTTATATTCTGACTACTTCACCCCTGACAGGTTGTTGAGAGTTTAAGTAAAACATAACAACAATGACCAGCATTTCAAATCCTGAGAACATTTTAAAAAGTCAAAGCACACTATGCCAATGCCTTTTCAGCAGAGTGTAACAAATGAAAATACACTTCTGTAGCCATCCACCTTTTTAAACCTCATTCTGGAATTGGTTATAACAAGGACAAAAGCTGATCTAACATTGGGCCATTTCCTTGACAACACGAAGAAAGAAAATGCAAGTTCATTCTGAGCTGATCCTTTTTGCAAAGATGCTGCTATGCAGAGTAAACATTATGGAGTATAGTTCTTCTTTAGCATTTCCAGACACAAAGTCAAGTGGCTTGTTCTTCTACAGTGTTATATAGCCTATGCCAGATAAACCAACAACTGTACTGGTGACAGGGTATTTTGCATATCAGTAACTGAGTAAACATACATATTAAGATGATCTGCAAATGGTCAGCCTTGAAATGAATTCTTTGTTGGCTCCTAGGAATTTATATGAGACCTGCTCCCTTCAGTGTTCTCCTATAGACATTATTTTGGGCTTTTTTTTTTTTTTAGTTTAAGATGTTTAAAACAATAATCCTAGTTTTGTTGCCACAATCAACCATGAGTGGAAAAAAAAATTCCCAACACATCCTATTTAGGAAACTGGCTTTCTCATGGCTATTTTTCTTCTTGGGGAAAGAAAAATACCATATTTATTTTATAACTATGCCTGGAGCCAACTCCTGTGCTCCTTGCCTTCAGCAACAGACAAACCTCTACTGAGGCTTTTTACAGCCTAAAGGAATATAGTAAAAGGTTACATAAACATTCAGAAAAATAAATTAATAACCCCAAGCCTTCTAAATGTACTGAAGAGGGACAGGCTATATAGTATGCAATGGTTTTGATTTAGGTAAGGCCTGCTGTCCAATATTCAATTCCATTTGTAAAATTAATAGCTCCTCCATGAATTGAGTGAATTTAAACTTAGAAACATCTCCTTGCGACCTCATGGTGAAGGGTATGGCATTCAGAGTGACAGAGGCATATATTTGCATATTGCTCTTCCATGTCCTGGTTTGAGACATTTGGGAGATCATGAAAACTCTATCTACCTTACATGAAGAACGAATGCCTGTCCCGTTCCCTAAGCTGTACTCCACGAAGGCAGGAGACTAGGTATGTCTAGCTTTGCCTGAGCCCAAAATATCATATTGCTCAGTTCATTTTTGTTATAAATAAAAGAGTAAATCAAATCACCTTACTTATATAGTGATGAAAGAAAAATGAAGTTTTATATTTAGCAGCTATCAGATCATTTCTTGAGAGCCATTTGTGATACAGGAGGAAAGAGGAGAAACACAGGCACTCAAACAGTAGGAAGTATTGTTCTGCAGCAATGGGTGAACTAAAAAAGGATACCAAGAGTGGATTCATAAGCCAGGAGAGAAATGCTGCTTGCTACATAATACTGTCTAACTTGAGCCTAAGAACAGTATCAGAGCTCCTGTTATAACATGAGAAAACAACAGGAAATTTCGAATATTGAGAAATTTGTCTTGTTCATGGAACGTCTGTTGGGAATGTTTAATTCATTCAAACATTATCTTCAAATTTTTCTTTAATATAAATTTCATCTTTTAAGATGACACAGCTAACCTCCATTCCCACCGTAAATTAAATTATTAAGACTAAATTAGGGCTTCCCTGGTGGCGCAGTGGTTGAGAGTCTGTCTGCCAATGCAGGGGACACAGGTTCGAGCCCTGGTCTGGGAGGATCCCACATGCCACGGAGCAACTGGGCCCGTGAGCCACAATTACTGAGCCTGCGTGTCTGGAGCCTGTGCTCTGCAACAAGAGCGACCGTGACAGTGAGGCCCGCGCACCGCGATGAAGAGTGGCCCCCCCTTGCCGCAACTAGAGAAAGCCCTTGCACAGGAACAAAGATCCAACACAGCCAAAAATAAATAAATAAAATTAAAAAAAAAAAAAAGACTAAATTAAGCCCAGACATCATGATTTTTAGAAAGTTTGGAGGGAAAGAAAAATCATGCATCTGTGATTCTTGAAATTATGGCAAATAGTGGGAAGGGGCATTTTGCTTTGGTGGATTAATGCTAAATCAGAAATCATATTGTCTATGTGACCCTGGGTTAAGTCCCTTATTTGCGACCACTTCCACTGTTGTTAAATGGTCAGAAAGAGTAATACCATGATATTTTAAACAGCAAAGATGTTCTTAGAATTAAGGCCAAATAAGAAGGCCAGGAACACAAGGAATCCATATAGGAGCCTAACCACATTTCACTATCATTTATCAGAAGAGGTGCCTTTTATTTCCTGGTACCACAGACCTTACCAGCTGTTACAGTCTGTGCTTATAACATCCCAGTCAAAATTCTTAAGGATGTTGAATTATTTAGTCCTATTATATCTCCCAAACTGCTGCCTTAACATGTAATTCTTTCATAGAGTATTATACATATGATGTATGATCTGGGAATTTTATGCAGGGTGTTGATTGTAATAAAAAGTGACTGAATTTTTTTTTTTGTAAGAGTAAGTGAAGTTTTGGTATTTGACTGCTGACAGCTTTCATGCCCCACCTCTACCTCTTTCCCTCTGCATTAAGAAAGCCCTCACTCCTTTGGCCCTGGCAGGAAGTTCAAACCATGCCAGCCCCCATCAATGCCTGTGGGACCCTCACTGCAGCCCTACTCCTTAACCACCTTTAATAAAACCCCACGGCAGACACCTTACCCCACTCTCTTAATCCATTTTTGCACTAGCTTGGGAGCCAGCCCTTCTTTCCCCAGGGGTGTTCATTATGTGAATAATAAACCTTTGTATACTCTCTTGTGTGTATCATCAGTCTCAACATACGAACCAAATCTTGGGCATGTGAGTCCATCCTACTTCTGATGGGTGATCACAGCACCCGTTCAACATGTGTCTTTGCCACAGACAGAAGTTAAATGCTGAACACGGAGGAGGAGGATCTGTTTATTTGTTTGTTTGTTTTAATACAGTGCACTTTTCGTCTGTGATTTCTTTAAGACTCCGGATGCCCTGTGGACCAACAGCTCTGTAATAGACCAAAAAGAACTAGATATTGATATGATTAAGAATATCAACAGCAGGAACAGAGGTTAGGATGAAAACTTGAAGGGCTATCAAGTCCCATTTCTTCAGGGCATAAGTTGATCTCCAGCTGGGATCAGAAATTTTCCCTAGTGGTGTAGCACTGCCTAATTAGCTGCATTACGGAAGACTGACTTTCTCTGAGTGCTGGCCTCAGTTGGAGACAGGAAACTCACCTACTTCAGTGGTAAGGCTGTAACACTTAATTAATTAATGGTTGCAGCATATTTATGATCTTGGGATAAAAGGGCTATAGGAGTGAAAGTATTACTATATTCCTATTGCTACTGGGAAACATGAGTCACTTTGGCAAATTAATGAATCCAAATTGAAATATATTTTTTACCCAAAGATTGGTAAATTGTGAATACCTTCAGAATCTCTTTCCTCTCCATTAATTCCAAAAACTTGGGTCAGTTTTGTAAAGTATGACTTATTTTTACTATAGAATTTGATGCTCATGGAATAAAGCTTCAAGGTATGACTACATGCTCATATTATAGTAAGCACTGTTATTTACTATAACAGTGGATATGGAGATGGAAATGGAGAATGATTCTTGATCCAGTAATAAAAATTCTCATTGTTCATATAGATAAGGACTCAAAGTAATGATGACTTGACTGATCGAAATTAGGGGACAAGTCTAACTGATATTAAGTCAGAAAACTTCTCTCTTGGTTTTCTGTGAAGTAACCATGTGGTAGATAGGAGGAAACAGCTCAGCTAAATTACTGAAGAAATAAAGGTGAGCAGAGATAGATCCAGTTCAAGCTCTGGATTAATAACAAAGGCAGGAAGAGAAATGAAGTCATTAGGAAACACTGAAGGAAGAAATCAGGCGATAGTTCTGGCACATGGAAGTATTAGTAGGATGGCAATAAGAAATCTAAATAGAACGATGCATACTCTTTGAAAAGATGGGCCATTTATATGGTCTTATTATTTCATAGCAATCTTAAATAGAATAAAAGTATTAAAGTTTTTTCTTCTTTTAAGTTTTCCCCAAAATGTCTTGTCTCTGCTATATAAACTCATTCTCTAAATCTCAACTACTTTATGACTGCACCATAAATGCAAAAAAATAATTATGTTTTCTACTCCTTTCTCACAGGAGTCTAGCATAGAAAATATATTTACACTAGGCTGCTTCACTGGGTTTTAAACTTCCTAATAGCAGAAAGGGACTTGGCAGGCAGAGGGGCCCCAAATGTGTTGATCTACAGTGTGAAGCACAATTGATAAAGCCTCAGCAGAAGAAGGCTTTAGAGAAAATGATAAGTACTGCAAGAAAACAATTTTCTAAAGTGCCAAAAACAATTACCACTTGCACTTTGACCTTCTCAATTTTTCTAAGTAGTAGTAGGAAGGAAATGCCTGAACAAAAGCTTTGCAGAAAAAAGACTTGGGTCAGACAAGGAGTTCAGCTAGAGGATAACCAACTATCAAGATGCTTTCTGGGTATCAGGGAATAGGATGTTCCTTCTGAGATGGTTTTATAATGCTCACTATCACTTGGCAGTTCAGGAAGCAGTTAAAGCCTATATAGGACAACACTGTTAATTTAAAAAAGGAGATTTCTTGCTCTTTTGCATTTCTAAGCCTCTGTCTTCATAAAACATGAAAAAGGTGGTACAATAATCTGACTCATCCAATCAAAACCTTCCTCCCTTAAGTATACAGGAAAAGTTCCCTCTTGATAACATAGAGGGCCTTGTTATCAAGCAAAGTACTGACCCCTAAAAGCCCTGAGCATTTCTTTCTCCACAGATACGATGTAGAATCCTCTCGTATTTATGTTTGTACTTGTCTTAGTTTCTGTGTTTGTCTACATATTTTCATTATAAAAAAGTATAAAACACTTGTATATGTAACATATTATGTATTTATGAGAATATCATGGATATGCATACACATATGTCTCTTTGGCCCAGTTAAAATTCAGGAAATGATTCCCACATCTTGAACAAAGTATGTATGTTGGAGGTCATTTTTGAAGTTTAGCATTGAGCAGACTTTGACTAGTGAGAATTTTCTATGTTTGGGAAAGAGAACAAGAAAATACAGTGAAATAACCAACCAACCTACAATCCCATGAGTAACCTATAAAATCCTCTCAGACTAACTGGTTTACCTGACCCTCATACTCAGTGTTTGAAAATATTTAGGAATGTACCAACTAATGCCTTATCAGTATTCAGCTTTATTGCCAAAACATGTAGGGAAAAGAACAGAAATCCAAGAGCATAAGGAAAGAAGACTAAAAAGTAGCCCAGGCTAGGGTCTATTTTTAACTCACTTTCTTATCTGTGGTTCAGATCTATTAAATACCTTTAAATTGGGTTAATGTCACCAGCATCTAAGAACTCAGTGATCCTAAATGTTGTGTAAGTTTTGATGGGGGAATGGGACAGTGCCATCATGAAGTAATCGCCTGTGATGGGAAGAAGTGAAAACAGGAATATGAGACCTTTGGAAGAAGACAGATAAGGATATAGGGGCTCTGATCTTAATAAAAGAAAAAAAAAGCTGATAGAAAAGACATTAATCACTGGATGGTGACTATTGAGAAAACATTCCTTTATGATTATGATTATTTGCTTATTAAGCCTAGGTCTGCAGATGACAATGGGGTAAATAACAAATAACATCCTTCAGTACCCTAGGAGAACTTAAGCCATCAATCTATGAATTAATCATCAAATATTTGTGAAGGAAAGAGATGGTCCTTACCTGCAAGGATAGAACCTCTAGTTAGAAGAGATACACATGTGAATAGTTAAAGGCATTATGTGATAACTTCTAGGGGAAACTGAGTTTTTCATATTAGCTCATACTAAAAATCCATGATGGATTTCATTAATTCAGCAGCTCCACTCCTTTCCACCTCTACCTCATGACTCAGGGCATAAACTCAGTCGTCTCTTCCACACATGAAAGTCCCCAGAGAGTTGCTCAGTGTGCTCATGAGCTGCTCATTCATGTTTTCTCTCCAGCTTCCTCACTGATGCCTGAAAGACTCTTGAAAAATAGTCTCACCTCTTCAATGGCTGCCAGTGCCCTCCATGAGATTACTCAAACATTGGACGCCACCATCGCTCCTTCTTGGAGTGCAAGGGCTGCACAGTGTTTTGTGGGATAGTTGGGAAGAAGACACATTCCCTAATTTGTGTCGCTAAGAGTTACATCAGCCCCAGAAGCAGCACTACTTGAATTGTAAGTATCACAGAGCCATTCTTGAAAATACTGCCTTAAACTTCTTGTTCTAACTGCTATAACAGTGAGGAGATTTCTGGGACCACCTGAGAACAGACTCAATGCCATTGCCTTTCTAGATCATTGTTTTTCACATATTGTTTTTCACATATTTCACATATTTTTGTGTCCCAGATGCCAGGTACCCTCCTTGATTAAAAACGAAACCTCCGTGTGTATTGTGTCGTGCAAAAATAAATACTGACAAAGTGGGGTAGGGCTGTGTCTCAGCATCTACTCTGCCTCTGCTGTGCTTGGGATCAGCTGTGCCCTGAGCTGTCGTGATACGATAAAGGAATTCGGGGGTGTGGAAACTTTTCTCTGGCCTAGGGTGGTCAGAACAGGAAAGGAATAACAGGTGGCACTTAACCTTTGCTGTAAGGATAATTAGAGTCCTATGGGAGGTGGCTTTCCAAGTAGAAGAGTGGTGTGGTGAATGCTGGTGTGCCCTGCATCTCCCTGCTTCAGACCCAGGCCCTCATTTCCTCAGCTGCCAGGAGTGTTGACTGCTGAAATTCATAGCCAACTCCTTGTCCAGGAATTGCCCTCAGATTAAGGGACCTATATCACCCAAGGTTATAGCCCCTTTCAAGGGGCAACCACACCCAATGACTGGTTAATGTGAAAGTACAAAGGCCAGTGAGTGACACCTGTGCAGGCCAGCCCAGCTCTGAAGCTCCTCATGGGTTTGATTGTGGGCTCTGTTGTAACATCACAGTTCAGCTTCTCCCTCTGCCCAGTCCTGCTCCCATTGCTTCCTTACAGGTGTTCCATAGACCACTTCCATTAAAATTCCTGTGTGTAAATCTCTGTATCACAGTCAGTTTCGTGGGAAGCCCATCTAAGAAAAGTGACAAATACGATTTTTAGGGGATCATGAATTAATCAGCTTGGCTAGAGTGGAAGTTTAGTGAGGGGTGGTTGTCTGGGACATAATGCTTGAAAAGAAGGTTGACAGGGAGGTCCTTGAATGCCAGGTTGTAGTGTTGGGACTTTAACAGACCAGAATCAGTAAACACGTGGCACGTGAGCTCACAGCAGCTTCTCCATTGCACGTCTGGAGTGGACATCCCAAACAATGACCGCTCTCTTCCCCACAGAGTTCCAGCCTGATTGGAGAATCCTTCTCTAGGCTGAGAATCAGTCCGAATCATGTGTTACGAAGCCTGCATCCATCCCGTCAATACATTTTTAGGAGCAACTTAATATAATTTTAATTTCTAAAAAGGACTCCTTAGTCAGTAGGACTTGAGGCATGTTGGTTAGTCAAGAGTATTTATCCAATAATCATTTGATTTACAAACTTTAATGCTACCCTGAGGTGGAAATTAGAGGCACAAAGAACAAAAGAATGCATCTAAGTACTGAGTATATATCTACCTTTAGGGACAGATATTTCTTTTTGAGGACCATCTCTTTGAGAATGTATTATAATAGGCACCTTTTTTTATTACACTAATTTTTAAAATCTCATCAGATAAGATAACATACATTCAAGGTAAATAAATAGAATTTTTAAAATGTACCAAATGATAATACATGGTTAAACATAAAATATCACATTTTTTATTTTGAATCTTCTCCATTATCACTGCCACATTTAATTCTGACATTTTGGATAGTCTTACTAAACATGTCTTGATAGTGGTCAGTGAGGGTCTGTGCCTTGACTCAGTGTCATGGGTTACTTGAGTAGGGTGACTGCATATCCTATCTGTCCAGGATTCTTCATTATTATGAATAGTTCCTTCTTTCACTCTAAAAAAGATATAGAGTCAGTCTATTTTAAATAATTGTGTACTAATGTTTCTGATGTAAGTTGGATTTCAACCAAAGAAATGAAGCAAAAATTTACAATTGCATTCAGATTTCCATGGCCTAAATGAGATCTTCTGCTTGGTGAATTTTCATCCTTCTCTGTCATGAAACTCTAGCTGGAGGAGAAAGTGGTACAAGGGTCAGCAGATACAGTTTATTTAGAACATCTGTCATGATTTTATCTCTGTTGCTTCATGGTGTATGTGTGGCCTGATATGCAGAAGGAATCCTGGGCAGACCATCAAGAAAAGTCACTATTAAAAAAAAAAAACAGGGAAAGGACATTCTTCCTTACCAGAGAAGGCCCAAGAGGTGTGTATGTGGGTGGGTGTTATGTTTGTATGCAGAGAGACAGAGACAAAAGCACAGTCTCGGAGATGTTTCCACCAGTCCCCATCATGTCAGTTGACAAAAAGAGACCGAAAATGTACCCAGTGAACTTTGAACAACTTTTTATCTTTGACTCAGAATTTCATTTAGAACTTTATTTTTATTTTATATTGTTGGGGGGGCCCCATGATTTCCTACAACATCAAGTACCTCATTTTTTCAAATGTAGGTATTGTAAATCCCTTGTTGGTTTTATTTTTATATTTATTTATATTAAAGTATAGTTGACTTACAATATTATGTTAGTTTCAGGGGTACAATGTAGTGATTGAATATTTTTATAGATTATACTCCATATAAAGTTTTTATAAAATATTGGCTATGTTCCCTATGCTGTACATTACATCCTTGTAACTTGTTTATTTTATACCTAGTAGTTTGTACCTCTTAATCCTCTTCACCTATATTGCCCCTCCCCTCCCCTCTGGTAAACAAGAAACTAAAAGTGAGCCCATACCTAGGTGCAAAGATATGTTATTAGAATTCTTAAACTAAAAACCTTCCACTTTGCAATATTTTATACACACCATTTTTTTTCTTTTTGCGGTACGCGGCCCTCTCACAGTTGTGGCCTCTCCTGTTGCAGAGCACAGGCTCCGAATGCGCAGGCTCAGCGGCCATGGCTCATGGGCCCAGCCGCTCTGTGGCACATGGGATCCTCCCAGACCGGGGCACGAACCTATGTCCCTGCATTGGCAGGCAGACTCTCAACCACTGTGCCACCAAGGAAGCCCTATACACACCATTTTGATAAGTAAGATGATTTGGTTTCAGGCCTTAGCGAAAGAACAAACAGATAATGATGAAGGGAGTATTACTACTGGCAGACTTAATGATTAACAACAAAACTATCAGTAAACAACTCAAAACACATGGCATTTTAGGGCCCTTTAGTGTAGAGTGGGCCTTGAGGGCATCTTTGTACGACACAATCAAACAGTAAGTGTTATTGATGATACTGATGGAGAGAGTCAAAGACTTAATTATATCTACTCTGCTCAAGAAGGCAGGAATTTTTAAAGATTTTAGAAAACTCTAAAGTTCTTAAGGAAAAGCAATTTGGTGCACAAAACACAAATATTAGTATCTGGAAAACTCAGTAAAACAGAAAGATACAATATCCAATAGATCTCATTAGCAGAGGCAGTATTGTCCAGAAATCAATACTAAAGTTAAAGACATACATATGCACTGTCCATTTCTCTGCATTTATCTAATAGTACAGATAATATAATTAGCAAGACGCACACATGCATCCAGCCACCCAGCCCCACAAACATAGCAACACTAACGCAAGAAGAAAATGTATATTTTCTTCTGAATTTGGTTTCAGGAGTGCTCATTGCATCTCAATGTTTGTCATTGCACAGTGCCGCCTGCTCTCTTTTAAAAGCAACTATTAGAGAATATTGCACTGAAGTTGATGATTTCATTCTCAAAAAATCCCTTCTTGTCCAAAATATTCATAAGTGCAGGAATCATCTTTTTCTAAAGTTCTAAAACCTGTCTGTGGTTAAGTCAGAAGCTCCATCCCATTTTACTTTTCAGTAAAAAACAAACATTTATTTACCAGGGTTTTCTGCCTGAATGTGCTGTGACTCTCCTGCAGAAACCAAGTCTGCTTAGCCAGCATCTAGGTTATTCCTTGAGAAATGGCAATAGTATGTTGGGTTTTTTAAATCTGTAGTTAAAGGTCAGTATGTTTTTAAAAATAATATTTATGGAAATATATATTATATAAAATAAGAAATACAATAAATATATATTATATAAAAATAATTATTATAGCATTTATCTAATTATACATGTGAAGGAGGAAATGGGTTAATTTTTTAAAAATGAGGATGAGGAATTGTTTTTTTTCCCTAAATGTGCAAAATATCACAGGGAAGCTTGGGACTCTGAACAGTCTTCCTCAAGCACAGGTTTATTTGGCTTGCTTGTACTGCTTCTTATTCCCGATTACCACCTCCTCATTTTTCACTCTTTTTTACTTTTTTCAGTAAACAGTAGTAGAACAAAAACTTGCCTTTAGTCTTTGAAAAAACTACTAGCAGTAAGAAGATGGGGATAAACTTTCCCACTCTAGGCAATTCTTCCCCACCCCCTTCCCCCAGTAGATATTTTAAGACTTCACAGAACCTGAGTATTTTTTCTTTTCTTTTTTTTTAAACCTAGTCCAAACTTACTAAAACATTCACCATCCCTGCTGCCTAATGCATTTATTCATGGCCTATGTATATATTCTCCTCTATAACCTCTTTCTTCATATCTTCATTTTAATAATATTGCCTATGAGAAAATTGTTGGATAAATTATTCAATTTTTTTCTATTATCCAGTATATCTGTGATAAAACTGATAATCTAGCTCAGTAAATACATTTATAATAATTTAAGTTAGTCTTCTCTTCGTATTTGTCCAACTGCCTGTCTGTCTTTATCTAGCTCTTTATACTCCATTCTCAAGCCTTGGCTAGGATGGACTTGAAGTACTTTGTTTCTGTTTGTTATATAATGAAGACAAGCTGCTAAGTAGATGCAAATGCTAATTCTGTAGTTTTCATTTCACACGAAATTTCATTAGTGTTAAGTATGGAAAATTAATTACTTCTTAATCACAAGTCCACAGAACTTAATCACCAACTACAAATAACTATGTTAAAGGGTAATGCTATGGATTAACCATAAATCAACAAAGCAGGCAAATTCTGCATTAAGGCCAAAATCCAAGTGGATACTCATGACCTCTGGTTGCTAGTAAAGAAATAGGTCCAATCTCTTGTGCTAGAACACTATTTTTCAAGTATTTATTCTTTCATTCAACAATTTTTTTTTGGTACTTTCTTTGAGCTAGACTCGGGATAAAATAGTGCTAAAATAGTCTCTGCCCTCAGAAAGTTTACAGCTGGCTAGTGAATCTAGTCAAGTGAAAAGAGCAGGATTAACACTTTGATGAGTGGTAGTTACAGATATTTTG
Organism: Mesoplodon mirus; assembly: GCF_964341445.2. Classification (NCBI taxonomy): domain Eukaryota; kingdom Metazoa; phylum Chordata; class Mammalia; order Artiodactyla; family Ziphiidae; genus Mesoplodon; species Mesoplodon mirus. Next base: position 72,608,820 of record NC_138984.1, read on the forward strand.
GAAGGGTAACAGAAAAAGTTGCTAGCCGAGCTACTTGTGAAGGTTCATGGGACCAAGGGATGTTAAGAAGAAACCCTAAAGTCAATATTTACTCATATCTTTCCTTGTTTATCTTTTGTCTGCCCTCTGCAGTGGGACTTAATATTTTATTGAGTGGCTAAAGCAGTGATGTTCTGGAGTCTTCATACTGGCTGGCAGCTGGTGGAGAGCCCACTGTTAGCATCTCTTCCAACTCTGTATTCAGTGACATCATGTTGGTTAGTCACTTGAATTTGGTGATGGTAACAGTATTTATACCATGGGAATTGGCAAATGCTACAAAGCAAGGTTTAAAATAAATTCCTCCAAAGAGCAGGTTGTTAAACATTTATCAACATACCACCTGCCAAGGGAATGCAGAATTCCTTGATTCTACTGGAAAATTTAGTGGAGGATAATGATACAGGATAGTTTTTTTTTTTCCCCCAATGTTAGTAAGGTAAGGTCCCTGATAAAACAGAGATTAGAACTATGAGTAAGACACTATCCCTGCCTTCTTAGAAATTACAACAGGAAGGATAAGACAAGTCATCAATCACTGTATGTCAAGATTAAATCAGTTTAAAAAGTTCAAGGGAAGAGAGGAGGGCTAGAAGGACTGCTCTAACAATACATTTCAGTGGTTTGGTCCATGGATTGTTGAGTCATCGGGGCCCCACAATTACTGTCATGTAAAGTCTGTGGGTCACTCAGGCAAAAGTGGTGTTGTTTCGGGGTATGAAGTTTCTCAGAGTTTATCAACCTTCCTTCCTTCTGTGGGGATGCTACCCGGTGTCAGCAGTAGAAATAGACAATGTAACACAGTGTTTAAGAATGTTGGCATAACAAACACATGAAAGGATGCTCAACATCACTAATCATTAGAGAAATGCAGATCAAAACTGCAATGAGGTATCACCTCATACCGGTCAGAATGGCCATCATCAAAAAATCTACAAACAATAAATGCTGGAGAGGGTGTGGAGAAAAGGGAACCCTCTTGCACTGTTGGTGGGAATGTAAATTGATACAGCCACTGTGGAGAACAGTATGGAGCTTCATTAAAAAACTAAAAATGGAATGACCATATGACCCAGCAATCCCACTACTGGGCTTATACCCTGAGAAAACCATAATTCAAAAAGAGTCATGTACCACAATGTTCATTGCAGCACTATTTACAATAGCCAGGACATGGAAGCAACCTAAGTGTCCATCGACAGATGAATGGTTAAAGATGATGTGGCACATATATACAATGGGATATTACTCAGCCACAAAAAGGAACGAAATTGAGTTATTTGTAATGAGGTGGATGGACCTAGAGTCTGTCCTACAGAGTGAAGTCAGTCAGAAAGAGAAAAACAAATACCGTATGCTAACACATACATATGAAATCAAAAAAAAAAAATGGTTCTGAAGAACCTAGGGGCAGGACAGGAATAAAGACACAGATATAGAGAATGGACTTGAGGACACAGGGAGGGGGAAGGGTAAGCTAGGATGAAGTGAGAGTGGCATGGACATATATACACTACCAAATGTAAAATAGATAGCTAGTGGGAAGCAGCCACATAGCACAGGGAGATCAGCTCAGTGCTTTGTGACCACCTAGAGGGGTGGGATAGAGAGGTGGGAGGGAGATGCAAGAGGGAGGGGATATAAGGATATATGTATACATATAGCTGATTCACTTTTTTATACAGCAGAAACTAACACAACATTGTAGAGCAATTGTACTCCAATAAAGATGTTTAAAAAATAAATAAAGTACATGGGAGGATGTGCGTAGGTTACATGCAAATACTACACCATTTTATATAAGGGACTTCAGCATCTGCAGATTTTGGTATCAATAGAGGATCCTGGAACCAATCCCCCACAGATACAGAGGGACAACTGTACGGAGAGAGATGATGGTAAATAAATAGGACAAAAAAATGTAATCAACTGGTAAATCTGGGTAACAGTTCATAGGAGCTCTTACTAATTTTGCAACTTTTCTGTAAGTTTGAAATCATAGCAAAATAAAAAGTTTTCAAAACACTATAAAAAAAAAGAAAAATGTTGGCATAGGCCTCTGAATGCCTTGGTTTAAATATTACTATGCAATACTGGGAAAGTTACATAAACTCTGTGTGATTCAGATTCCTCTTTCTTAAAATTGGAATAGTAATAGTACTTAACTCATAGAGGTTTTATTGAGATTAAATTAATTAAAGTGTGAAAGCACTCAGGGCCTGCCTACCATATCATGCATACTTTGATGTTTTTTACTGTCTTTATTAACACATACTCACAAGGACTGGCAGCTTCCCCAAAATGGGTTAGGCATGATCTGATCCTGTCATTCCAAACACTTTTAAGAACTCCCAGAAGGCATTGCTAATCTTTGAGCTTGACAGACATGAAGATTAACCATAGAATTTTGGACATTTGCCCAATTTCTCTACAATTAACCCTGAATATTTGTGATACTGTCTTCGTCTTTTACTAATATTATGAACAGATACAGTAGATATGATTTCTCTTATACTGTTAGATTTACCTAATCAATGATAAGGGAATCACAGATCTGAAAATACAGTGAAGTTGACCTCATAAAACGAGGTTCTAAAGAAAGATAAATTTGAAATGTTTTTGGAAGGATATAAACACTTAAAAATAGACATAAGACCTTTCCTTTCTCTCACGGGTCATGGAATTATTCACACCTGTCAGTTCCTATGTACTCTTTGTTCAAAAGCAATAGGAAAAAAGCAACCTTTGAACACAGATTTGCTTATTACCTCGCTTACCGTCCTACTTCTAGTCTTCCAGGAATCCCATTGTAAGGCCTTGCTCAGGACTTCCCTGGTGGTGCAGTGGTTAAGAATCCGCCTGCCAATGCAGGGGACACAGGTTCAAGCCCTGGTCTGGGAAGATCCCTCATGCCACGGAGCAGCTAAGCCTGAGCGCCACAACTACTGAGCCTGTGCTCTAGAGCCCGTGAGCCACAACTACTGAGCCCACATGCCACAACTACTGAAGCCGCATGACTAGAGGCCGTGCTACACAACAAGAGAAGCCACTGCAATGAGAAGCCCGCTCACCGCAATGATGAGTAGCCCCCGCTCACCGCAAATAAAGAAAGCCCGCGCACAGCAACAAAGACCTGACACAACCAAAAAAAAAAATTTAATTAATTAATTATTTTAAAAGTCTTTATCTTGAAAAAAAAAAAAAGGCCTTGTTCATGGCCACAGATACGACAGGAGCTGGAATCATTTCTGAGATATAATGTAGGCATTTATGATGATTAGTTAATCATTTATACAACTTCTTGAAAAGGAAAACTTGCTGTACAAGGACTAAATCCAGAACCATAAATCACCTCTGTAAAGTGTGCAGCTATTCACTCATTCATGGAGTGATGCTTGATTAGAGGATGGGAAGAAGAAAAAGTGAGCAGAGTTCTTCTATGCGGTTTTTAAAATCCTGCACTGTTGCACTAAACCCAAATTAGCCCTAGGAGTATACATGGATGCCATGGTACAGACACTGGTGTGAAAAACAGAGGACCTGTGTCGGGTTCCAGGGATGGCATTGAAGGTGGCAATATCAGCACTCAGGGATCCAGGCTACCCTGCCCTGACCACCACTTCGATCAATCAAGACAATACCACTTCAGTTGATCTTACAGATTAAATATTTACAAGTTTTCCATGTTGGCTATATGCATTTTTTTTGAAAAAGGATCACTGGTTAAAAGTTGAAAACTATTAAACTAGTTCAGCCTTAAACTATTAAACTAGTTCAGATTGGAGACTCTTCTTTACACCTTTCCCATCACTAGTTTAGGATGTGATACTTCATTTTATCAACAAAATTAGCTCATACTACTTAGATTACTTTGACTCTTAATTGCTTAAAGCATAGATTACTATATAAAACTTTGATGTAATACAAAAAATAGAAGGTGACTATTCAGTAGGGTTGAGATCTTCTCAATACTTTAAATGCTACAGGGTAACAAAGGAAAAATATTAACTCCTATAGTTTTAAGGGATCATTCCTTTAATTCCCTTTTCCCATCCAAGGTGGTTAATAACAGAACTTTATACTGGAAAGTACCTTAAGAAACCTGTCATTTTACAGATGAGTGACCAGAGGGTTTCAGAGTTGATTGAGGAGGTATTCTATGTCCCGTGTTCTTTCCACTGTACCATATGGTTTTGCCAAAGAGTAAATATACAAGCTATCTGAAGCAACCAACTGGAGATTCTTAATCACAATTTTTGTTCCTTTCTCTCTGTGCCTGTCTCTCTCTCTCTTTCTTTCTCTCTTCCTTCCTTCCTTCTCTTTTCTCCTTCCCTTCTTTCTCTTTCTTGCCCTCTTCTCTCTCTCTTGCTTTCATTCATTTGCTAAACAATTTTTTGAAACGCTACAAGGGAGCCCAGCACTGGGAATTTGCAGTTATATAAAAAGATCTGGTACTTGTCTTATAAGAATATACAGCTTGGAAGAGGAAATAGACAAGTAAACTGCTTACATGAGTATGGAGTGTTAGGTCCTATGGAGAAATATTCAAGGGTGCTGTTGAAGCAAGAGGCAAGACTTTTAAATCAGAGAAACAGGGATGATCATGGAGGAAGCAGCAGTTGGAGTGTGTCTTGAAGAATTAATAGAAATTAAGTAGACAGAAGGTGTGTATGGGCCTGTGTGTGTGTGGGGCGGGGGTATGTGAGCTGTGGAGGGAGTATTCTAGTAGAAGAAAAAAGACACAGATGCCCAAAACGGGTGATGCATTGGAGGATCTGCAAGAATTTCAGTAAGCGTGGATGGAGGGAGGTATGTCAGAAAGGAGTGTTGGGAGATGAGAGCTGTAGAAGGCCAGAAACATCATGAGAGATCTTCTAGAGAACGTTTACAAGTATGAATTTTTTTTTTTTTTTTTTTTTTTTTGGTACGCGGGCCTCTCACCGTTGTGGCCTCTCCCGTTGCGGAGCACAGGCTCCAGACGCGCAGGCTCAGTGGCCATGTCTCACGGGCCCAGCCGCTCCGCGGCATGTGGGATCTTCCCGGACCGGGGCACGAACCCGTGTCCCCTGCATCAGCAGGCGGACTCTCAACCACTGTGCCACCAGGGAAGCCCTACAAGTATGAATTTTGCCCTAAAATGTTATAATGCAACAGATAGCTGTTGATCAGGGGGATGCCATCCTCAGGCCTGGATCCTAGAAAATAACTGGCGGGACTGTGTGGAGAGGCTGGCAGAGGCCAGTCCTGAGATGGCAGAACCATTAAGGATGTGCTTCCAGTAATCCAGGAGAAGGAAATGAGAGCTGTAGTGCATACTAGGGAGAATTGACATCAGGAAATAAATCTGACTAATCAATTAACAATTAACCTTGACTTTACCTGAAGGGTTTAAGAAAAATACATGGTAAGAAATAGATTATTTTGGTCCTCCCAGGGATCTGGCTACACTTGACAGTAAAGATCAAAATCCTAATTCTGCATTTCTACACCTAACAAATATTCCCACAATTTCTGTGACATTAAATTCAGCAAATATTTCCAGGAGAGTTAAATATAGTATTCTGTTTGGTTTGTTTGTTTGTTTCTTGGACAGAGAGCAGAGTAATTGTGATGCTTTGACCTCTCTCTACATGTTGGGTATGTTTTTATCATTCTGGAGTCATTTTAATACTATCTAAATTCAGTTTTGCAAAAACTCCCTGGAAAAGGATAAAATTTAGTTCAGGAAGGAGACTCACATCCATCAGATTAATTGAAATGGTCAATATATTTATTGTTTAGAACCAGCTACACATTCTGCAGTGAGCTATAGGGGAGTGGATATGGATGTGAGAAAGGACCTGTGTTAAAAATTATAGAAAGAGAAAGAGCTTATTTTGTTAAAACCAATGGCTATGACTGTCACACACAAAAGTGGATCTGAACATACTTTTATTTTATTTATTTTTACTTGAAATACTCAGTTGAATCACAGAGCCGGTGTTTCTCAGATTGTGGTGCCAGGATCCGTAGCTTCAGCCTCACTTGGGAACCTGTTAGAAAAGCAAATTCTGAAATTCCATTTCAGACTTACTGAAACAGAAACTCTGTGGGGCAAGAGAGGTAGTAATCCGGGTTTTAGCAAGCCTGAGAGGAGGTTCTGACGCACAACAAAGTTTGAAAACCACCATGATTGAGCTATTACCATCGTGATTAAGAGCATGGACTCCAGAATCAGACAGATCTCCAAATTATGGCTCTGCCACTAAATAGATGTGATCTTGGGCAATTTATTTAACTTCTCTAAACTTTAGTTTCCTCATTTTAAAAATGGGAATAAACGTATTTCCTACTGCATAGGGTAGTTGTAGAGACCCAATGAAATGATGCATTCATTGACTCATTCATTCATTGATTCTGTACTTACTCATTGGGCATCTGTATCCTCCCAGGCACTCTCTCAGTCACTGGAGGTTTAATGGTGAATAAAAGAGACAAAGTCTTTACCTGGGAGACAGGGAGATACACATTCCAATGCATTACATGTGTGGCGACGCAGCATCATGTTTATCTAGTGCACCAAAATTTCTCAGTAAATGTTATTTGTGATGAGTATTAGCTAATTGTTCCTTTGAATTGGAATTCAAAAGCAATGCCATTTTCAATTTACTCAATTCAGCTTTTCCAAACATTGTTAAGATCAATATATGTCTGGCTGGAGCAGCATTTAAAAAAAAAAAAACAGACCGGAAAACGCCCTGACTCTTACAACAGAAAAAACCGGGGGACTGTAATTTATGAAAATAAAACTACCACAGAACCTAAAGACAACATTTCACCCTAATGAAAATGGAGATAAACTTCAGAGCTGCTGTTTAGGCCATTTTGAAATGTTACGTTTGTAAAGGATTTAGAACGCCCCGAAGTTTCTGTCCTATTGCCTGCTGAACACATTAAAAAAATGGACTGTTCCATTATTAAATGATGCTTGAAAGCTCTCTGTGTTTGATGGAGGGGAGCAATCTTCTGGGTGTCCAGGAAAAGCTGTTACAACTTTTTTAACAGCCTCACATCTGGTGATGGAGGCCTAGTCATTTAAATTAAAAAAAAGGGCAGAGAGAACGCTGAGAGGCAGTTTGATCTAACTCAACCTTTTCAAATGACTACACTAATTTTAAACATATTAATTTAACTGTATGTTTGCTCCTCTATAAACAGGGCGAACAAACAGTATATCATTTTTACACTTGAACTGTATTATGATCTTAATGCAGGCTCAGGTGAGGTGAGGTCAGAAGATACAATTAAATGGATCTGGTACCAGCTGGAGATTAGACTCTCTTTAACCATGCTTGGGTGATTTATCCATCAACAACTCATGTACAGCTCCATAAAAATTGATATCTGTTTAAAAATAGGTATTAAAATACAGTGTACTTTTAAAAATTAGAGACTAAAATATTGTGTAGTTGCCAGCAGGTAGTTTATTTAATATTCATGTGCAATATGAAACAGAAAGATTCCTGTTTGTGGAATAAATATCTATTAGAATAAATTCTCCCTAGTTGCTGATATAAATATATAGAGCTTCTGTGCTTGGTCAAGTCCTTGGAAACAAATATGGAAACAAACTTTTAAATCATTTACAACCCCCCAGCATGTGGAATAATGACATATAATTACCTCACTTGTTAACTGGCTCTGTCTGTTCCTCAAGGATTTATTTCAATGTTGTTCTTTCATGAAAAAAAGGAAACAGAAATGCCAAGTAAATGGATTTACTAAGAGGAAATACAAAATCTTGGTGGTTTTATATATTCTACTGTGGACCATGAAAGGTAGACTTCAGTCTTGTGATTGAATTTGGTTCCTAATAGATGTAAATTCAAATATTTGTATTTTCAGCATCTAAAGCCAACTTGGAGCTCTAAGTAAAGGGCAATCATTTGTCTACTAATATGCATATCAAAAACTTAAACAAATGAGCATTTAAAAGTAATATTTGATTAACCATTCATTGAAAGAAAAGTAATTCTGCCTGTCTAATCCAGTAATTTATATAGTTTAGTGATTTGCTTGTCAATAATGAACAAATTGCCTTAATATATTACTGCAATGCTTCATTTTCATTAAGACAGCTGCCAACTTTTCAAAAAACCTTTTCCAGTTGGGACTTATAATTGTAGAGTCCCTTGGGGGACTTTCAATATTATTCTAATCAATTTTATCTACAATACACAATATGGATGATTACATCGCAATGCAATTTCCAAAGTTACCTTCTCACATTAGTCATTTGCAAAAAGAGAAGACACTGCCGATGACTCCAGAATGTATTTTAGAAAGAAACTTACTGCAGCAATGGAGCAAAGAATATTTTTCATCATTTGAATGCATCATAACATGAATATGTATAGTACAGATATGCTTATATAATTTACAACCACACTTCAAGCTTTATGGCCTATAACATTTATATGTTATTTTTATGCAATCGGATGATAATGGATTTTACAGCCACAAGATTGAAAAGTTGAAAAGTTCTCCAAGATGCTCTTGCTGTGTGGGGACCTCTGTGATAATGCCATAGTCTTTTTTTCTTTTTTCTTTTTAATAATAAGAGGAGGTGAATCATAGTTCTAGGGAAAGCTGGGAAAATAAAAATGCTCTGTCTCACTCGAATTGAATCAAGACTCCAAAAGTCATTCAGCTAGTCTCTATCCATAACAAGTGTAATATCTTGCTCCCATCTTTACTCTTTACTTCATTTTCAAACTTCTCTTGACCCAGGTGGGGAAGAGTTATGCTACTTATTGAGGAACCATCCCCCAAACCTTCCCCCCAAATCATCATCATGGTCTTCCCCATGGTCATCTAATCTGTCTTTGAGAGTATAAAGCCTACTCCTAATATCAGAGAAGTCTATTTTCTCTTTAACAGTGAGTATTCAGGGGCATTGAAGAGGAGACAAACAGGTTTTATAAATATTTGAAATGTATAGAAAGAAAAGGAAAACAGAATGACAAGTAATAAACCTTCTGATGAAGAGCAAGTCAATGGTAGTACCAGGAAAGCCTAGTGTTTTTGGATTTCCTGCTTGTTTTTACCAAGTTTTCTTACTCTGTTTGTTTTTAAAGCAGTAGCAAGGAGTAGCAAAAATGAACCCCAATTCTCAGAATTCGACATCCAAGGCTCTTTCCTATTTTTAATGTATTTATACATTGTTTCAACCAATCATTTTCATTTTAAAATATATTTTTTTAAACTTTTAATCTTACTATTAGGTTGAATGAATTAAAATGAACAGCATACCAACCAAAATAGGTATGAATTCATCGTTTAAAGTTAATAAACTTGTCATTAACAAATATTTATTAAGTGCTTACACACAAGGTAATTTCCTGGAACATATACGAAGAAAATTTAAAACACTACCTAGGAGACATAAAAGAAGGCTTGAAAACCTGGAGAGACATGTATTCTTTGTAGGTAAAATGATTCAGTATTTTAAAGCTTTCTGTTCTATTTAAATTAATTTTGTTCTCTTCACAATAATCCTGATCAAAATATTACCAAGCCTTTTCATCAGCTTGCAAAATGAGCTTACTTGGAAAAATAAGCTGAGGATACCTGGAGTAAGTATTCCAAGCTGGGAAAATGGGTAGGGCCAGATTTATGGGCAGCAATTTGGAAAGGATGTTCACGAGATGATAAGTAAATAGATTTTTTAAAAATTTTATTTAATTTATTTTTTTTATACAGCAGGTTCTTATTAGTTACCCATTTTATACATATTAGTGTATATATGTCAATCCCATTCTCCCAATTCATCACACCCCCACCACCACTCCTGTGCTGCCACTTTCCCCCCTTGGTGTCCATACATTTGTCCTCTACATCTGTGTCTCAATTTCTGCCCTGCAAACCAGTTCATCTGTACCATTTTTCTAGGTTCCACATATATATGCATTAATATACGATATTTCTTTTTCTCTTTCTGACTTACTTCACTCTGTATGACAGTCTCTAGGTCCATCCATGTCTCTACAAATGACCCAATTTCGTTTCTTTTTATGGCTGAGTAATATTCCATTGTACATATGTACCACATCTTTATCCATTCATCTGTCAATGGGCGTTTAGGTTGCTTCCATGACCTGGCTATTGTAAACAGTGCTGCAATGAACATTGGGGTGCATGTGTCTTTTTGAACTATGGTTTTCACTGGGTATATGCCCACTAGTGGGATTGCTGGGTCATACGGTAATATTATTTTTAGTTTTTTAAGGAACCTCTATACTGTTCTCCGTAGTGGCTATATCAATTTACATTCCCACCAACAGTGCAAGAGGATTCCCTTTTCTCCACACCCTCTCCAGCATTTGTTATTTGTAGATTTTCTGATGATGCCCATTCTAACTGGTGTGAGGTGAAACCTCATTGTAGTTTTGATTTGCATTTCTCTAATAATTAGTGATGTTAAGCAGCTTTTCATGTGCTTCTTGGCCATCAGTATGTCTTCTTTGGAGAAATGTCTATTTAGGTCTTCTGCCCATTTTTGGATTGGGTTGTTTGTTTTTTAAATATTGAGCTGCATGAGCAGTTTATATATCTTGGGAGATTAATCCTTTGTCCATTGATTCATTTGCAAATATTTTCTCCTATTCTGAGGGTTGTCATTTTGTCTTGTTTGTAGTTTCCTTTGCCTTGCAAAAGCTTTTAAGTTTCATTAGGTCCCATTTGCTTATTTTTGTTTTTATTTCCATTACTTAGGAGGTGGATCAAAAAAGATCTTGCTGTGATTTATGTCAAAGAGCGTTCTTCCTATGTTTTCCTCTAAGAGTTTTAAAAAGTCCAGTCTTGGGCTTCCCTGGTGGCGCAGTGGTTGAGAGTCCGCCTGCCGATGCAGTGGACACGGGTTCGTGCTCCGGTCAGGGAAGATCCCACATGCCGCGGAGCGGCTGGGCCCGTGAGCCATGGCCGCTGAGTCTGTGCGTCTGGAGCCTGTGCTCCGCAACGGGAGAGGCCACAACAATGAGAGGCCCGCGTACCGCAAAAAAAAAAAAAAAAAAAAAAAAAAAAAAAAAGTCCAGTCTTACATTTAGGTCTCTAATCCATTTTGAGTTTATTTTTTATTTATTTATTTTTTTGCGATACGCGGGCCTGTCACTGTTGTTGCCTCTCCCGTTGCGGAGCACAGGCTCCGGACGCGCAGGCTCAGCGGCCATGTCTCACGGGCCCAGCCGCTCCGCGGCATGTGGGATCCTCCCGGACAAGGGCACGTACCCGTGTCCCCTGCATAGGCAGGCAGACTCTTAACCAGTGCACCACCAGGGAAGCCCCTTGAGTTTATTTTTGTGTATGATGTTAGGGAGTGTTCTAATTTCATTCATTTACATGTAGCTGTCCAGTTTTCCCAGCACCACTTATTGAGGAGACTGTCGTTTCTCCATTGTATATCCTTGCCTCCTTTGTCATAGATAATTGACCATAGGTGCATGGGTTTATCTCTGGGCTTTCTATCCTGTTCGATTGATCTATATTTCTGTTTTTGTGCCAGTACCATACTCTCTTGATTACTGTAGCTTTGTAGTATAGACTGAAGTCAGTCAGCCTGATTCCTCCAACTCCGTTTTTCTTTCTCAAGATTGCTTTGGCTATTCAGGGTCTTTTGTGTCTCCATACAAATTTTAAGATTTTCTAGTTCTGTAGAAAATGCCATTGGTAGTTTGATAAGGATTGCACTGAATCTGTAAATGGCTTTCGGTAGTGTAGTCATTTTCACAATGTTGATTCTTCCAATCCAAGAACATGGTATATCTCTCCATCTGTTTGTATCATCTTTAATTTCTTTCATCAGTGTCTTATACTTTTCTGCATACAGGTCTTTTTTCTCCCTAGGTAGGTTTATTCCTAGGTATTTTATTCTTTTTGTTGCAATGGTAAATGAGAGTGTTTCCTTAATTTCTCTTTCAGATTTTTCATCATTAGTGTATAGGAATGCAAGAGATTTCTGTGCATCAATTTTGTATCCTGCAACTTTACCACATTCATTGATTAGCTCTAGTAGTTTTCTGGTGGCATCTTTAGGATTCTCTATGTGTAGTATCATGTCTTCTGCAAACAGTGACGATTTTACTTCTTCTTTTCCAATTTGTATTCCTTTTATTTCTTTTTCTTCTCTGATTGCCGTGGCTAAGACTTCCAAAACTATGTTGAATAATAGTGATGAGAGTGGACATCCTTGTTTTGTTCCTGATCTTAGAGGAGATGCTTTCAGTTTTTCACCGTTGAGAATGGTGGGTTTGTCATATATGGCCTTTATTATGTTGAGGTAGGTTACCTCTATGGCCACTTTCTGGAGAATTTTTATCATAAATGGGTGTTGGCTATTTTCAAAAGCTTCTTCTGCATCTATTGAGATGATCATATGGTTTTTATTCTTCAATTTGTTAATATGGTGTATCACATTGATTGATTTACGTATATTGAAGAATCCTTGCATCCCTGGGATAAATCCCACTTGATCATGGTGTATGATCCTTTTAATGTGTTGTTGGATTCTGTTTGCTAGTATTTTGTTGAGGATTTTTGCATCTATATTCATCAGCGATATTGGTCTGTAATTTTCTTTTTTTGTAGTATCTTTGTCTGGTTTTGGTATCAGGGTGATGGTGGCTCATAGAATGAGTTTGGGAGTGTTCCTTCCTCTGCAATGTTTTGGAAGAGTTTGAGACAGATGGGTGTTAGCTCTTCTCTAAATGTTTGATAGAATTCACCTGTGAAGCCATCTGGTCCTGGACTTTTGTTTGTTGGAAGATTTTTAATCACAATCTCAATTTCAGTGCTTGTGATTGATCTGTTTATATTTTCTATTTCTTCCTGGTTCAGTCTTGGAAGGTTACACCTTTCTAAGAATTTGTCCATTTCTTCCAGGTTGTCCATTTTATTGGCATAGAGTTGCTTGTAGTAATTTCTTAAGATAGTTTGTATTTCTGTGGTGTCTGTTGTAACTTCTCCTTTTTCATTTCTAATTTTATTGCTTTGAGTCCTCTCCTTCTTTTTCTTGATGAGTCTGGCTAATGGTTTATCAATTTTGTTTATCTTCTCAAAGAACCGTCTTTTAGTTTTATTGATCTTTGCTATTGTTTTCTTTGTTTCTATTTCATTTATTTCTGCTCTGCTCTTTATGATTTCTTTCCTTCTGCTAACTTTGGGTTTTGTTTGTTCTTCTTTCTCTAGCTTCTTTAGGTATAAGGTTACATTATTTATTTGAGATTTTTCTTGTTTCTTGAGGTAGGCTTGTATTGCTATAAACTTCCCTCTTAGAAATGCTTTTGCTGCATCCCATGGGTTTTGGATTGTCATATTTTCGTTGTCATTTGTCTCTAGGTATTTTTTAATTTCCTCTTTGATTTCTTCAGTGATCTCTTGGTTATTTAGTAATGTATTGTTTAGCCTCAATGTGTTTGTGTTTTTTATGTATTTTTCCCTGCAATTGATTTGTAATCTCATAGCATTGTGGTCAGAAAAGATGCTTGATGTCATTTCAGTTGTCTTAAATTCACTGAGGCTTGATTTGTGACCCAAGATGTGATCTATCCTGGAGAATGTTCCATGTGTACCTGAGAAGAAAGTGTAATCTGCTGTTTTTGGATGGAATGTCCTATAAATATCAATTAAATCTTTCTGGTCTATTGTGTCATTTAAAGCTTGTGTTTCCTTAATAATTTTCTGTTTGGATGATCTGTCCATTGGTGTAAGTGAGGTGTTAAAGTCCCCAACTATTATTGTGTTACTGTCGATTTCATCTTTTATAGCTGTTAGCAGTTGCCTTATGTATTGAGGTGCTCCTGTGTTGGGTGCATATATATTTATAATTGTTATATCTTCTTCTTGGATTGATCCCTTGATGTAGTGTCCTTCCTTGTCTCTTGTAACATTCTTTATTTTAAAGTCTATTTTATTTGATATGAGTATTGCTACTGCAGCTTTCTTTTGATTTCCATTTGCATGGAATATATTTTTCCATCCCCTCACTTTCAGTCTGTATGTATCCCTAAGTCTGAAGTGGGTCTCTTTTAGACAGCATATATATATGTGTCTTGTTTTTGTATCCATTCAGTGAGCCTGTGTCTTTTGGTTGGAACATTTAATCCATTCACATTTAAGGTAATTATTGATATGTATGTTCCTGTTATCATGTTCTTAATTGTTATGGGTTTGTTTTTGTAGGTCATTTCCTTCTTTTGCGCTTCCTACTTAGAGAAGTTTCATTAGCATTTGTGTAGAGCTGCTTTGGTGGTGCTGAATTCTCTTAGCTTTTGCTTGTCTGTAAAGCTTTTGATTTCTCCATCAAATCTGAATGAGATCTTTGCCGGGTAGAGTAATCTTGGTTGTAGGTTCTTCCCTTTCATCACTTTACATATGTCATGCCACTGCCTTTTGGCTTGTAGAGTTTCTGCTGAGAAATCAGCTGTTAACCTTATGGGAGTTCCGTTGTATGTTATTAGTTGTTTTTCCCTTGTTGCTTTTAATAATTTTTCTTTGCCTTTAATTTTTGTCAATTTGATTACTATGTGTCTCGATATGTTTCTCCTTGGGTTTATCCTGCCTGGGACTCTCTGCACTTCCTGGACTTGGGTGGCTATTTCCTTTCCCATGTTAGGGAAGTTTTCAACTATAATCTCTTCAAATACTTTCTCAGGTCCTTTCTCTCTCTCTCCTCCTTCTGGGACCCCTATAATGCGAATGTTGTTGCATTTAATGTTGTCCCAAGGGTCTCTTAGGCTGTCTTCATTTCTTTTCATTCTTTTTTCTTTATTCTGTTCCGCAGCAGTGAATTCCACCATTCTGTCTTCCAGGTCGCTTATCCGTTCTTCTGCCTCAGTTATTCTGCTACTGATTCCTAGTGTATTTTTCATTTCAATTATAGTATTGTTCATCTCTGTTTGTTTGTTCTTTAATTCTTCTAGGTGTTTCTTCTTTAATTCTTCTAGGTCTTTATTAAACATTTCTTGCATCTTCTCAATCTTTGCCTCCATTCTTTTTCTGAGGTCCTGGATCATCTTCACTATCATTATTCTGAATTATTTTTCTGGAAGGTTGCCTATTTCAACTTCATTTAGTTGTTTTTCTCGGGTTTTATCTTGCTCCTTCATCTGGTACCTAGCCCTCTGCCTTTTCATGTTATCTTTCTGTGAATGTGGTTTTTGTTCCACAGGCTGCAGGATTGTAGTTCTTCTTGCTTCTGCTGTATGCCCTCTGGTGGATGAGGCTATCTAAGAGGCTTGTGCAAGTTTCCTGATGGGAGGGACTGGTGGTGGATAGAGCTGGCTGTTGCTTTGGTTGGCAGAGCTCAGTAGAACTTTAATCCTCTTGTTTGCTAATGGGTGGGGCTGGGTTCCCTCCCTGTTGGCTGTTTGGCCTGAGGCAACCCAACACTGGAGCTTACCTGGGCTCTTTGGTGGGACTAATAGCAGACTCTGGGAGGGCTCATGCCAAGGAGTACTTCCCAGAACTTCTGCTGCCAGTGTCCCTGTCCTCACGATGATACACAGCCACACACCCCCGCAGGAGACCCTCCAACACTAGCAGGTAGGTCTGATTCAGTCTCCCCTGTGGTCACTGCTCCTTCCTCTGGGTCCTAATGTGCACACTACTTTGTGTGTGCACTCCAAGAGTGGAGTCTCTGTTTCCCCCAGTCCTGTCAAAGTCCTGCAGTCAAATCCCGCTAGCCTTCAAAGTCCGATTCTTTAGAAATTCCTCCTCCTGTTGCCAGAGCCCAAGGTTGGGAAGCCTGACATGGGGCTCAGAACCTTCACTCCAGTGGGTGCACTTCTGTGGTATAAGTGTTCTACAGTTTCTGTCACCCACCCAGCAGTTTTGGGATTTGATTTTATTGTGATTGCATCCCTCCTACCATCTTATTGTGGCTCCTCCTTTTTCTTTGGATGTGAGGTATCTTTTCTGGTGAGTTCCAGTGTCTTTCTGTCAATGATTGTTCAGCAGTTATTTGTGATTCCAGTGCTCTTGCAAGAGGGAATGAGAGCAGGTCCTTCTACTCCACCATCTTGAACCAATCTCTCTTTAACATCTTACTGGACTATAATTGCTTTACAATGATGTGTTAGTTTCTGCTTTTGATAAGTAGATAGATTTGATGAAACCCAGAGTTCATACAGAACAGAGGAGGATTAGATTGTAAAGACAGAGTGGACATGGATTGGGAAGAACTTTTGATTCTGAGCTAAGTATGGGAATTTCTTCTAAAGGGAAATGATTGAAGGATTTTGAGCCAGGGAATTACACTTGGAAAGAGCTACGTAAGTGCAGCCTAGCAGTAGTGTACATGATGGATTGGAAGGGGAAGAGACTCTAGGCAGGCAGAATAGTTATAAGGCTATTGAAATAATCTGTGCATGAAATGGTAAAGGCCCAGAATAAAATCCTATAATTTATAAATTGTAGGACCTTCAAATTATCTAGTGCAGTGGCTTTCAAGTTTCTTTTTTTAACCATGAGCCATAGTTCAGAAATGTTTTACATACACACATACTTATTAAAAAAAATGTTTAACAGAACAGTATTTATCCTTAATACTTATGATGACATTTGACATTTTTGGGCTCTGTTCTTTTTACATTTTATAAATGCTGATGGGAACACATTATATTTATTTTAAGATTTTCTAACAGGTTGTGACTTGCTGTTTGCAAAACATGGATCAGGTGCAGCCCCTTTACTTTTCGGAAGAGAAACTAAGATAGAAAGAAACCAAGAGACTTGCTCTGGTCTCACTGCTCATAATTAGCGATCAGGTCCATGAACGTCCATTGCACCACACTAAGGTTAGGATGGGACTGTGGTAGAAATAGACCTGAGAGTAATTTTAGAGGAGAAATAAACAAAACAAACTGGGAAAAATCAAAGTCAACGGCAGTTTTATTCTTGGTTAATTGGGTGAACTGATTTGCCATAAAATACAGGTGTCTGAAGAAGGACTATCCTGGGATAAAATTATGAGTTCACATTGAGGTTAAGAGGGCAGAGGGATAGACACACTGCCCAGCAGACAGAGACAGCTGTAAGACTAAATATTCAAATGAAAAAAATCTTGTCAGTCATCTATTTGGGAATGACTAGATGGCATTTGACCTAGTAAGTGTATTTCGTGGCCATGTTATAGATTCTGGAGATTCAAAGATGAGCAAAATCAGGTCCCTGTACTTGAGAAGCTCTTATTCAAAAGTTTGTTGATAGTATCACACTTCCTTGGAATTAAATCACTCTTGTTGCTAAAAATTCAGTAAAATTCATTTTCAAAACTTTAAAATTCATTTTAAAAACCTTAAGATTTTTTAATCTTCTACAGTTTGATCCAATAACTTTATGCCTGCCTTTACGTCAACTTGCGCTGTTTTTTTCAGCAATAATGCATTTGTGTGTGTGTGTGTGTGTGTGTGTGTGTGTGTGTGAAGTGTCTTTCCTTTTGACATCCACCAATATTCCTTAAGGTGGCAAGTTGCTTCTTACCAGATTACATCTGAAAAGAAACAGCTTCTGACAGGGAAATGAGCAGCTGGGTGGCAGCCTACAGCAACTCTGTTCTTTTGTACTGATATAGCATTTTAATATCAATGGTTGAAATGCAATCTGGAAATAGTTATTCATCACAAACAACCACAAAGCTGGTTAACATTTAAGCTGTTATGTTTGTGGGTTGATTTCTTTCTAGGCACTTGCCTTCCTTTAATGATAATGATGGTGATTTTCACACTGCCCATTGGAGGGAGGAAGAAGAGGTCGTGAAACCAGGGCTCAAACATTGTAGTGTTGAGAAAAATCTGCAGCAGTGCCTGAGGAGAGTCCGGGATCCCTAATACCCAATCCATTTGATCTTTTTTTCCATTTTACCCAGATAACTTAGAGTTTTATCCTTAGGGAAAATGAAACAGAGAAACTGGCCATCATGGAGTCAGAATTTAAACCATTGGCACCACTTACATATAATTCCTGTTCTGGGTTTTATTCCAGGTTCAGAAGGTCTTAATACTCTGAACTCTTTAAGTTTGTATGATCTTTGAATCTATAAAGTCAATATACTGCTTCCTAACATATCAATTTTACAGACTTTTGGAGAAATTTTCTAGCCATCTATCTCTGCTCTCCTAAGAGATCCTTGACTGTGCCTTTTCTCACACTACTCCATGGGTCAGTCTTATGAACTATCATGTTAAAGGAACATCTCAAGTTCCTTTAAAGTACACATTAAAGTACACATCTCACCCTTGCTACTCAGCATACCTAACAAAAATGGGCATCCCAAATAATCTGATAGCATGAGATGGAGGGTTATGCCACAGGAAAAGAAGAGAGAATTAGGAGAGACACATATAGTTAACAGCAAAGCAGGATATTTTGAAACTGCTATTTTGATGAGATTGCATGATGCAATTTGTGTGTGTGTGTGTGTGTGTGTGTGTGTGTGTGTGTGTGTAGATATGAACAACAAATATTTTAACCATTCATCCCATACTTGGGAGTTACTTCATCTTTGATGAGGTGAGACTCAGTGAAGGATGAGATTAGAGATCGGATAAGGGTTCTGGTGAGGTTCAAAGATATGGGGAAATGATCTCATATCAACAGTACTTCATTTTTTAAAAAATAACTTTTATAACTGAGCTTTTCAGGATACATCAAAATTTCATACATCAAAAAAGACTAAATAAAATAGATGTGCCAAAGTATCTTTTATGTCAAAATGGTTGACTTAAAAAACTTGGAACCTGATGTAGTAGAGTGGTTCGCCCTCAGGGGACATTTGGCACAGTTGGAGACATTTCAGATAGTTACAGCTTGGAAGGAGTTTGTTTGCTACTGGTGTCTAGTAGGTAGAGACTGGGGATGCTGTTACACACCCTCCCATGCAGAGGAAAGATCCCTCCCCTGCCCTGTAGCACAACAGAGTGTCAATAGGTGAGGAAACACAGAATTAGACTGATAAAGGTGAGAGAACTAGGAGATGCACAAATGCACTCAGAGATGCTCTCTCAGCCTTCATCCTCTCTACCCATTGTGGGCCTTGGAGGGGTGCCATCTGGAATCAGGGACTGAGTCTAGCCACCCCCACTTGCTTTGAGGTGCTTCAACTTCCTTCTGGTCAGTCCTGTTCCATCTGCCTTTTCTCTCAAAAAATCTCTTCTTTGTGAGCAGGAAACACCAAAGCTACTATTCCCCATTTCTCTTGAAGTCAAAGAAGATATTTAGAAGCACAATAAAGCACTTCCCTGGATTTGGAAGTAAAAAAAATGAGAATCACAATTATCAGTTTCCTTCTTGATAACTTGCTTTTTACATTACAGGACACACCTAATAACAAAAGATATGGGAAAGTAGTAGAAAACTATACGCAAGAAAAATTAGAAAGCACACAGCAAAAAGTTGAAGATACCTTACTTCTAGTGAGTGTTTTAAATAGAAAGAGGAAGCCAATGAAAAGGTAGAAAATTTTAATTAAAGAGATGGGATAATACTCTAGGAAGCTGCAGACATTGGTTATAATCAAATCTCCTAGAAATTCCAGAAAGATGGAGGGTTACAAAATCTAACAATTTACTTGAATTTGATCTCAAAGAGAGCACCAAGACTATGAAATCTTCAAGAGTGCAATTTCAGGAGTGTAATAAAAGTTAGGAGATTGTCCATAGGAATAAGAGGGTAATACGTGCTTAAAAATGAAGGCAGTTTTAGAACCTGGCAGTGAAAAGAAGTTCAGAAACATGACCTGTCCATGAGAGACAACGAAGTATCAAAGTGAATTTGTTGGATAATGAGATCTATACATAAATTTGTAAGCAAAAATAAGGAGTTTCATCTGGACAAGGAGAGCTTGAAGACAAGGCAGAGATGGGAAAATTGACAGAGGAGAAACTGAACAAAAGGGAAAGCAATTAAGAGTGCAAGTAGAGAGGATAACCTTTGAAAGGAGAAGGGAGAAGTCTTTGAGACTAAAGAGAGGAGGCATAGAAAGATATTTTAAAGTGAAGCAGTTGAAAAATTAAAAAGATTCCTTCTAATAACCCCCACCACATTAGTGAAGTATTAGGAGAGTTTTTGTTGAGATGGCAAGCAGCTTGGGGACCTAATTCAGAGACTGATGATTTGCAGAGATATTTTTTTCCCAAATTAAAAGTTTAATGTAGTTCATTAGGTAAAATAACAGTGAAACAAGCTTAGCTTTGTGTTAGTTTTTTGTTTATATGCAAATTCATAACTACTACCTAACCTCCTTGTAAATGCCAGGACACGCTAATATAAAATCATTCTTTTTGAAAAATGAATTATGATCCCATCCAGAAGTGCAACCCATGTATCAACTTGGACTGACACAATTGTTTTTATTTCTAATAAAGGCCTTCATTTACTTAAAATGTCGCTCCCTAGGTATTCTATTTCTCTTTTAAACGTGTAAGACCATTGCTGTAAAATAAGGAAATTACACTGAATCAAAAGCCATTGAAAGTGTTAGTTGGAAACTTGATAGGGTTACATAGAATTTCAAACTTGAAAATGCAGTAAAATTTGACTCCATCATAATAACCACAAGAGGCAGATCAATATGACTGAGTTAAGGTCTGTTCTATAAATCATTGTGTGGTGAATGAATTAGGAAAAAGATAAGCTGTAAACAAAGTGGCGAAGAGTGAGACAAGAACACTCCTCTCTGGAATTAGCTTCTAGTAAAGTTCAGCTTGGGTCTGCAGTAATGGAGAATTATATGTTGTGGACTGTGGGCTGCGGCACACCTACTGACAAGGCTGACCTACGCATCTTGGATCCTGGGTTTCTAAAGTTCTTACTTTTTATGTAAAATAACAACACAAAATGGAAAACAAATTACAAATGTAAGCTGCAGTTGTATATGTGACTATTATATGTGAAGTTTGCTGCATGGCATTATACATTTATAATGTAAGGGCTGTGTATATGTTAATGATTTTTATTGCCTAAATTGTTCAGTTCGGTGAAACTTTTGTTTAGCATTGACTACATATAAAGTATTGCCTAAAAATTCTAAGGAAATTCAAAGATGGAAGAGACTGGTCCCTGATTTCCAAATGCTTAGAGTATTCTGGGTGGAATAATACAAATATCTTTTTTTTTTTTTTGAAATTAATCATAGCCTGAAGGCTCTGTTCAGAATTATTGCGAAGTTTCAAATAAAATTTTATTGAAACATGGGAGAAGAAAAATTTATACTCCCATTAACTTTAATAAAATGTAGTGTTAATTTTTTCAATGTTTGTTTTTTATCTTTGCATTATTATAGATTAGTATAGTATCTGCCTGATGCAACTGAGGCATTAAATTATATTTGATTAAGTAAAAATTGAGGGAGGAATACTAAAAGCTTTTAGACAGAAAATAGGGTTCATGGACTTAATCACACTATTTATGGATTCCTTTCTACTGGAGATATAGCACTTGATAAGATGGTCAGCTCTTGTCCTCATGTAGCTTCTAGTCTGGCAAAATTTGAATGTTGAAGGCTTTAAATAAAATTTTAGTCACTGCAATACAATGAAAGTTTGAAATTTAATGTTGAATGACCCACCATGACCTTGAGTATTAAATTGAGCGAAGGAAAAAAATGTTTAAAAAATAAGAGGCTGTTTAGGTATGGCAGAAACAGTTCCAGGAAGCATTGATTAAGATTGAGTATCATAATACCATAGTTAAAGAGTCAAGCTTTATGCTAGAAAGGGGACAAAAATATATCTGAGAGAAAGAATAAAACCCCATTTGTGCTTTGTTCACATGGCTTAAATTTAAAAGTTTTCCATGGACACTAGCCAGTTTTCATTTCCTATTAAAGTAGTATTTTTTGAGGATTTAGAGATGGAGGAGCAAAAGGTGTGACTATAGGAAGCAAAGTAAGTAAGTTTGTTTGAAACGTAGAGTTAAGAGTGAAAGGGTGGAAATGCAGTAGCAAGAGAAAATTCACAACAGATAGTCTTGGGTCAGATCACAAAAAGCCGTTAAGTGCCATGCTAAGGAGTTTACACTTGATTTGATCAGATGTAGAGTTTGCAAATATTTTATCCCATTCTGTAGGTTGCCTTTTTCAGTTTTTGTTGTTCCTCAGCTTTTTTAACAAGAAAATGTACTGACAAAAATAGGGTTTGGGGAATATTAGTGTGCAATTCTTGACCGGATAGACCAGAAGGAACTTTGAGAGAAGTAAGTCAGGATCATTTTGTACCATTCCAGAACCACGAGAGTGCCAGATTCCACGGGAATATTGGCTATCTGGTTTGTTTACAACTCTGTACTCTGTGGTATGCAATAAATAGTTGTTGACTTAATGAATGGTCATGTTTCCCTTATTGGGAAAGTCTGTAGTTATCAACTTCAAGTTCAAAATAGGACTTTTTGATTAGGAGTTTTGGAATTTATGTACTAACCGTATTTTCCATTTAGAATGCCTTGGGAAATTTGAAGTCTACTTATAATCCCTGATGTCAGTGAGAAGAAGAAAACACTAATTTACAACTCATTTTTCAGCCATTATTCTACCCCATGCATGGGACTAATAAACATTAGGTTATAGGTGGCAAGCATGTAGATAAGGGAAAGAATAGCAGATGAATTGTGGCTCAACACTGTTAACTAGTCTCAATAAAGTATTTTGAGATAATTCTGAGTTGCTATAAAACAATAGAAAAAAATTGGATGTTTTTTAGTTTTTTTATAGAAAAAGTAATTTTCTTAACTTTATTCAGGAATAATTGACACATGTAATTGTATGTATTTAAATGGTATACTGTGATGATTTGATAGACACATACACTGTGTAATGATCACCAGGATTAAGATAATTCACACATCCATCACCTCACATAGTTACCTATTTTTTGTTTGTGTGTGGTGAGGATGCTGAAGATCCACTCACAGTAACTTTCAACTACACAATACCATATTATTAACTATGGTCACCATGCTGTATGTTAGATGCCCAGAACTTAGTCTTCTTGGAACTGAAAGTATGTGCCCTTTCATTTATATCAACCTCATTTCCTTATCCCCCCAGCCCCTGGCAACCACCTTTCTATTCTCTGTTTCTATGAAATCTGCTTTTTTCTTTTGTAAAGATTCCACATGTAAGTGATACCATACAGTATTTGTCTTTGTCTGACTGATTTCGCTTAGCATAATACCCTCCAGGTTCATCCATATTGTTGCAAATGGCAGGATTTCCTTCTTTTCTGTGGCTGAATAATATTCTGTTGTGATGTATATACTTTTTTCCTTATCCATTCATCTGTCAAAGGACATTTAGGTTGTTACCATATATTGGATATTGTGAATAATGCTGCAATAAGCATGGGTGTGCGGATTTCTCTTCGAGACACTGATTTCAGTTTCTTTGGATATATACCCAGGAATAGGATTGCTGGATCATATGACAGTTAAATTTTTAATTTTTTGAGGAACTGCCACACTGTTTTCAATAGTGGCTGCACCAATGTACATTCCTACCAACAGTGTATGAGATTCCCTTTTCTCCATATTCTCACCAATACGTGTTATCTCTTGTCTTCTTGATAGTCATTTTAACAGGTGTGAGGTGATATCTCATCATGGTTTTGTTTTGCGTTTCCTTGATACGCTAATCATGATTAGTGATATTGAGCACCTTTTTGTATACTTATTGGTCATTTGTATGTCTTCTTTGGGAAAATGTCTATTCAGGTCCTTTGCCCATTTTTTAATTAGTTTATTTACTCTTTTGCTATTAAGTTGCATGAGTTCTTACGTATTTTGGATATCACCCCCTTTTCAGATGAATAGTTTGCAAATATTTTATCCCATCCTGTAGGTTGCCTTTTCAGTTTCTGTTACTCCTTAGCTGTGCAGAGGCTCTTTAGTTTGATGTAGCCCCACTTGTTTATTTTAGGTTTCATTGCCTGTATTTTTTTTTTTTTTTTTTTTTTTTTTTGCGGTACGCGGGCCTCTCACTGCTGTGACCTCTCCCATTGTGGAGCACAGGCTCCGGACGCGCAGGCTCAGCGGCCATGGCTCACGGGCCCAGCCGCTCCACGATATGTGGGATCCTCCCGGACTGGGGCACGAACCCATGTCCCCTGCATCAGCAGGCGGACTCTCAACCACTGCGCCACCAGGGAAGCCCTCGTTGCCTGTATTTTTTGCCTTCTTAATAATTTCTTAATCAGTAATTTCTCTAAGAAATTTTCACCAAGATCAATGTTAAGAATATTTTTCCTATGTTTTCTTCCAGGAGGCTTACAATTTTAGGTCTTACATGTAAGTCTTTAATCCATCTCGAGTCAATTTTTGTGAGTAGTATAAGGTAGGGGTTCAGTTTCATTCTTTTGCATGTGGCTATCCAGTTTTCTCAAAGACATTTATTGAAGAGACTATCTTTTCTCCATTGTGTGTTCTTGACTCCTTTGTCAAAAATTAGTTGACTGGGGCTTCCCTGGTGGCGCAGTGGTTGAGAGTCCGCCTGCCGATGCAGGTGATGCGGGTTTGTGCCCGGTCCAAGAAGATCCCACATGCCATGGAGCGACTAGGCCTGTGAGCCATGGCCGCTGAGCCTGTGTGTCCGGAACCTGTGCTCCACAACGGCAGAGGCCACAACAGTGAGAGGCCCGCATACCGCAAAAAAAAAAAAAAAAAATTATTTGACTGTATATGAGTGGGTTTATGTTTGGGCTTTGTATTCTGTTCTACTAACCTATGTGCCTGTTTTTATACCAGTACTGTACTGTTTTGATTACTATAGCTTTGTGATATACTTTGAAATCAGAAAGTGTGATGCCTCCAGCTTTGTTCTTTCTCAGGATTTCCTTGGGTATACAGGATCTTTTGTGGTTCCATACAAATTTTAGGATAGTTTCTTCTATTTCTCTGAAAAAATGACATTGGAAGTTGGATAGTGATTGCACTGAATCTGTAGGTTGCTTTGGGTAGTATGGACATTTCATAGTCCAGTTAAGTTCCAAGTTAAGAACATAGGCTATCTTTCCATTTATTTGTGTCTTTTTCAATCTCTTTCATCAGTGTTTTATAATTTTTAGTGTATATGTCTTTCACTTCTTGTTAAATTTATTTCTAACTATTTTATTGTTTTGATGCAATTGTAAGTGGGATTGCTTTCTTAAGTTCTCCTTCAGATAGTTTGTTGTTAATGTGTAGAAATGTAACTGATTTCTTTTTTTCCTTTTAATTTTTCCCAATCTCCCAATTCATCACACCCCTCCTCCAGCTTTCTCCCCGTGGTGTCCATACGTTTGTTCTCTACATCTGTGTCCCTATTTCTGCCCTGAAAACCAGTTCATCTGTACCATTTTTCTAGGTTCCACATATATGCATTAATATACGATATTTGTTTTTCTCTTTCTGACTTACTTCACTCTGTAGGTCGTCTCTACAAACGACCCAATTTCGTTCCTTTTTATGGCTGAGTAATATTCCATTGTATATATGTACCACATCTTCTTTATCCATTCATCTGTCAATGGGCATTTAGGTTGCTTCCATTACCCGGCTATTGTAAATAGTGCTGCAATGAACGTTGGGGTGCATGTGTCTTTTTGAATGATGGTTTTCTCTGGGTATATGCCCACTAGTGGGATTGCTGGGTCATATGGTAATTCTGTTTTTAGTTTTTTAAGGAACCTCCATACTGTTCTCCATAGTGGCTGTATCAATTTACATTCCCACCAGCAGTGCAAGAGGATTCCCTTTTCTCCACACCCTCTCCAGCATTTGTTGTTTGTAGATTTTCTGATGATGCCCATTCTAACTGGTGTGAGGTGAAACCTCATTGTAGTTTTGATTTGCATTTCTCTAATAATTAGTGATGTTAAGCAGCTTTTCATGTACTTCTTGGCCATCTGTATGTCTTCTTTGGAGAAATGTCTATTTAGGTCTTCTGCCCATTTTTGGATTGGGTTGTTTGTTTTTTTAATACTGAGCTGCATGAGCAGTTTATATATCTTGGAGATTAATCCTTTGTCCATTGATTCATTTGCAAATATTTTCTCCCATTCTGAGGGTTGTCTTTTTGTCTTGTTTGTAGTTTCCTTTGCCTTGCAAAAGCTTTTAAGTTTCATTAGGTCCCATTTGTTTATTTTTGTTTTTATTTCCATTACTCTAAGAGGTGGATCAAAAAAGATCTTGCTGTGATTTATGTCAAAGAGTGTTCTTCCTATGTTTTCCTCTAAGAGTTTTATAGTGTCCAGTCTTACATTTAGGTCTTTAATCCATTTTGAGTTTATTTTTGTGTATGGTGTTAGGGAGTGTTCTAATTTCATTCTTTTACATGTAGCTCTCCAGTTTTCCCAGCACCACTTATTGAAGAGACTGTCTTTTCTCCACTGTATATCCTTGCCTCCTTTGTCATAGATTAGTTGACCATAGGTA
Organism: Mesoplodon mirus; assembly: GCF_964341445.2. Lineage (NCBI taxonomy): Eukaryota > Metazoa > Chordata > Mammalia > Artiodactyla > Ziphiidae > Mesoplodon > Mesoplodon mirus. The sequence continues at coordinate 72,635,292 of NC_138984.1, forward strand.
CGTGGGTTTATCTCTGGGCTTTCTATCCTGTTCCATTGATTTATATTTCTGTTTTTGTGCCAGTACCATATTGTCTTGATTACTGTAGTTTTGTAGTATAGTCTGAGATCACAGAGTCTGATTCCTCCAGTTCTGTTTCTTTCCCTCAAGACTGCTTTGGCTATTCGGGGTCTTTTGTGTCTCTATACAAATTTTAATATTTTTTGTTTTAGTTCTGTAAAAGGTGCCATTGGTAATTTGATAGGGGTTGCATTGAATCTGTTGATTGCTTTGTGTAGTATAGTCATTTTCACAATATTGATTCTTCCATGTAACTGATCTGTATGTTGATTTTATTATTAGTCTCAATAAATGGCGTCAAGGTAATTAAATATTCTGTTGCTATTAAAGCAGTAGAAAAAACTGTGTGTTTTTAAAATCTTTTGATAGAGAAAGTAATCTTTTTAAGGTACTTCTGTTTCATGTGTTTGAACTTTGTTCTTTCAGTAGAGTAATAAATTCTGGAAGAAGTTATGGTGTCTTCCACATCCCTGTACAAAATCTGTAGTCCCAACTAAGTGTTTCTTATTAATGTATACAATACCAACACACTCCATGTGAAAAATTCGAATACTTTTGCCACCTGATTGCTTTGTTAGGTGGAAAGATGATTTTGTTTCATTATTATGCATATTTGTACAAGTAAAACCCAATTTCAGAAAAGCACAGTAAAAATAACTAACATTTATTGAATGCTTACTATGTCAGAAAAGCACAGTAAAAATAACTAACATTTACTGAATGCTTCCTATGTGCCAGTTGTTTACATACGTAAATACATTTACTGTTCACATTAATATATGAAGTAGGTGCTACCATATCCCTGTTTCATAGATGAAGGAACTGATACAAAAAGAGGTTAAGTAAATTGTCCAAGAGAACACAGTACTAAAAATGATGAGGAGGGATTTGAACACAGACAGTCTGATTTTAGAGTCGTACTCTAAACCAGCAGTTGGCATTTTTTTTTTTTTCTGTAAAGGGCCAGATAGTAAATATTTTAGGCTTTGCAGGCCATATGGTCTCTGTCGCAACTACTCAACTCTGCCGTTTAGTGCAAAGCAGGCATAGATAATATGTAAATGAATAAGCATGGCTGTGTTCCAATAAAACTTTATTTATGGACACTAAAATTTGAATTTCATAAATTTTTATGTGTCACAAAATAGTATACTTCTTTTGATTTTTTTCCAACCATTTAAAAATGTAAAAATCTTTCTTAGCTGTGAGCCATATAAAAATGGGAGGGGGTGACTGGTTTTGTCCCACAGGCTATAGTTTGCTGACCCCTGCTGTCACCCACAGTGCTATTTAGACTCTAGAAAAAGAATGCAGAACCACTTCAAGATCTACGAAGGCTCCATTATTCATGATGGGATTTGGGACATTTAATTTTTCTGCTAAAGTGAAGAATAGGAGAAACTGCTAAGTGATGAGTTTGGGATAGACCTAAAAATAATTTATTGCATGTAGTAGCTACTAAACCCCCAAACAAGTTCCTGAAGATGACTGTAAGATCTTTTTATGCCTATTACTATTTTCCTCAGGAAAGACTATTTCTCAAGGAAATGGCCCTTTCTTGGGATTTAGTAAAACAAGGATTGCAGACAAGCGGTAATCTTAACCACAAGTTGACAAACCATGGGTGGGCCAAATCTAGCCTGCTGCCTGTTTTTGTCCTGCCTGTGAGCACTACCCCAGCAAGCTAGCACTAAGAGCCATGCAGACCCAGGGCCAGGTATGAGGCATGGAAGGATCCTTCCCCAAGCCCCTTTTGCACCCAGCAACTACCTCCACAGTCACACCTTGCCACTGCCCATGGTCTGTGCCAATTGCCACCTACATGTTGAGGACTCTGCTTTGGCAACTGGTATGCACCAAGTGGTAAAATCTCTGTCTGGTGAATGGCCTCACCTCTGAGCAGCTGTCCAAGTTGAGATGGTACACTGGATCTGGATTTCACTAGACAGTGACAGTGACCATGGCAACCACCTATCCCACTGCCTGCTAGGTCCTTTCGCCTTAGTCTAGTCCATCATCAACCTGAGATAGTCTTCTTCAGACAGCAACTGGTCACAAAGTGTCCTCATTACTTGGAATACCCACCCCGGGCAAGTGGGACAGGGGTTTTCTCTCTTGTTATATAAATACCTGCATTATACTCTTGATTTTGCCTCTTGCCCTGCAAAGCCTTATATATTTAATACCTGCTCCCCCAGCCTCCAAACTGCTGACCCCTGACCTAGATCACAACAGGGACTACAGATACAAAGAGAAAGAGGGAAAGTATGGGGAAGTTGAGATTTGGCAACAATTTAGCTCATTTAGTATTTCACTCGATGAAAGGAAAACGACTGAAGCTTAAGTAAAATATGTAACTAGAAAGCAATGGGACTGACAGTATTTCTCCATGATCGTGTGTGACAAAATGTGATTGTCTTTCAAAATGGCGCCCTCTGGACGCTCTTCATGAAATTTAACGATGTTGCCATTGCTGTAAAACATTTTGGCACTTTTCCTTTGGAATTGCTCTCTGAATTTACAAGTTGCAAAAGATTATCTCAGGGAATGTCTTGTCGAATTTTAGAGTTGAAAGGACATTTGAGATTAGCCTCATTGTCTTACAATTACACACCTTCTTCAACCAACAAGGTTAGTTTCCAGTTGACCATCCTTCTTGTTAGTAATACTTGCCTTAGTTTGACTCTTTTCTAAATTAATTCATTATTTCAGGATGAAAGACATGTTACTGTCAAGGATAGTGAAAAGAATAAACCATATGTTGTGAAAGTCATTTTAAAAGAGGAGATAAAAATGTTCTGAGTGAAAAAAATGATCATTTCTAGCAATGGTCAGTAATTTGTTTGGCTGTATAAATTCTGGTGACTTTTCTTTAAAAAAATCATCTTACTCTATGATTAAGCAAAATGCCTTGAATTCCTTAATATTAGAAAGTTTTTGGAGTTTAATAACTTTCAATTACAAAATAACTAAGTCTATCTTAATTCATGTGTTCTCTGAGTATTCTGCATTGCCCAATAAAGTACATGTTTTAAGATAAATACATAAATATAAATATTTGAATTATAAGTCAGATTGATTTTTAATAAAGGTAGACAAAGACGGAATGTCAATATGATCACTGTATTATTTTAAGGACATTCCTTTTTTTCCCCCACCACAAGGATGGTAGCTAGATTTTTTTTTAAATTTCACAGAGATGTGCCACAGAGAGCAACCAAATATAACAACTCCCTTTCACAACCATGTGGAAGCAACTTGCTTCCTGCCATTTCTCTCTCTTATGATATTCCGAAGTGAAAATGAAATACAGATACTATCAAACTGTGGCTGTGACAGATGAAAAAAAAAAAGATACTTCTGTTTTACTGAAGTGCATTTGTTTTCCTCCTTCATTCTACAGGAAGCATTACAAACCCACAGAGTCCCTGAGAGATGGATTTTACTGGGAGGCAGAATGCTAACTTTGCTCAAAGATGTGTAAATGCCACGTGCCCAGATGGTCCTTTTGCCTATTCATAGGGAGAGGCTCAGAAACACACATGCAACTTTCTGTGGTCAGTCATAACAGATTTGTTCTAAATAAGCCACACTGTTTTGCAAGATGGCAGGGAACTGTCAGGCTGTATTTTAAGCACAAATGTTTCTGCCAGACAGACACAGCGTATACCATGTGCTTCAGGAACACACACACATGTGTCATTGATCTGAGGACAGAATACAGACCTTGTGTTGTCATTTTACAGCTCAGATCAATAAGCGCAGTTGTGTAAGCCCAGGGCAGTGTATTTCCTGCACTGACTTTCAGTTGACTCAAGGATTTCATGCCAATCATAAAAATTATAGATAGAGAAAGATAAGTAGACAGGTAGATAGATGGACAGATGATCCTTCTTAACTCTTGCATTTGCCAAGCCTGATTCTGCACATTGCCCCTGAAGGGGGGTCATTGTGTTGGGGGAGGGGTCTAATAGTCTTTCACCTAATTTAATTTACCTCATTCCTTTTTTCCATGGAGTCACTTTCCATTGACATTTTAATAAAAGTAGAACTTAATGAGCAACTATTTACATTTGACATTTTGTGTGTTGTCAGGTAGATTATCGTTCTTAGAAATTTACAGTCTGAAATAGATTTCCAAGATAGAAAACTAGTTAGTTAACAGAGATTTGTTTGAAAAATTAGAAGCAACAATTTGTTACAAAAGCTGCCTTTCAGAGGTTAACAGCAATTTCAGGTAGGGAACAAGAGTAATTTATAACCGAGTTGGTGACCACGTTGGGAAAGAGCCCTGGGACTTCTAGTTCCAGGTATTATGGGACTGGTGACTCCCATCTGATTTGTCCTGACGGACGTACTTCAGAGGTGGGCAAGCTGCAGGCACATTAGGAGACGTGACTAGATGTGAGGAGTGAATAAAAGGAAGCATTGCACTAAGGAGGGGGAAAAAAGCATGTTGCTCAATGCAGCTAATAATTAATTAATTAACTACTTAATTACATCCTAACTCACTCCAGACAGAATTAGCAGGAGCTGACAAAGATACATATTCTGAACTTGATGGTGAATAAGGGAGGAAGATAAATGAAGGTAGGGCAGAGGAAAACAAAGTCAGATGTAAAAATGGTACTCAAAATATCTGCTCTAAGAATTTTGCCAGAGCTGGCTTGGAAATTTGACGTTATGCTTTCTAGCAGTCCGACAAGAGAAATAAGACCAATTGCAAGTTCCATAGTGTCCAACAGGTAAAATGACGCTAGTTTCTTAGGTTAATTCCAACTATTTCTGATATGAAGTCTCAAAGAAGCTTTTCTCCTGGCCCTCATAAAAAGGACACTGGCATGTAAAAAGCAGTATCTAACAACATGCTTGTAGTAAAAACTTCTCCTAGATTTTCTAAAAAGTAAACTTTTTCAAATTTAATACAGATATAGCCTCAAGTTCAGTAAAAAAATTCTATTCCAAACTTTAGTGGCCCATTATTTAAAGATGAAGTTGAGTGCCTAGAGGGATGGATGAACATGCAAGTTTTAGGCAATTCTCATAAACACCTTTTCTGAACTTAGGTGATACCAACTAGAACATACCACACACATACCTGAATAAAAATCCACTCACTGTCATGGCCAAGATTTTCACTAGCAAATAACATCATAAGGACAAATGGCCATTTGGAACTTCAGTTTTGAAAATAACTTCAATTTGTTTTGACTGTTTCAAAGAAAATGTGCAGTATGACCAAAGAAATCATTTCTATTATGTCACTGCAATCAACATTGCACGATTGAGAACCAGGAATGGAAATTTGGAAATGTTGGGTACACAGAGCAGAAATTAAAATATGACATCTTAATAAATTATTTTCAAACCAATCAGGAAATCCAACAGTATATTTGCAGCCTGCAATGCTAATATCAAACCAGGCCTAAGACATTTCCTGGGGGATTAATGACCAGAGGGAATTAATGGCCCTTGGCTTCACCTCAGGCCATCCACTTTCCCAGCCAGTCATTAATCCTAAGAAATGTCCTGAGCCTCAATCATTACAGCTTAATTGAGATGTCATGAAAAGGGTTAAAGAAGTTTTGACTACTTTACTACATGAATACCAGCAGTGAAATGCATTTAGAATCCCTGTTAAAAAGACATGTAATTGCCTCAGATTCTTTATATTATCCTAACTCTTCAAAATTGATTGGTTTTAGGTTTATGGAAAAATATGCAAATTAACAGTGGATATGACACACATTTCTCATCGTGGGAATAAAAGTAGTTCACACAGGATTCATTTGATTGAGTTTGATTACTGAACAAAATCTGATTATTTTAGATACATGATCAGACTTTTCTGGAGATGCATACTGTAGGAAAGAAGTATTTGGCATGTGTGATTGTCAGTTTAAATGTGTCTTGTTAAACAGTTCGTTACTTGGGGGTCCGTCATTGCTAGGGAGCACAGTTATTGGTTATCAGGAACTACTTATTCAAAGTAAACAGAATGAAAGAAAGGACTCCTTTCTTACTTAGGATGAGCATACAGTTAGCCTATGTGAAATAGGGGAAAAGACCAGCAACTTCTGTCTCAGCATTTTGGAGCCCTATTTCCTAAACAAGGTCTCAAATCAATTTACAAGGGTGCTTCATTTGCATAAGAATCTGATGATACCAGACAAAACAAGGACAGGTGGAGAATGATCAAAGAGTGAGAGTAGCCAATCAGAATCAAAGAACAATTGGAAAGAATCCCAATAGGGAATCATTTTTTTAAGCCAAATATGCTTCCCAATGTAGAAAGGGAAAAAAATTCACTAGCAACAGATCTTAAATACACATCTGCTTGTATTCCCTATAGCTCCGACCCTGGCTGCCTGCCAATCAAAGGGACCCCTCTTAAATTCTGATCATTAATGACCACATGTTACCCGACAAGCAGTGTTAAGAGCTCAGCAATTTGCAGACTTTTCATATCTTCTAAGTCTTTTCTCAGGACCATGGTGTACCCATTTTTCAAGAAATAGTCATGTTCATTCTGCCATATCCTTGAACACTAATTGTCTGTGGGTGGTGATGGTGGTGGTGGTGATATGTGTACGTGTGTGTGTGAGCGTATGATCAAAGAAGGAATATTGAGGGCTTCCCTGGTGGCGCAGTGGTTGAGAGTCCGCCTGCCAATGCAGGGGATGCGGGTTCGTGCCCTGGTCTGGAAAGATCCCACATGCCGCGGAGCGGCTAGGCCTGTGAGCCATGGCTGCTGAGCCTGCGCGTCTGGAGCCTGTGCTCCGCAACGGGAGAGGCCCGCGTACCACAAAAAAAAAAAAAAAAAAAAAAGAAGGAATATTGACAGTGGCTTTCAGCGTTGCTCTCAACAAATCATCTTCTGCAGTGGCTCTGAGTCAGTTAGTTGTCTGCTCACTTTTGGAATATCTGTGTTTCAACAACACCATGTGGGAAGGTTTCAGAATTTTAATTGTGTAGTTGGATTTAAGTGGGATTTTTCTTGTTGCCTTAAATTGCTAACTTGAGCCTAAAACTGAGGAAATAGAGATGTTAGGTATCCCCTGCTCCAAGGAGAGCTGACTACGGTAGGGGCCAGCCCAACCCCTCAGGGTTTATTATTAAAACGCCTATTGGCTAATTTTGATATCTCTGTTCAACACTCCGCACCCCAACTTCACACCCACTAGGCTATTAAAATATAACTAAAAGGCAGGGTAGAGGAAGAGGCGGGGAGTGGTCTGGGTCATCAGGAGTGCTGTGATCCCCACAACACCAAGCCAGGGAAAGGGAGTCCAGGAGATTCACCACTCTGGGATTGAAAGTTCCTGCAAGGCTGGCATCTCATTCCCTAGTCAGACATCCGCTTGGTCAGTGGACTTGCTGATCTACCCTGAGCCTACCTGAGCAACAGAAGAGAGGACTGGAGAGAAGTGGCAGTGCAGAGAGAGAAGTGAGTGAGCTGTGGTAAGAAGGTAGGAGTTTTTCTTTAAGGGACACTTCAGGGATGCTATGAAGGAGATAGGCTGAGCTGTCTGGGTAGTGTCCAGGCCACAAGGGAGTTTCCCTAAGACTGGGGGGAGATCTGCTGGTGACTGGCGGTACACACAGCCACACACTTGCCTGGAGCCAGCTGGCAGTGGGATTAGTGAAAGCTTTGACTCAGATATGAGCTGAGAATTTTAGACTGATCTAGACTGGACTCTGAATACATTGAAAGGCAAGAAACTAACTGGATCTTTCCAGGATACTTGACTAGTGTGCGAGAGAAATTCAATAATATTTCATGCTTATACTTCTGAGTTACCATAGTGCAATAGATTGGTTACTCATGTAATAGATCCCAACATGCCTCCTGATGGCCTCTCTATGTGTCCTAGACACCTATCACTCTGTAACTCATAAGGTCATCAGTTCTTGTATTAACAGAATATGTAGTTAGATTTTGAAATCAGAACATCAGACAATTTATTAAAAGATTTGTCTGGTATTCTTTTTTATAAAATTCAATTGGTGATCTTTATTAAATCCTTAATACATTTACTAGTGTCCAGAAGATCCAGAAGTATAATTAATTTTAGCTATAACAAATGAAATTATCAAAGTCATTAATTATTAATTAATATGATTAGCTATTAATTATTAAAGTCACTAATCTTGCTCTTCAAGTTGCTCAGGTTAAAATATTAAAGTCATTTTTAATGTTTTTTACTTCTGTCATCTTCATGTTCGATATATCAATCCTTTTATTTTATATTCCAACCACTTTTTTTCCTTAACTCTCTCCACTGTTACCCTCTTGGTCTAAGGCACTGGTGATTCTCCCTTGGATTACTGCAAGAGACACTTCGCTGGTTTCCCTGCTTTCACTTTTGCCTTCCTTCAGTTTATTTCCACCCAGAAGCCAGAGCAATCATGAAAAGTTAATCATGACACTTTTCATGTTAGAATTCTCCAGCGTCTTTACATTACACTCAGAGTGAAGACCAGAGTCCTTGCAATGGCCTTCAAGGTTCTACAAGATTTTTGTACTCGTCTCTTCATCTCTCTGATACGATTCCTATCACTCTCCCTCCTTGTGGTGACCTGACCTCCCACTCAACTTCTGTGTATTCTGAAAGCAATAAGAGCTAATATTTATTTAGATCCTACTATGTGCTGGACACATTCTAAGTACTTTCCCAGTATCATACAGATAGCAAGTGGTGGAGGTGAGATTTCTTCTCAGGCAGACTGAGCCCAGAGCTTGGACACGCTGAATTTTTATACCATACTGCCACCTGTTATGTATGTATGTATGGAGATGGTCTATGTCTAAACAGTCAATGTTTTCCAGTAACTAAAACAGGATTTAAGAGGTAAGTAGAACCAGGTTCATATCCTGGTTCCTCCTCTTCTTAGCAATGTGACCTTAGCAAATTGCTTAACTTCCCTGTTCTTCAATTTCCTTACCTAAGGAATGAGAATAATAACAATTCCCTCACAGGCAAGGTTAAGTAAGAATATAAATAAATGTTCTTAGAGCAGTCCCAGACAGGGTATGTACTCAAAGCTTTGTAAATTATTATTGTACTTATTTAAATATATATTTCCAAGGAAAATTAATTTCCCCATTCTCAAGGCTCTTACAATGCTTCAAATTGAGACATTTGGGAATCCATATTAAAATGGCTTCTGCTCGTATTAAAGATTTGTAGACAATTGAATGCATCTACCATATTGTTAAACTGAAGGTCAGGAAAGAGGAGTGGTTATTACTTGTAATTCTTCAAAGGATATCCAGGAATACAGACTCCTCCTTTTACTCATTGCAGACAATTTTTTCCCTAAAATAATAGTTTACATTAAAGCTGACAAGTATACTCTAAAATTTTATCTTGATGCAAATTAAAAGTAGCAGTTTATAATCTGGAATAGCAAAGTTTATAATGGAAACAGCAACTGAACCTTAAATAGGGCATTATGTACTCAAAACTGGTTTTTTTAGAGGGGGAAAAAGTGGTTATAGGGGCTACTCAGGAGGCTGGCATAGGTCTGTGCAATCTGAACGTCATGATTATAACTAAACATTTGTTATATTCGAGTCAATGGGGACTAGATTATAAATGGTAAACTAGTTCTTTAAATGACCTTTAAATGACCAGAATATGTTTTTTTGGTAGAGCCTCTTTAATTGTATTACTTCAATACTAGCATTTCCTTTAGTTCATTTTTGCTGTACTAGCTAGCCAAAAAACCCAATTTCAGATTCTTCGGTGGTCCTTTGCCCATCTTGATATCTCTGTAAATTTTGAACCCATTGTGAGTGATCTGTAAATACTTGATTAATTGTTGGCTCGTTGACTAATGATATAACATTGTTCACAGATATTAGTGTCTCTGTCTCAAAATGTCTAATAATACACACACAGAGACACTACAGTTTTAAGCACTCAACGTACATTAGCATATGATAACTCATTCAACCCACATGAAATTCTTTAGAAGTAGACAGTAACATTATTTCCATTTTACAGATGAAGTTATGAAGGCTGAGGGAAAGTGGGTGTCATGTCTATGTCACACAACCAGTATATGGCTAAGTTGGGATTTGAATCTGGAACGTCTGGCACCAGAGACCATATTTCTAACCACTATAGCATGGTGGCAAAACAGCCCAGATACACATGTGTTGTGGCCAAACGTCAGGATTAACATCCATCTTGACAAATATGTTTCCTAAGTATCTATTAGCATTGCTAATGCCTGCTCTCATAACTGTATGGATCACTGTTTGTGATGCCTTTTAATTCTTTGCTTTGTTTTGACACAGCCCACATGTCTATTTGATCCCCTCCACTGTGCTATTTTTTTATATTCCTTCCATCCTCAACATTTCCCCAAAGTTTCTTCAGCGTGCAAGCTGCCTTTTCACCTTTTCACGTGATTTGATGAAACCTATTATAACTTTTTGTTTCCTTCACTTTTCTTTTTGAAAGCATAGTCACAAGGGATTATATCTTTATACAGTTATCAAGTTATATTTACTAAACACCAGTATTACTTATAGCTATTATTCAAATCTTTAAGGATTTGAAGGGATTATCCAACTCTCTGAAGGGCCTGAGATCCCTTTTGCTTAAAAATGTAGCAATAGGATGTAATATTTCCATAGTACCATTCTTTGAGAGCTCTGTAACCCATGCCATTGATCCTTAAAATATCCCTGCTCGGTATGACTAGCACTATTCACTTTTGTTTCTGTAAAATAGAAATAATGAGACAAAGAAAGTAAAAGTCCCTTTCTTATAGTTAGTTATGTTCTTAAACTCAAACAACTCATTTTATTATGAAGCAATTAGAAAATATCTTAATCAGGAATAGGAAATATTGATTAATATTTTTAAAAGTTACATAAAGAATAGTGGTATCACCTTGTAAAATATCTGCTACATACCTATCTTTGGGCAAAAGCATGGAGATGCCTAGAGACAGTAGTCATGTAAACAGGGCCAACATGACTACCATGACTACAAGAGTCCACACTTTTATATTTTAGTGACATAAGCATTTTGACTAACATCCTCAATTTCTTTAGGGATGATGGTTGATTGGCTTTTGGCTTGTTGATAGAAGCTTTTTAGAGATAACTTTATATTGGCACACAGTTAGATGTCGTCTTTGCCAGTGCACATTCTTCTAGATCTCTTTACTGGTTTCTACTGCATTTATTCTTAATAAGAGCTAAAATGGGTTAGATCAATAGAACTTCCCTTTGAAAGTATTCCATTTAACACAGCTTCTCTTAGATGACAAAATGGCTGGTTGAAAAGTGGAAATATCCCTACTCTCAGCTGTTTTATTAGGTGATTCCAAATAACTGGTTATATTGGTTGATTAATTACTTTCTTCCTGAGATTGAGTGAAAGTATAAATAGAAAGAAGTGTTAACTCAGTTCAGTTTGGGTTGAGTATGTTGATTAGGAGCATACATAGTATTATAATTTGAAGAAGTTCTCTAAGTTATTTGGTTTTAAAGTGCACAAAAATAGCTGGGTTCATTTTGCTTCGTTGGAGCAACAATTTTTACAGTGTGGTTTAGTTTCTGATTTACAGTTTTATTCTACCCCATTCATTGGAATTGACCAGACTGCTCTTGTTAGCATTTCATCTTCTTAATTTCTCTTTTTATTCACTTCTTAAAATTTGGGATATTTTCATTTGCTTAATTTTTCAGTATATACATGCAAAGTTTTAAGAGTGATATTAAGGTTTTGTCTTTTTTTTAATGGCATTACTGTGCAAAGTTGGTATTCTTTTTTTTCCTTTCTTTCTGTTTTACTCAGTTGCAGATGAGCTGAAGAAGCAGATGTTTGGTGTCAGTGATATTTTAAAAAAGCAGTTCGCACTTAAAGGATTAAAAAAATTTTTTAATGCAAAATGGAACAAGATATTTAACCCTTTTTAATATTTTCCAACTATGGAGTCTATTTATGAAAGTTTTAATTATCCAAATTTATTGCTTTGGATACTTTTGTTCCTTCTTATTTAACCAAGGACAGATTTAGTGGAGCAAAATATAAAACTGCTTAATTCTGACAGATAGGCATATTGTTCCTGGTCCTGTTGCTCAAAGAAGGTCTGCGTAAACAATTCTTTACTTCTATAATCCTTTAAATTCACTGAAGATATTTAAGAGCACAAGCACTTTGTTTGTGGTTTATTTTGGTTTATTATTACTTAATAAAAGTAAATAAAAGACAAATAACTTAATCCAAACAAAATGTCTGTCTGATTAAGTATTTTTTGTGGCAAAATTCAAAGTTCTTTTCAAATTAGAGCAATAATTTCAACTAAATTATTTGCTAGGTTGTTTAAAAGGGAAATAACCAGAAGAAGAAAAACTATATATTCATATTTATTTTATAAAATATGTATGTGTATGTATATGTATGCATATACACACATATATACATTTAAAGGTACATGTTAAATCTTGCATTTCTTCAGTGACAGGGTGGTACATCATCACAATGGCCAATTCATGAGTCCTCACAATGTCAACATCATAGAATTTACATCCTTCCTCCATCCAAGTAGCAAATCATGCTGGCTTGAACTATTCTAGTTTAACTTAAACATCATATACCACCTATACATTAATTCAGACTCTTCCCATTACTATCAAATCTCCCAAGGCAATGGTAAAATACGATAACATTCAGTAGAAAGAATTTACAGAGGTCAACAAGCTTGAGTCCTAGATGACATTCTTACCATGTTTCTCTTTAGATGTTAAAATTAATTTTTATGGCAAAGGATTAGTGTTGGATATAGTCATCACTAACTTTTTTCTACATGAACACTGGTATAATAAGCACGCTACCTATAGAGCTGTTTTGAATATTTGGAGCTATGAGGCTACCTTCTCTTTCTGTATGTAGCAGGGAGAAGCCTTTCACAATCTTATCTTCCAAACTTTGAGGGAAGTTCAAGGAGAGCTTGCATTGCCTTTTCCTCTTATAAATTATTTTATCTCAAATAAAATGACCACTGGAATGATAGCTCAAGCCAGCCAATATACTACTAAATTAGTTACACCAAAAACAAACAAAATATCTTCCATTTAAATACAAATAAGAATTTATATCTACCTACACCACTTCTAGTAGTGAGCCCACAGAAATTAACCTCTGCAGAAAATTGCTTATTTTCTCACTCAACATACAGGTTCTTTATTTTCATAGGAAGGAGGTATATATAGGTGGAAAAAATGCAAAATCACAGGTGGCCTAAGACATGGTCATTCTTTGGTATAATGGTTCATTCAACAATAATTCCACTTAAAATTTCAATAAATGTGATTACTGAAATTTTTTGCCAACATAATCATAATATTTCTTTTCTGTTATTTAAGTTTAGGGAAAATCTACATAAAGATATAATTTCTGCTGCTGATTCTAACAAATATTTATTAATCTTTCAAAATTATTGACACCAGAATTTTATAAAGTAGGAATAATAACTCCAGTTCTATCTATTTGTTGAGTGTTTATCTGAGCATGGCACTGTTCTAAAGACTTTACAGAAGTTAGACTAAAAACATAGGACTTGCTCCCATTTTAGAGGAACCTATTGTTTCCCAAGAGCTTAGCGAGTCTTCCTGTCTGAAAGAAATCACCTTACCCAAGTGAAACACCTTTAATTTTTTTTCTTATATGCAGTTTCTTCTGATTGTAAAAATAGTATATGCCCTTTATGGAAAATTTGTAAAATTTTACTCATAATAGTCCCTCTCAGAGGTAACTACTACTACCGTTTTAAGAGATGCTTTTTTTTTTTTCATTCTTTTTTCATTCCTCTTTATTCTTCCCTCTTCTCCTCCCCACTCTCCCCTACTCCCTCTTTTCCTCTTCCTTCACTTCTCTACATATAATGTTCTCTTATTTTCAATTAACTTTCTGAAACATTTCCCCAGGTCTTGTTTACATGTGTAGGTTGCTTTTTCTACATATTTTTAAATTTTGCATAATAGTCCATCTAGTAATCATTGTACCTTATTCCAGGTACCAGAATCTTCTTTTCAGTAACCATGCACTTTGTGATCCTGGGGTAGCATATCAGTGACAGAGACTATTCTGGGTTAAGAATCTTCAGAGATTTTTGTGATTACATAATGATTGCTTGACCATGGGAACTAGGCTGTAGATGGCTCCTAACTCCTACTCAGCTGACATGGATGCATAGTTATCTCTCAGAGACAAATACAAAGACTTTTGGGACGTGGCACCTACTTGTTTTGAAATGGGTTGGGAGTGTCTTTGAACATACAAAGAATTTTGTTGAGTCAAAGAATAAAGTGGTTTCTATTATTATATTGAAGTCAAGTTGATGTAGAAAAGTGTGTATGGATGTTGGGTAGCCAACGTCTGGACCATAGTGATTATTATACTACTATCTTTCAGCATCAAACCTGTGCTTCAATATTCTGCTTTCTGATACCGAGGTTGAACTCATTTATTCTTTGCCAGTTGGTCCCTGTTATACTTTGCCAAAAAGAAGCACTGGAGAATATCTGGAAGTCTGGATGGATAAAAAAGACTTACTCTTTCCTGTTTGCTTCTGAGTTTAGTTAGGTGATAGCTCTTCAACCTGGTAGTGACAACTGATTCCTTGAGTAGCAGTTGATTGCAGTTTGCAATTTTTCTAAGCTATTAAAATTAGCCTCATTATACTCCTCTCAGAAAACTCAGCATCAGCCCGAACATGCTTTGTCTTCAGAAGACTGAGTCCCTATCCAGTGGGACTTCTCCTTCAAGCTCTTAAACATCAGTACTAGCTGAGAAGTGGTCTGTCCTCAAAGGTCCAAGTCTTATCTCCACAGGCTCTCCTCCTAACACCTGAGCTTTAATGATTCCCTTTGGTCCCCAGCATAGGTGTAACCACAGAAAGTGTCCCCCTTTTGTCTTTTTAGCTTTCTAAGAGCCACTTAACAATTGTTTCATTTTTTTTCTATTAAAATAGTTGATGTAGTTTCTGTTTCCTTAAAAAACCCTGACCTATACAGTGGTAGTTGAAGATAATAAAATGTATGGCATCACTCAAGCTACCTGAATTAAAGAAGAGATGAGGGCTAAGAAACAAATCGTAGGGGACAGAGGACAGTTTGCCTTTGAGGATAATCAGAGAGGTAAGAATTGAACTAGTATAGTAACAGTTGAGAGAGAGTCAAGGAGTCGTCAGTGGAGCCATGTTGCAGAATATCCAACTAGGTTAAGAATAAAATTATTTTCTGGAACTCTGCATCCTTGATGACTCTCATTACAATGAAGGTGGGGAATTTGTTTCAGGACCCCCATGAACCAAAGTCCACAGATGCTTAAGTTCCTATATAAAATGGCATAGTATTTGCATATAACCTACACACATTCACAGAAAAAGAAAATTACAGGCCAATAGCCTTGGTAATAGATGACACAGATGCAAAAATCCTCAACAAAATATTAGCAAACCAAATTCAATAATACATTAAAAGGATCATACACCACCATCAAGTGGAATTCATTCCAGGGCTGCAAGGATGGTTTAACATTTGCAAACCAATCAGTATGATACACTGCATTAACAAAATGAAGAATAAAACATCATGTGATCATCTTGATAGATACAGAAAAAGCACTTGACAAAATTCAAAATTTATAGTAATAACACTCAACGAAGTGGGAATAGAAGAAACATATCCCAACATAATAAAGGCTACGTATGATAATGCACAGCTAACATAATACTCAATGATGAAAAGCTATAAAAACTTTTTCTCTAAGATCAGGAACAAGACAGGGATGCCCACTTTTGCCACTTTTATTCAACATAGTATTGGAGTCCTAGCCACAACAATTAGGCAAGAAAAAGAAATAAAAGTCATTCAAACTAAAAAAGTAGTAAAGTGTCACTCTTTGCAAATGAGATGGTACTATATATAGAAAACACTAAAGACCTCACCAGAAATAGAAAACTGTTAGAACTAATAAATGAATTTAGTACAGTTGCAGGATACAAAATCATTGTATAGAAATCAGTGACATTTCTACACACTAATAACAAGCTATCAGAGAAGCGAAGAAAACAATCCCATTACAACTGCATTAAAAAGAACAAAATACCTAGGAATAAATTTAACCAAAGAGGTGAAAGACCTGTACTCTGAAAACTGTAGAACACTGAGGAAAGAAATTGAAGACAGCATAAATCAGTGAAAATATATACAGTGCTCATAGATTGGAAGAATCAATATTGTTAAAATGTCCATACTACTCAAAGCAATCTCTACAGATTCAATGCAGTTCCTTCAAAATACCAGTGGCATTTTTCACACAACTGGCCCAGGCCACAGAGCAGCTAGAACTCTCAAACATTGCTGGTGGGAGTATAAAGTGGTATAAAAACTTAAGAAAATATTTTGGTAATTTCTTATAAAGCTAAATATACGTTTATCACATGACCTAAGAATTTGACTCCCAGGTATTTATTCAGAAGAAATTTTAAAAAATAACAAAAAGACATGCACAAATATTCATAACAGCTTTCTTCATAATACTAAAACCTAGTAACAACCCAAATGCCCATCGACTGGTGAGTGGATAAGCAAAATGTTATCTATTCATATAATGGAATATTATTCAGTAATAAAAATGAGCAATACTCTGATAACCACCTGAGCAAAAAAGCCAGACACACAAAAAGTGTGTATTTATAATTTTGTTTATATCAAGTCCTGGAAGACTCAAAACTAATCTGTATCAATAACTGTAAGAGTAGTGGTTGCCCAGGTGAGTGGCGTGGAGTGGACTGAGTGCAAAGGGGAGTGAGGGAACTTTTTGGGTGATAGAAATGTTCTATATTGTGATAGGGTTATAAGTTACACAGGTTGTAAGGTATATACATTTGGCAAAGTTCAACGAATTGCACTTAAATTCAGTATATTTAATTACATATACATTATTCTCATGTTGGTAAAAATTGAAGCTATGAAAATCAAGGCCATCTAAATACATTTAATTGTATGAATATTATTTCACAATAAAGTTGATAAAATCATAGAAGCTATGAAATTCAAGGCCATCTTCAATTATACCTGAAATACCTGAGTCTCTGTCATCAAGGTAAACAAGATAGTCCTGAAATTCATTCAGAGAATGGAGGCACTTTGACTATATCCTTAATCTTTATTCACTGCTGTGAATAGTTCATTAGTGTTCTATTCACCAAATATTTTATGGATTGTCTGCTTTATATGGGACATTATGCTGGGTGTTGAGATTAGTCCTCAAAGAGTTCAACTCCTAGTTGGGAAGACATAGGTAGACAGATAATTTTCAATATAAATTATTACAAGAGTTAGAGAAATGGTATGGCCAAAGTTCTGGTGTAGCCTATAAGACCAAAGCAACTAACTTTACGTGAAGAAGACATACAAAGCTTCTTAAAGCTGAGATCTTGAAGATGAGTGGAAATTTTCTAGGTAAAGAAGGAATGCATCAGGTTGGGGCCTGTTAAGGGCTAGAGTGTGTGCAAGATATTTGACCATAGAAAGCCAAGATATGTTGCAGGAACAGAAAAGTTCCAGGGGTTGGGGCATGGGATATAAAAGAAGTTGGTGGGAAATGGGAAGAAGAAAGGTGAAACCAGCTTCAAAGGACCTTAGGGGTCCCAGTTTTAAGCAAATCAAATATATATATATACTTCATATTTTTACTATGTAATAGGCACTGTTGTGAATTAATCTTCCGGTTTTTACCTAATTATTATGTATCCCAGCTTCCTTGACTCTATTTCTACATCTTAGCAACATTGTATGAAATCTCTGCAGGAAATGATTTTATTTTTAGATATAAAGATAAAATAATATAAGATTGTGAGTTTTTTTAAAGATACTTAGATAAAAGAAATACATAAAATATTACCACATATCTCTTTCCTCCTTATTCCACTAAAATATAAAGTACATGGAAAATTATATCCAAACATAACACTACGTGATCTATATTATCATTATGATCATTTTACTATTATGTACTTTAGTAAGTACTCCAGGTATCTCCTTTTGAAGAATCTCTAATGCCCTTACAAATGAGTAAACACTGTTTCCTCTACCTTTTTGTATGTGTAATTGAGATAACATAAAGTAGGGGAAACAGAGTTGAAGCTAGACAGGAAGGCTTTGGAATAATTCAGAAGAGACCACACAAACTCTACAGAATTTATCTGAGCCTCTTCTAACCTTTGGATCATATCCTTCCCAGAGGAGATAAAGAAATCCGTCCACGAGCGCACACTGAAAATACTGACTACACTCTCCAAACTGTTGTGTTAGGAATTATTTCCTGTATGCAGAATACACAGCCAGAGCATTCAAGCCAGACAGAGTGAGCAGAGGCCAGACATTTGAACTCTTAAAAGTTTTTTGGAATATTACAAATTCTAAATGACTAATATTTTCTTTTTACAGTTATTTCCTTATTGCAGAACTGTTGCCTACTCTCTTTTTATGCCTTTATATTCCATATAAAAACCTCACAGTAAAAAAAAAAAAAACTCCCAATAAACTGCTGTGTGATTTAAAATAGTCTTTTAAATAAAAGCTTTTTAGAAGGCCTTATTAGGAACTGAGTTGGGTATTTGAGGGAAGGTTTCCCCACCTGAAGCCTAAGACATCTATTTAACTGCTGTGGTCCCTAGGCCGTGCATATTGACTGATTTAGTGTCACAGATAATCCAGTGCTCGGCCAGAAGCCATTTCAGTTTAAGGGCATGTGGTTTGGCAGGCAGCATTGCTTGCAATAATGTAATAAAACAGAAAGAAATCCATACCTGGTTGTGAAAGAAAAGAATCTATGTACTTTGCCAGAGGCAGGTGAAATGAGTCTGTGTGATTTAGCGGTGGGTCATAGCAGAGTCATATAAAATAATCCACCATGACTTGTATTTCTGAAAATGACCAGCATGCTTCAGAGTTCTTAAATTCTTGCAGTACTGGAAGGGGTGTGGGGATGGTTACTAGTGTTATTTGTCTTCTAAGGCCATTGGTTTATGATGGTGCTATTACCATTTATGGTTTTTCTGGTCAAGGTTCTTTTGGTTACAATGATCAGAATGCCATGTAAACTCACTCAAATCAAATAAAATCAGAGGCCATGGAAAGAAGTAGAGGTAGTCTTCTAATAAGACGGAACTGAGACAGAGAAGCAGCTCCCAAGCTTTAGGGGTTGCCTGCTTGTTCCTCGCCGCTCTTCCCAGCAAGTTGACTTCATTCTCTTTCAGTACATTGGCTTCTTCTGCTTGCTCGTAACCCCAGATCACTGCATCTCCCACTTTCTCCTTTACTGTATACCAACCTTAATGTCACAAGTCCAATGCTGACTAACTGAATAAAGGTCAAGGTCTTCACACTAGGTGATAACATAGGTCTCTTGTCAGCGTATGAATTGGTGCTTCAAGAGTAGGGACCCTCGTCACGTGGTCTACTGCTCATTCAGCCTAGACTAGAAAGAAAAGGCAATCGTAGGCGTGTCTGATATAACAATGGCTTCTAATTTTGTTAAAGCTGGATATGTCTTCTTTCATTAAAAAATGTTGAGTGCCTACCATATGCCACTATACTAAGTACTATGCTAAATTCTGGAGATGCAGCTGTCAACAAGATGAAAAATCTCTGTTCTCTCTGATCTTCCCTGGTCATATCACCTTATAACTTCCCTTAGGCCCCTTCAAGCAAGTTTATTCAATGTGTCCTTTATTTGGGCTTTATAGTATTACCTCTGAGTCTTCTTGATATTCTGTATCCTAATGATCCTTGGATATAATGCACAGAGCTCTTCCCTTTCCATTATTCCAGAAACCGTGTAAAGTCTACTTCCACAAAGTCTCTTCATTCACCCTCTATCAAAACCACTCCCAGTTTCCCATCAGTCCCTCACTTTACCTGTCCTGTGTCTATCACTTTAATATGTCCTTCCTTTAATGGTTATCCCCTTTGCCTATCTTGGCTCAGGGCACAGCCATGAGCTAACTAGATTTTTGTTGAAAGAGCTGAGGCCACACCGTCCTATATAAGCACACATTTGGCTTAAATTGATTTTTGTAACCTAGACTTTAGGAAGGTTTTATTATTTACAAGTTTGCTTTTGTAATATAGAGGCTGTGAAAAGGCACTTTGTGTCAAGCAAGAAACTGGCTAAATAGATGTGATTCTCTTGGTGATTCACCAAGCTGGTAAAAAATCCAGGTACACTATTGTTTCTTCCTGTAGGAACTTTAGCAAACCAAGTGAATAGCCCACCAGAGAAAAGTTGTCACTTTCACTGATTCATCAACACTTTTCCCAGCAATCACAGTACCTGTGCCATCTGTGTTTAGCACTTTACAAAAAAAAAAAAAAAAAAAAACTCTTTGCGACTGCCATACAAATCAGGGGCACTAACAAGGTCACACAGAAGGGATTTCAGGACTCTGAGATGATGTTCTCCTGCATGGCAGTAAGCAATAACAGCATTCTACACAGGTTCTCCTGCATCCCAGGCTGCTCTGCCCCAGCCTAGAGCTGCTCCCGGTCCATTGGGAAATGTGTATTATGCCTGGGTTAATTTGCTGATTAATCTCTAGTCAGTGGTTTGTGCTTTCCCCAGATGGCCAATTAAAATTTACAACTGGCAGGAACAGTGTCCTGTTGGCAGGCTGCTGAGGGGCTCAAGCTAGAGGCAGTGACAGAAGGCCTGGGCCCAGGTTTTCCTCCTTTTTCCTCTCCCTTTTTCTTTATTTCTCTCTCTTGCTCTTTTTTAAAGCTGCTGGACTTATTCAGAGGAAAGTGTAAGCCGGGCTTACGTGCTAAGTGTGAGATGTGTGGTGTAGCTTACAACTCTGCTGCTATTTACTCTCCAGCACTCTCAGGGCCGCACCAGAACTCTGGGCATCAACGGTTTACCCACAGCAAATATAGCTGACAAAATCAGCCAGGGGGCACAACTGATTTAACAGCTTCTGAAATGTAATAGCTTTTTTTTTTCCCCCTGATTTGCAGTCCCCATAGATTGATGGTCTGATATCATTCACTTCCTCACAAATATATAAAACATTTACAGTTGTTTGCGTAAATCAAAGGCAAAGTGCTATGTGTGAAGCTGATAATAAGTAATGCTGTGATATATATAAAAGATAACATACTTTTACAGCAATAACTCCCCAAATTAACTGTTACTTTTTACTTAGCATTCTTTACAAGTTTCACTGTGTACACATCTGCATAAAACATACAGCAAGGAACTTAATTAAAAAATGTAATTCAATATAACTTTATTTTATAGTGAGATATTTACCATTTGCTTCAAATATGCATGAGTTATCTGGATTGGAAATTCTGCAGGAAATTGTTAACCAAGGACCATTGATCCTTAAATAAGCCAAATGTGATAATGATATATGGTTTTATGACAGTTTGTGATTTTCAATAACTGTTGATAGCAGTAGCCAAAAATTTTTTTTAAGTATATGTGTAGTGGGAAAAATTTTAATGTGAATATTGCATGATTGATAGTAAAAATAATTTGGGGCACTCAGCTGTAAGTCTTACTTATGTTAAATAAATAAGAAGTGAGGAGGCATTATGTAAAATTACCTTTGTATAAAATATATAGAATTTTGGATTCTGTTTTTTTTTTGAACAGGATACATCATAGGACTTACACACTGGACATTGATGTGTCTCTGTTAGACTCTAAGATCAGACCTCGAGTTTACAGGTGGCCCTCTGTGAGTTATTTTTACTGTACTATTTACTGAAGCAAATACATAACTCTTAATTTTTTTATGAAATAAAATTTGAAAGTGATTAGACATAAAGTCCCTATGGTCAGTGACTCTGTTAAGCTTTGCCCTCAGCACCAAGAACAAAATCTGGCACATAGTAAACACTTGAGAAAGTTTTGAATATTATACTAATTTCCCCAACAAATAGGAAAAACTCAATTTACTTCCTGTAAGGCTTTCCATGTCTACCTCCATTCAAATGAAGGATCTTGGAGAATTTTTCAGAAATGGGTTTCTCATGTGTCCTAGCCTTGAATTGGTCTTGTCCAAGAAATCATTTGACCCTTTATGGGAGGCATGATGCACCCTTCATCTTTTTTTATCCCCCAGTACTAGTGTATCTGCTCAGTAAGTATGTACTGAATTGAATTCAATGTGCTTCTTGAATTGCTCCTGTACTTTATAGAAACAACTCAATTTCATTGATAAACCTTCCATATTATGAAGCCAGATCTCAACTATGCAGAATTTCAGTTCACATATGAGGTGAATGTAAGCCAAAAGAATTATAATTGGGATAGTTACAGACAAGATAGAATGGCAGAAGTAATACTTCTTGGTTTTATACTAAGTGTTTTATATAATCACATAGACTACAGATTTTCTTTGGGATAAATATTTTATCCATAGAACAAAGCACTTTTATGTAATAGATGTGTTGCTCTGAGTTATTTGGAAGTGCTTGACTTGTATTCCTTCTCAGCTGATTGGGGAATTTGTGTCTAACTAGTAGCTGATGTACTGACTCACTGTAGAGATAGGACTCAGATGAGAGGCTATGTAGGGCCCCAACTTGGAAATACTAAACAGTGAATCATCACGTCTTGATGAAGGGGCTTCAAATAACTCCACACATATTTAAGCCCACACTTGATTTAAGGTACTGTGTTAGACATTATTGGACATTAGATATAGTTCAAATATCAGGAAGCTTTTAGTCTATGAACCATAATAATAGGAAATTAATGTGTATTATGATCACTACCAAATGCAGACTAAAAAGACCTCAGTAGGATACTTACTAGAAGGTGATTGATTTTTGTCTGGAAGGAATGGGAAAGGATTCTTGGGGAAGATGAGCCTTAAGGAATAAGCTAGGATTTTGACAGGGAAGGGAGAGAAGAAGGGGGCTTTCCAGGAAGAAGAAATTGCAAGAGCAAAGGCATAAAGGTGGAAAAATAGTAATTTAGTACAGGGAGTAGAAATTGATGGAAAGGATGATAAGGATGTATGGGTGTGTGGATATGGGTACAAAATGAGGCTGAAAAGGTCAATTGATAAATTTGAAGTGAAGAAATTTGAAGCAAGTTTTGGATCAATGAAGAATCTTCCAATTTCTTGGGCAAGGAAGGAATCCTAGTTGTATCTGCATTTAACAATAAGAAGTGGGAGTCTGGCAGTAGGAAGGGAGTCTTTAGGGGACTATTTCAATGATGGAAGCAAGAGGTATGGGGGCCTGAACAGTAGTGGTGGTAGAAATGAAGAAGAGGATGAATGACAGAGCTATTTCTGAAGCAGAATTGATAAGAGGATGGCAATCAGGATGTTGGAGAGTGTGAAGTCAGAAATGGTCTCAAATTTCTAGGCTGGGAGCCAGAATGGGTGGCAAGGACCTTACAGACCAAGAGAAGACAATTGAAAGATTGTTTATAGAGAAAAAGAGTCCACTGAACTTCAGATTTATTGAGTGTGAAGGATTGACAATGTATCATTTTTATTCTAATTAGGTCATTGAAAATACAGGTCTGCAATAGGAAATGAGTTAAAGACTTAGACTGATGGATTTGCTGGTCACCTGAGGAATGTGTTAGTTGAAATCATAGAAATGGAAAAGATACTGGTCAGCTGACAGACCACACCGATCTATCATGATGATTATTAAAATATTGAATTACTTTCTGCATTGGGGGTAAATATAGCTGTCTCAAGCTTCCCACTATGCTCTCTGCCCTAGCTATCCTGACTTCTTTGTAGAGACCCTGGGGACCACACTGCATAATGGCAATCAGAAAGTTCACATCTAGCCAGCATAAGGTCTCCAAGACCCTGCTACACTGCTGTGGCTCTACCTGTTCTGATTGGTTGGTGCCCTAGCCGTTACTTTCCAGTGTTAAGTTACTTTATTGTCACCCTTACCCACAGAAGGACTGTATAGCAAGAAAAGAAGCAAGCTAAGGAGTGTGCTAGATGATATGACAGGTAGGAGGAAGTGCTCACAAGGGACATTAAGGTTCCTCTTCATTGTACCCACCACATGCTTTAAGTTAGTTGCTATGGTGGAGCATACGATGAAATAAATTCAAAAGACAATGTATAATAAGGTCTTAAAAGTATGGCGGTACAGACAAATAATAAGATGGCGTATACAAAGATGCTCAATGTAAACTTTTAGTTCCATTTTCTCATGTTTAAAGGACACATAATTTGGCAATATGCATTTCTGTTAGGCAAAGGAGTTGTGAATTAGAATGTAGGTACACAAACCTACAAAGTGTTACTCTACACAATCCTGCAGAACTGAGTTTATGCAATCTTCTGAACTGAAGGAAATTGAATTTCACTGGAATTACTTTACCTGTTACTTACTACACACGTTTGTCTACACTTTCTCCTTATAGATTGAACCTACATTTTTAAAAAACTTAAAGAACTGTAATCTAGAAAAATGCAAAACAGGAAGAGTACATTGAGTCCATACCAGACCATAGCTTTTTTTTTTTTTTTTTTTTTTTGTGGTACGCGGGCCTCTCACTGTTGTGGCCTCTCCCGTTGTGGAGCACAGGCTCCGGATGCGCAGGCTCAGCGGCCATGGCTCATGGGCCCAGACGCTCCGCGGCATGTGGGATCTTCCCAGACCGGGGCACGAACCCGTGTCCCCTGCATCGGCAGGCGGACTCTCAACCACTGCGCCACCAGGGAAGCCCCAGAACATAGCTTTGACTACTGGATCATGAATATATTACTCACAGGCTTCAAATATCCTTGTGACAGTTTTTTTGTAAACCACAAATTCTTGGATCTCAGGTATTTCTCTGATTTTTCTTTTTTTCAGGTAGAGTGGAAAGTAACAGATCATTCTAAGGTAAGATGATTTGAGTTTTCCAGTTGAAATTCGTGTAGCAAAATCAGCGTGCTAGCTGTAATCTTATGGCTTTCTCAAGCGTGAGAGAAATTTAAGTATTCATGATATTGTAATTAAACATACTGATACCATGTTTCAGTAATGACCTTAGAAGAGAGTTAAGAAAGTATGTTTTCCCTTCATCACAAGGAAAAATTTCTTATTCTAATTATTTGCTATGGAATTTATATTATATAATTTTAATAAATATTTTAATTTGATCTATCAGTTGGCCCTTCAAATGCCATTTTTTCCTTTCATGATCTACAGTCAGAGAGAACAATTTTGAAGACATGTTTCTAAGTTATTAACCAGTGAATTACATAAACCCTTAAGTAAATAATGGAAATGTAAATATTAGATCTATGCCCCAATAAGAAGTGAGTCAGAGTACTGTTAGTATCATAGGGTGCACTCAGCTCATTACCACTGCTTTCTTTTTTTTTTGTCTGCTTTTTGTTGTTTTTTTTGTTTTGTTTTCATTCTTTTAATTGTACATGCCTGTTAATTGTACACTTAAGTCATGAGATTGGGGTAAGCCTATAGCCACTTTTTGCATAAATTTATGTATGAATATTTAATTGAAGGTCAAATCAGCCCTTGTCTATTTTCAGTGATCCACAACATCTTCTAGTAAGGAAGATGCAATCCTTTTCAAAACTGCCAGGTCAATAGCAACATATATCTATCCCTCAGTACTTCTGGTAGTTAATACAATTTAGGTTCCTATCTAGGACTGGCACAGACCTAATAAGGCATTTGATGCATTTGGTGAGATTTTTAGATGGAAATATTTTTACTTTATATAAATATTGTATAAATGTATGTATATATATGTTTTATATTTTTATTTACCTTAATGAGAAAATCAAGATGAAACAGTAAACCCTTGGGCCAAACGCAGTGGTAAGAAACCCCACAATTGTGCTTTATTCTCTTAGTCTAAGACATTTGAAAACATAATGTAGAAACACAGATAATGTATTTATTATTAGGGGCATCAATTATTATTCAGAAATTGAAACCATATGAAATTTAAGGTGGAGAAATGACCACTCATCAGCAGACTCAAGCCATTTGCCTAAACTCTGAATTTTGGAAAATGACACAGAGACAGGTAAGAACCTGTTTGTTGACTGTGGTGCTGAGCTTAAGCTTTGTAAGTGGAAGGGGCAGGTTGAGATAGGATCCTTTTAAATAAAAAAAAAAAAAAACATTTTTATTATGATGGATTTTATTTAATACTATGTATGATTTTATTCATTTATTCATTCATTAAAAATATTTATTGAGTGTTTAATATGGGGTAGACACAGCAGTAAAGAAAATAGACACAGCCCTACTGTCATGGAGTTTACATTCCAGTGGGAGGAGACAGACAAACAAAGAAATATGTAGTAAGTATGATGGTGATTAGTGCCATGGAGAAAAATAAGGCAGGAAATACAAATACAAAAGGAAGGTGGAGAGCAGGCCTTACCGGGAGGTGGAGTATTCTAGCTGAGGTGCCAGTGTACTTACCAGTTCAAAGAAAAGGAGGAAGCCAGCATGCTTGCAGGAAAGTGAGAAAGGAGGAAAGTATAATAGAAACGTGGCTTGAGCAGTCAGAGGCAATTGTATAAGGCCTTGTAGGCCATTGTAAGGTGCATTTTTTGTTGTTTTGTTTGTGGCTTTTTCTTTTTCTTTTTTTGGATTTTTGAGTTGACACAGAAATGCCATTGGAGGTTGTGAGTAGAGAAGTGACAAGGAGACAAGAGCAAAAGCAGGGTCATTGCTATTAGAAGACTGTTTACAAAATCGAAGCTAGAGGCGATGGTAGCTTGATGGTAGTGGTAAAAAGAATAAAAAGTGTTAGGATGTTGATCTACTTCAAAGGTAGAGCTGGCACCGCCTACTGACCCAACTGCGTGTGGTGTATAAGAGAAAGAAAGGTGCCAAAGGTGACTTTAAGGTTTGGATCCTGAGTAAACTATTTGCCTACATGGGGAGAGATTGTAGGAGAAGCCAAATTGGCGAAGTTCAAAAGGATTTGAACATATTTAAGTTTAAGATGTTTTGAGATGTTAAGGAGGTGCTTAGATGTGTGAAATTGGAATTCAGGAAAGAGAAATGTGGACTAGAGACATAGATTTGGAAGTGGTGAGCCCATAACTGCAATTAAAACTAAGAGAGTAGATGGGGTCAGCCTTGAAATGAGAATGGATCAAAACCAGGTAGGGGGCTTCCCTGTTCCCTGTTCCCTGGCACAGTGGTTGAGAGTCTGCCTGCTGATGCAGGGGACATGGGTTCATGCCCCGGTCCGGGATGATCCCACATGCCGCGGAGCGGCTGGGCCCGTGAGCCATGGCCGCTGAGCCTGCGCATCCGGAGCCTGTGCTCTGCAACGGGAGAGGCCACAACAGTGAGAGGCCCACGTACCACAAAAAAAAAAAAAAAAAAACCAGGTAGGTCCAAGGACTGGTCTACGGGGGCTTCCAATGCACAGAAGCTGCGTGGGAGATGAGAAAAAATGAGCAGAAGAAATTGAGAAGTAACGACTAGTGAGATAAGAATAAAACCAAGAGAATGGGGTGTTGAGGGAGGTTAGCAAGGCACGTGTTTCCAGGATAAATGAGTAAAGAAGCATGTCACATACTGTAGATACACCAAGCAAGGACTGAAAATTAACCATTGGACTGAGCACTTATGGATGCACTTGGAATCATGGACTATAGCAGAAGGATCAGTTTTATCTGATGTCGTATCGG
Source organism: Mesoplodon mirus (assembly GCF_964341445.2). Taxonomy (NCBI): domain Eukaryota; kingdom Metazoa; phylum Chordata; class Mammalia; order Artiodactyla; family Ziphiidae; genus Mesoplodon; species Mesoplodon mirus. The sequence continues at coordinate 72,663,054 of NC_138984.1, forward strand.
AGCAAAGGCAATTCCAACTGTGTTAAGCAAACTTCCCTTTCCATCCAGGACATAAGGATCAGGGTGACTGCTGTGAACCTGGGGAAAGTTTTCACCCACACAGTAAAGACAAAAAGAGAGCCCTCCACACAGGGCCATGATATAAAGACAATCTGAAGGTTCACAGTTTTCTGTAAGCAATTTGAGATGATACTATCTGAGGGAATGAAAAGGCCCAAAGAGGAATTGTCACATATGTGGGCGGTACCATAGAAGCACGCTATGGTGTGGAGTATTTCAATCAGAAGAATGAGCTGTGCCTTAAGATCTGCCTTTTGAGCCATGCTGTAGGGGAGGTGTGTGGTGGGAAACACATCCAGGGTTCTCTGGGGACAGAGCCCACTCTGCTGGATCTCAAGGCTATCTTCATGGGAAAACAAATTCAGCGGGTGGATAGAAATGTTTGTGAGGTCTTATATTCTATTTTCATATTGCTTTACTTAAGCACAAAATAACTTACATGAAGCAAAGTTTAGTGAGTAGAAGCAAAAATAATTGGTAAGAATTTTAGGTTCTTAGAGAAAGCAGTGTTATTTTTCAGAGTAGTTTCAAAAACTCATTTTGATCAACAGTGCAAAATTAGTGTTTTTATGTATCAAGTACATTACATATAACACAATACAAATTTCATAAAACTATTCCCTTGGTAAATATTTTTATAGGGATCTACTATGTTCTAGACACTTTGCTGGCACAGAGAATATATGCTCTCAGAGGGTTTATAATCAGTTTTTATTAAATTTAGTCTCATAAGTCAAAGAACATTATCTGTCTAAACCAGACTGCAGCATGACATTCACAGTGCTCTCCTGTCCCTGGGACGAACTGGAATATAGGGCTGATTCCTAGAGACTGGAGCTGCAAAAGGGTTTTCACTTTTTCTCTTCTGTCTCACATGCAAAGCAGAGGACTGCCCTGGTAGCAGAGGGAGAGAGTGTGCGGGTCTGGGGAACAGACTCGTCTAACTTGCCCACTTGACTGAACAAATGGAGGAAGTGGGAGAGTGAGCGTTCGTGGCAGGAAGAAGAGTGAGGGCACTGTAAGGATGCTGGCCTTTAAGGCACATTAGCGCCCAAGGAACAAGTGGCCCAGTTAACGTCCCGAGCTCTGAACAATCAGATTAATAATTCTTCCTCCCCGAAGAGCTTGCTAGTAAAGGGATAAGGAAAAGTGGTCAGAGCCCCCTCCCCAAACACCTTAATTTTCTCACATATATAAAATGAAGCAGTTATTGTGAAATTTTCAGATACTTCTCAGCCTAAAATTCCATGCATCCATGGCTGTGTTCATAAAGACAGGATTTTGAAAATAATGTAAAATTTAGAGAGGTTTTCCTGGATTTTTTAAGGATTGGCATATATTTGCTTCTTAAGATGTGGTATTGGTGGGGTCAGTAGGATCAGCATCGTGTGGGGACTTGTTAGAAATACAGAATCTTCAGGCCTTACCCAAGGGGAAGCAGAATCTCCTTTTAATAAGATCCACATGTCATATGTATATTAAAGGCCCAATAGAGACCAGTTTTTGAGTAACAAGCTTTTAGAGATAAAAACCACAAGATGCCTTGAATTTCAACAATAATGGGTCACACCTAAGGCGATGATAAATGGGCAGCAGCTCTCCTTGACAACTGTTGAGGATTCTCTTTACTACAGATAGCTGTGATGTGACTAGTTAATGAAAAATCTGTCTAATGAAACTTAGGATTGTTGTTTCCCATCTGGTTTAAAAAAAAAAAAGGAAAAATGCCTTCTCAGCACTTCTACATATATGTTGAAATTTTATTTAAACTTATAATATCATTTAGTTACATATCCTTGATTCCCTCAGTTGTGCTACTCTGAGTTTGCCACAAAGTTTGCTTGCCTGCTTCAAGTCTCTTGAAGCATCATTTTGAAAAAGACTTGCTGAAGTTATCAGAAATCTACACAGGTGCTTAAAGATCATTAAAGACCAATTGCCTGTAAATCAAATAAATGTACCTTGGCTTAGACTAAAACCCGTAAAGGAAATTTAAAAAACATAGTTGTATACGTCTATCCATGTTCTTATAGTCAAAATTGTCTTTTTCCTCGCTCAGAAGTATAATTTTATTTTATTTGGCTGAAATTAAGTAAAGCCTATATCAAATTTAAATTATATGTTTATTTTTGTACAATTTCAAGGTCACTGTTAATCATAGGGGAATATGAAAATGATTAAAATACCATAGTATGAGTGTTGTTAAATATATAAAGTATTTTATTCTGGCAATACATTGAATTTGAGGTTCAAAAAAATACCCAGAAGGAAATGGAACATGGTAGTGCAATCCAAGGAGCACTGACATGTAACAGTTAATACTGTTTTTAGTTGTAAACACATGCAACTTAACTCCATGTAATTTAACAATAAAGAACATTTTATTGTCTCAAATGACTTAAAAGCCCAGAGGTAGTCTGGCTTTAGGTAAATCTCAGAGTGGTGGCTTAAGCCATTTGATTGGGACTTGATTTCTTCCTTTCCATCCATCTCCTCCTCTCCACTGGGCACCATCCTCGGCAAGCTCCCTCCATGACATCCAGATTGGCTGCCACTATCCATCAGATCTAGGTGCTTTCTTGATTTATTTCAGCAAAGAAAAATAAATTATTTTGTCCCAGTATTTCCAGCAAAATTCTGAAATTCAGGCTGAATTTCACTGGTAACTGCTAAACCAGTGATGCCTTGTTCAGGAGAATGGAATACCCTTATTAACTTAGTCCTGGTTGGGTCTCCACACTGGATCTGTGGATGGAGTGAACTTAGAAACACATAAATACCTTACTGGAAATAAACTTTCTTTTTTGTTGTTGTTGTTGGGGTATAGTTGTTTTACAATGTTGTATTAGTTTCTACTATACAGCAAAGTGGAGTTCCCTGTGCTATACAGCAGGTTCTCATTAATTATCTATTTTATACATATTAGTGTATATATGTCAATCCCAATCTCCCATTTCATCCCACCACCACCCCCTTCTCCCCTTGGTGTCCATACGTTTGTTCTCTATATCTGTGTCTCTAGGAAATAAAGTTTCTTGGTTATGCTAAAAGGAGAAATGCATGTTGGGAAAGCAACCACCAAGCTCCCCTAAGGGAGTGAGAGGAAAATAAACAGGTGAAATTTTGTCTGGTGGTGGGTGCATAAAGATATCATAAGAGAAAAAGTAAAACCATCCTGGAGGCAAGATTTCAGCTGAGAGAGAGAGATTCTGAAATCTTTGGTGGCTCAGAAAAAAGGGAAGCACCCTGACCTATTTGGAAAAGATTTTGGGTTTTAAAAATAAAATTAATTATATAATTACTCTTTACTTATGTTTTAATCCATTGTTTTAGTCCATTCTCTATATTGTGAGTACTATTATCTTTCTGGAACAAAGAGACAATCAGATTTTTCTCTGATTAGAATATTTTGTGATGACTCATTGCATATAAGGTAAAGTCTAAACTCTTTAGTAAAGGAGTTCTGCCAACTCTGCCACTAATATTTCAAGCTTCAACTTCTTTCACTCTCCCCCGTACCTCATGTTCTTGCCTTTGTGAACTCTGCACCTTTCTTCTTCTCAGACCTACCACACACTTTCATAAGTCCCCCCCAACCCCGCTTTACTCACTTACATTTTTCACCTGGAACATTGCTCTCTCTCTTTCACTCCTACTTACACTCATGTTTCTCATCCTGTCAGGCTGGAGCCTCTTTTCTCCTTCTGTGCCACCATTCACAGCATTACTTATCACGTTCACAGTATTATCATTGGTTACATCTTATTTTACTGTGAACTCACTGAAGATTGTGAAAATGCTTTATTCAGCTTTGTGCAGTAAGAACTTAAGACATAAATATGTACAATGAATTAAATTTCAAGGTACTCAAATATAACTGGAAACACTACATTAAAGAAAAGATTTTTTTAAACGTCCAGGATCATAATTCAAATTACTTGCCTGGTACAAATCAGTGTAGACACACATACATTTGATTAGATTTTTAGAAGGAAACATGATTGTTTTCACATTTTACTGTTACATTAAATGTTTATTCAAAAGTCTCACATATTGGGAAGCTATTTTGTTGAGGGAAATGTTATAGGAGAAATTATTTATAAGATTAGTGCATTATTGAATTTGTTGAACATCTAGCTGCCTTACTAGTCAGACAAAATGAAAAAACAATTGAATAATATAAGCACCATTTTAGTAAGCAATTTCCAGATAGTTTGGGAAATACTATTAATTTGGATTGAGTATAACATATAATCTCACTTTTGAATTGTCAGTTGCCTATCTACGGTCTTTTCAAGTAATACAAGATACCAGTAGCAAGAGACATAATGAGGTCACATACCAGGGAAATAGAATTTGGACAATAACTGGGATATTTGGTCTGTCCCTTGGGCCTCACTGACCCAATGTATAAAATGAAAGCATTGAAATAAAAGCCAATAAGTTTTGTTTGAACCAACTTACTAAAACTTAAAACTTTGGGTGATTTTTTCCCTCCACAACTGTCATCTTACATGATTAGAGATATATTTTAATGATACTGACAGCATTAAATGTATTTCAGAACATTTCTGTAACTTTCTTTAGAGGTTAGAACATAAAATTTGAATATACTTAAAAATATTTTTTCATATATTTTTGGGTTTTGGAACCAGTGAGAAATTACTCTTATTACTCTTACTCAGATTTAATAAAGTGTTTACTATGGTTTGGAGACAAAACGAAGGTGAGAATATAATTAGACTTTTTGAAGATGCTATATTTTGGAAAATGTCTCAAAGGGCATATCATTTCAAGAGTTTCAGTATAATTTAGGCAAGCAGATAGCCTCCAAAAATTTTTGCTGCTAAGGGCAAGAAATACATGTATTATTTCTGGTTTGTAAAAAAAGAAAAGAAATTGTCTCAGTCCTTAAGATTTAGGCAGTATGAATTATGATTAAAAACAAAGGCTTTGAAGTCAGATTTGAGTTCAAATCTGAGATCTGTAAAAAAAGAAATTATAATAGTCATAGGGTTATTGTGAGGATTAAACAATGTGTATTCATTATATAGCATGATGCCTAGAACATAGTTTACCTTCAATAAATGTTTCCTATTAATTATTATTTGTATATTACTTGTAATTATCACATAAACAGATAATACAATGCTAAGTTGCTACAGTCTGTTATAGATCGTAATTTACTAATTTGTCTTTAAATGTTTATAAGTGGGTTTTTGAACCAGTATAGACTGAAAGGTAAAAAATTGAAGCTGTGCAGAACTCAATGGTATGGTTGTGCCCCGTAAAGTTATAACACTGCAACCTGATAAACTTATCCTTCATTAAAAGGAACATGCTTTGAGAATGGCAGAAAGGACTAGCAGAGTCTACCTAGTGTGAGGAAGATAAAAACTCAGTTAATGAGGGGGCTTCCCTGGTGGCGCAGTGGTTGAGAGTCCGCCTGCCGATGCAGGGGACACGGGTTCGTGCCCCGATCCCGGAAGATCCCACATGCCGCGGAGCGGCTGGGCCCGCGAGCCATGGCCGCGGAGCCTGTGTGTCCGGAGCCTGTGCTCCGCAACGGGAGAGGCCACAGCAGTGAGAGGCCCGCGTACAGCAAAAAAAAAAAAAAAAAAAAAAAAAACTCAGTCAATGGGCCTCCCTGATGGCGCAGTGGTTGAGAGTCCGCCTGCCGATGCAGGGGATACGGGTTCATGCCCCGGTCTGGGAGGATCCCATGTGCCGCGGAGCGGCTGGGCCCGTGAGCCGTGGCCGCTGGGCCTGCGCGTCCGGAGCCTGTGCTCCACAGCGGGGGAGGCCACAACAGTGAGAGGCCCGCATACCGCAAAAAAAAAAAAAAAAAAAAAAAAAAAAAAACTCAGTCAATAAGATAATATATTTAATAGTATATTGCTTCACAAGTCTCTAATAACTTTCACATATTATATCACATGATCCTCTTAAGAACATTGTATAGTAATCAGAATAGGTTTAAAATCTACCTTTGAAAGTGTAGGAAACTGACACTCACAGAGAGTGTGACCTATTTGTCACATGGATAGAATGAGGTGGAGCTTGGGTGATGACCTAGTCTTTGTCCCTTCAGTGGGTTCCCTGCCCACAAGCATTTCTTTTACTGAGAAGAGAAACTCAAATATTTTATTTATTTTTTACATAAGAAATTTAAAAATTATAGGTTACCAAACTCAGTAAAAAAAAATCTCTAAACTATTTTGGAACATAAATCTTTTCTAAAATTAATTCCCCAGTTTAGTGTCTTGAGTTGGTTACAGTTGAGTTGGCTACAATCCAATCTTGAAATGTTATTCTTCTGAACAGAGGCTGGGATAATCAGGCAATGAAGGTGAGCAACAGCACAATCTACTTATGGTACTTTGTGGTGCTTAGAGATAAGAGACACAACTCCCAAAGTATCATAGGCTTTGACTTCTGTAAATGCGAAGGGACCCTGCATAAGGCATTTCTAAGAGATTAACTTGATTTTCTAAGTGAGAAATGAAACCTCAGATGCAATAAAATTATGGAAGTGTTGGTGTTTGTTCTTAATCAAAATCAATGATTTAATCCCCGTATAGGTTTAAGAATCAATGTTTTATTTTATTTTTAATATAAAAATCAATATTTGGGGACAACCACAACCTTGACATGAATATTTTCATCTCCTGAAATACTGTCAAGACTATATCTTTATAATCTTTAAAAGAAGATGTGAATTCTAGGAGAATGGCAAACTGACACTAAAATCAAAAGGCATCCAGGATGCTCAAAACATGCAAATGGAAAATGATTATAAAGTAGAACTGGACTAGATAATCACATGATACTTTGTAAGGGTTTGCAAGGGTGACACAATTTTCCAAGGTCTGTATTCATCCAGTTAAAGAAAAAGAGAATTATGCATGCTATACAGAGAGAATAGCTAAAGATAGAAGTACAAAGTGGACATGAAGCATATATTATATTGAAAAGAATGGGTTACTGCAGTAAAATGTTACAAAAGAAAAAGAAGTTAAGATGAAAATAAATAAGAAGTGTGATAAAAGGGTTAGGCACTGAGATTCTGGAATTTGGCTGTCTAAGGTTTGAATCTTGGCTCTCTACCTCTTATATCTTGAGCAAATTACTCAATCTCTCTGACCTTCATTTTCTTCATCTAAAAATGGGGCAGTAAGTGTACTCTCTCATGGGGTTTATGAGGAACCAAAGGATAATGCATATAAAGTGTTTTGCACGGTTCCTGGTATATAACAAATGCTCAGTGAAAATTATCTATTATCATTTAAGCACAATCACATAGAATTGCAAAGATTTTGAACATCAGACCCAGAATAGAGTGACATTCCCTAAATAGATGGTTTACCATTACTGTTCAGAACCCACCTGGTACACTTACGCAGTGCCCTGTCTTTTAAGTTAAAAAACAAACAAACAAATCCCAAGCTAGCAACAACAAAACTATAGTTTACGGATTGAGCAGAATCACCTTTTAGAGAATCTTGATAATTCATTAAAACCTAATAATGTAATTTTAATTTAGAAGTGCTTTTCCTGTGGAACTTACAAGGGAAAATTTGATTCAGAAAGTGGAGATTCAAATTTTACTCAGATTGTTAATTTTAAAATGTGCTATTTAATTAAATTCAACATTTATTGAATATTAATTGAAGATCTACAAAATGCCTATAATCTATTTAACAAACATTAAATTCATGATGCTTTAAGTTAAATCCATGCAAAACACTATACAAAGATAGTATTCACTAGAAATAGCATAGATACAGTGTCTGTTAAATGTTAAGCATTATCCTACTCACTCTTGTTCCTCTAGAACAGATATGAAAAGTTAGAGTTTAGCTACCTCAAGAAATAAGACCAGTCCAGAAAATAAACAGCACATGTGTGTTACCATCCTCGGCCTGGCACATAGCTTGGCAACAAATACTTTGCTGAAAATCAGTAAAAAGAAAAAGTGTTCCTAATTGCACCCACAGAGCAAGCGGCCAGATGACTGCTTTTCCTTGAGTCAGCTGCTCTTACTCAGATAACGCGAGCCACAGGATTGATTTCCTGCAGTCAAATGAAAAGAAAACTCTTTAACTGTCCCCCAGGCTAGTCAATGTGACACAGCAGCTCTTGCTCAGCTTAAAGAGGGCAGGTGAGCCTGAGCATTTTCTTTTGTTAAAAATGTGTGTGTGTGTATGTATGTATGTATGTATATGGATTATTAAAACAAAGGGAAATATAAAGTAGGTCACTCAAGACATTTTTTTCAAAAAAACTCTGAAGTTTATTTTTCTTTGATATTTGGCCAGCCAGTGATTTGGGTAGTCTGAGAAGAGAGATCTTCAGAAAACAATAATCAAACTGCAGTAGTTCCCTCAGTTAACTTGGAAGTTAACGTAACTATGCCCACGGCCCATTTAACTTAACGGCTCACCTGACTTGGAATCGTAGATAGGGCTTGCAATCATCATCTTATGCCAGTGTGTGGACCAGTTATTTATCAATTGTTTAGAAATAAGTCAGCCCCAAACTCTCAGCTCCCCAAATGAAAAGACAAAATGTTGGAGAAGAGGACTGTACTCCTGAATTGCAGAATCATAAAGGGAAACCTGATTAGGTCATCTGCTGTGACACACAGAATGATAATTAAGTTGGGGACTTAACATCTTGGAAAGGGTGAGAGGTGCTTTTCAGCATTAAACAAAACACAACTAAAGCTAAGCATGACTGCAAGATTGCTTTGTCAGTTTCATACTAAAGTCCCAATTTTCTAGGCAATATGCAGGAAAGACTACAGCCCTCTGTGTGATGTGAAAAATATTACCTACCTAGATTCGGAGGGGATGTTATAACCCAGTTTCTTTTTGTCAAAAATATAACAGAAAAGCTATACTTCCAACAATAAAAAAGGAATTACACTTTGGTGAGGGAATAGTAAAGGTTTCCAGCACTTTCACAGGCCAGCCAAATGTCTTCCTCTGCCATGTAAATGCAGTAAAAGGATATCTGCATTAAATTACAGGATTTATAGTCGGCAGAAGAAACGAAACCACATAAAGATCATTTTTGCATTAAAATTTGGTTTTCTCTACTAGTATGTATTTAAAAAATACAGGTGCCTTTTACTAATGAAGTACATCAAAGCATATTATGTTTTGCATTTTGTGAGAACTAGGCAATTTATAAATGCTATTCACATTTAATTAGTAGTCATTTCTTCTCCGTAAGCATATTTACTCGGATCTCTTGTTCCTACGGCAACCCAGTGAGTATTACAGCTACAAGAAGAGCCTAGACTAACCTAAAAAAGGATGGAGATTAATGAGCAAGCTCAATATTAAGACTATAATGCAAAAGACCAAGCAATAAGGTTGGCTAGAGGAGCATTACAAAGAAGTTTCAAATCAGAATCTCTTATTTCAAGGAGCCTATTTATAGCAGCATAGAGTTATTTATTCAAGACTGCCTATAGTATAAAGGGAGTATGAGAGATGACTCATTTAGTGCTTAGTTCTGCTTAATTGGCGATCTACTCAGGTACGGTGTTACACATATATATATACATACATGTATATAATTATAATCTGCTTAACACACTTATCAATGGACTATATAAACAGTATTACCAGCAGTTGTGCTTATGGGATGTTTCCCTTAAATACTGCACTTGTTTAAAATTATGGAGTCTTTAGAATTAGCTTTGATATAAGATGTTGTCATTAAGTGTTTAGTGAAAAATAATTCTTAAATCTAAGTGTTTATGTTATTTTAAAGATAATTCTCTGATCCTCTCTTTATTCTAGTTGCAATATTCAACTCTTATGAAAAGGTTGAAAATAAATAACAAAAGCATTGCTAAGGGTACCAGATCGAAAATAAACAGTTAACAGAAATTTTACATATTCCTCTAAATTCTACTTAAAAGTGACAGCTCTTAATTTAAAGATTTAGGTGGGAGAGGTAGGAATAAGGAACTGAGGCCTAAATACATTTCTCTACAAAAAGTTATATAACTTTATAATGCCTATGAGAGACAAATTCAAAATAATTAAAAATTATTTAAACTTTAGAAAAAATTAGATGTAACAAAAAAAAAAAAGAAAGAAAGAAAGAAAGAAAAAACCCCAAGCTCCTGGAATCAAGCTAATTTTGCATTGTACGTTGTGGATAGGTGGGAATTCATTGCCGCACGTTATTTGTTGTAACATTTCTTTGTGTCTCAATACAATATGTGTGAGAGAAACTGAATATAAAGAAAGGCAAATTAGAAGTTATATAACCCTGTTATCAAATGGTGCTTCGTAAAAGCGACAGGATCTCTTCAGAGCTGGGCAGTTCGTTCTTGCTACAACACAGAGGCAATGGCATCGTTATGGAGCCTCTAAATTATCCTGCTCAGTGGCAAAAAGTAAAAATGATTCTTTCTGACCTTTCTACACTGCTTCATTAACTTTAACTCGCAAGCAACAAGTAAAAATGAGAAGCTTTCTGCATTCTCTTCTCATATAACCGATTAAAAGAAGTAGCAGCTCCGCATCTGTTCAGGAGACTCTGGGTACCGCTCATGTGCTAAATGAGGGTAAATTGAGTGTGTGGCAAGAAATGCTTGCTATACATTCACTAATATTTATTTCCATTCGACCAGGGCATTTCAAATTTCAAATTTGTTTCTTCTTAGACCTACAGAGATCATTGCAGATGTAAAGCAGTTTGCATGGCTTCTCCTGAGTTATTAGTCAATAGCGAAATGATTTTTTGTGGCTCTATAAATAAAAAAAGGAAGCAATATTTTATAAGGATTACTCTGTGCAAATATTAATGGTCCACCATTTCTGTTGTCTCAACTTCAGTCCTATAATATAATATCAAATCCCTTTTAAAAATTTCATAATGGCTTCTACCTGTAATTTTCCTTTGTGAAAATGCACTTTTACCAGCAACTATTGTCTATGCAGTGAATTAATTATACTCAACAATTAAATCACAAGGCATTTCTCTCCCAGATAATCTATGAATTTGAGTTCAGCATTTCTATAGGTACTTCTGTGCCTCTGTAGGGAGAGTATTTTAATACCAAAGAACACAGCAACTTAAATGCCATTCCTTGGGTTTTATGAAAAAGCAATATGGGAGAGTAAATAGGGCAAATATCAACAACAAAGAACCCCTACTTTGAGTCAAACAATAAATGCAAATAGAAGAGCTAAACCAGGGAAGAGAGGTAAGAGGTGAACACTGTGGTCTGAGTATTCCTTCCTGACAATTCTGTTTGAGGCAAGAATATTCTGCTATCTTAAAAAAAAAAAAAAATCATAATAGACCATCAGTGAATCCTCTTCGCTTAGTTTCCGAGGTAGAATTAAAACGCAGACCCAGAGGCACCAAGACATGAAAACTCATCCCTTTCGCCGCAGATACTCAGCATAGAAGAGCAGCAAACTTCCTAAATAACCACAATTAAATTTCACACACTCCCTTCTCCTTTCCTGGTTTTCAAACGTGGGGTTATTTATCAGAGAAGAAAAATTGGACGCTGCGTCTTTTGAAGACAGCCAGGCACTCCTAACCTTATTAGCGTTAACCACCTCTGAAAATAAATGCCCTGAATCCTGCAGCTCAAATGTCCCTCCCCCACCCCCGCGCTCCTCCAAACACACCAGCACCTGGGCAGGGTTGAGCACCCCGGTAGATAATAACCTTCCCGCCTGACCCCCAGCAAATAGCATTAAAGAGGCATTTGCCACCATTTTCCCAGGAAATCAGATAAGACGACAGCAGGGAGGGTGATGCAAGCGATTTTCTTGAGTTGCTTTGTCTGTATTTAAACTTCATGCCCAGGACACCACAAAACACTGCCCGGGAAGCTACGCGAGCCGGGAATCCTCCGTGCTCAAACAGAAGGCTCAGAAAAGAATGGAGATTTGCAGATCTGATAATGAGCCAGTTAATGACATAAATGATACCTCAAGAACCTCACTAAACCATCCAGGTCCTACAATTTAATCTGTAATAAATACTCCTGCATCATTGCGAGATGGCTGCTCATAATGGCAAATGAAATATGCTGGTATGATAGGTACAATAAATCTGGATTTTCCTATGGTTCCCTCAGGCTAGAACAATATGTAACCACAGTGCGCACTGTCAGGGTGAGCAGATCTCAAAGCCATCATAAAATCTAAATGGGGACTAATTAGGAGGCCCTTCCCTTCCAGAGTTACTATTTCTATTGACATTTTCCATGCATGAGCCCCTCCATAACATCATAAGTCACCAAGATAAGAACTCCCTAGATTATAGGGAAAAAGCTTTAATGGAGAAGTTGAACTCAAAGGCGATGCATAAATTTTCCTTTTGATACTACGGGAAGTCCGTGTTCAGTACTTTCTTTACAAACTTTGAAGCCATGAGCAGGGTACTTTTTTAATCCCTCTGCCCACTTCCCTATGGCCTGGACAGTCCCAGTCTCTCTGCACCAGGAGCGTGAGAGTCAGGTGGTGCCCAGGGAGGATATTAAAAGAGAGTGGGGCTGCTTGTAAAACTGATGGCTGTGGGTCGGGAGAGTGCCAGGAGGTGTACTTGGCAAGTTGACTTCTGGTTCCAGGCCTTTTGGTTTGAAGGTTGGGATTTTCCTAAAGGTCACTGAAGATTAGGCTTTTCCCGGGGCTCTTCCAATCAGGAGTGGAGCAGATTTCTTCAAACAGGCCCTTTCAATGCAGGGAAGTGAAGCCATTCCTTTGATAAGCCAGGATGCCACAGGTCCTTGGGAAGAGGTGAGGTGGGTCACTGGGGTGGGAGGTCACCTTTGTGCTTGGCGGGGCTTGGGAATGAGATATCTAGGCACTGTGGAGTGGAAAAGCGGTGGAGAGAAACCAGGGCGATAGTGTCAGGTGGACCTCCTCTGTAGTTGTCTACCACAGGTATGACAGTTTCTTAACTTTTCTGAGAAGAAAATCCTCAGTTAAAACAGGGAAAACAATAACTAATCTCATAGGGATGTTGTAAGGGTTGAGATATGTGTGTGGATAATTTAAAAAATAGCTGTGAATATTATTACTTATGAAATGCATTATTTCATTTCAAAGGAATAAAATTAGGAAAATACCATGCAAAGGGGATGCACAATCCAGTATTCCTTTTTCTCAATCTTTGTTTTATGCAAGAGGAGAAGCCCAATGATGCTGGGGGTGAGTTGTCACATGCTCTTATGAAATGTAAATTCTGTATCAAAGAGTCCTGGTCCTGGTCCTAGTTTAATTACTTGCAAATATTGTCTGACTTTTGTATTTGTTAAAGTATTTTTCGTTACTGAGTGATGAATGAAAAGCAGAGGCACCACTGCTGAACTGTCCCTCAGCAAGGCGGGCCCTACAGGGTTCTATTAGCCATTTCTTAACAGCCAAAATTTGGGACTCTGACCTCAAACATTTTCTAATTCAGGGTGGCAGGAACAACCAAGGCCACTTCTCTCTGTGCATAAAAAGTGAGTAACATACAAATCTTCATCATGGGATGTAAAATTGGCTATATTACCTAATTGATTGGGATAAATACATTCCTGTTCTCTATCATTCTCTATTCTATGCGACAGATCACACCATCTCTGATAGACATTTGGTGAATGGTTTTAGCTGCAAATGCTTCTAGTCTGAGTTTACGATTAAACTGATAGTAACAGTTTTGTGTGTACATTTATTTATTTTAAATTTATGCATAAACTTCTACTTTGTATTGTTACCTTCCAGTGGGGCTGAGTTTGTATGAAAAATTATTTTCATCATTTGTTATTGCCAATTGGGCTTACATAAACTTTGCTGAACTCATTTTATTTGTTGGTCTTGGCTACCAAAATGCAGTTAGTATCACTTAGGGTGTCCTTATAATGTTTTGTAGAAAGTGTGTGTAATTACCTGTAAACGTTATAAGGACAACAATAGAATGAAAATAAAACATTTCAAAGCCTATAGTATTCAAATTTTGTGGGTTTTATGAAGTTAAAACTATAAATTAAATTTAAAAGAGTTAAGAAATAGGTTTTATTAGAGCCTAACAATAGCTTTCTGAATAAGACTGTTTATCATAATTTTAGTAAAACATTCATCTTTTTGTTTCTTCTCACCTCAGTGATACTCAGATAATCCTGATAAAAGCAGCCTATACACTGAATTCTATGCTGAAGCCACCACTAAAAAAAAAAAAAAAGAAAGAAAAAGTTAATTTAAAAAAGGGAAAGGTAATCACATTATTGGATTTGTCATACCACTACAGTCTTAGTTTACATAGGAAGAGGAAAAAACACTGTTTAACACTAATAATTTTCAAACTTCAGGTATGTTTCCTGGGCCCCGGTCAAGTTGTTAGGGTTCAAAGCCAGCTGTGGTGTCAGGAATGTTCTCTTTAAAAGTGAGATTTGTCGAGGAAGAGGGAGGCTGAAGGTTTTTGTGAACTGATATGTCCTATTGACTCCCGTTCTCTCACATCCCTGTCTTCGTGGGGCTTCCGAAATACTGCTTAGCTTAGTTCTCATTGACTCAGAATTTATCTTAAGGTTTAGGTGTTTAGCATAACAGTTTATTCACTCAATGAATATTTATTTTATGCCTATTCTGTATCAACACTATACAGCATTGTACAAAACAGGAAAAAAACCTGTCTTCATGGAGCTTATGTTCTCCTTCAGGAAGAAAGACAATAAATATACAGGTAAATTCATCATAAGTTGGATGGTGAAAAATGCTAGGAATGCAGATGAACAGTGTCAGAGGGATAGGAACTGGGGGTTGCAGAGGAGAGCATAATAGACCATGACATATTACATGGGACAGTTGGGCAGTGCCTCACTGAAAAATGACCTTGGAGCAAAGACCTGAAAAAGATGAGGGAGCCAGTCGGGTAGATACCTGGAAGCAGAGCATTCCAAATAGAGGAAACAGCAAGTGCACATGTCCTGAGGTGGGGACAGGCATGGTGTCTTTAATGAAAAGCCAGAAGGTTAGTATGGCTGGAGAAAAGGGAACAAAGAAGACAGCAGTGGGAGATAAGGTCAAAAAGGTGGCAGCTGGCCAGCTGGTGTAGGGCCTGGTGAGCCTTTGTAAGGATGCTGACTTTTATTTTGAGTGAGATGGGAAGCCTCTGAGCAGAAGAGTGACAGGATCTGATTTATGCTTTTAGACTATCTCTCTGGCCTTTATATCAAAATTCATCTGGGGTGGAAGGAAAGGGGCAGTGGTCAGGCAGGGTGGAAGCAGGGAGACCGGTAAGGAAGCTGCTGTAGTAATCTAGGGGAGAGAGGTGGGGGGCTGGGACCAGGCTGGTACAGCTTGAGGAAACGGTCAGAATTTGGATATGTTTTGAAGGCACAATATATAGAGTTTACCAAAGGATTGGATGTGCATGTGAGTGAAAGGCAGGAATGAGAAAAGGAAAGATTAACGACCCTTTAAAATGTCTATTTTATAACAAATAGTGATCGTGTTCTTATACAATATAGGAGACAAAATGATTACTTTGTTATGGTATTGTGCATTGTCCTTCAAAGTGTACACAATCATTCATTCAACAAGCTCAACAGATGCTGAATGAATACCTGCTGCATACCAGGTGCAGTGCAGGGGATGTAACCCTGAGTGAAACAGGCAAGCTCCCTTATCTCTCTGAGCTCGTATTTTAGTGGAAGAGGAGGAGAGGACAATAAAAAAGTTAAAACAATAAAGGAAATTGTAGTATTTCTTTTGAAATAACTAGCAATATTGCCATGTTTAATAGAAACATCCACAATCATGATTAATCTTTTAGGTTCACTTTTTCGATAATAATCTGTAAAAAGGATACTGCTTCCAAAATCTTTACCCACACATGAACATTTTTTTTACTGAATATGTGACATTGGACATAATAATAAAGTCAGGATTCCAGACATACAGAAAAATGGAAGAATATCAGAGTCACAAAGTAATATGAAATAGCAATTGTATATGCAAAGAAAATACCCTGAATCTAAGAAAAGATAGAAAACAAAAACCATACCTGAACTGTACTAGTACAAAAAGACCCATTAAATTTTGTTTTAGTCTTCATTTTTAAACTTTTTTTTTTAATTTTATTTTTTTTATTGAGGTATAGTTAATTTACAGTGCTGTGTAGTCTTCATTTTAAGCTAAGGAAAAATAGTATACTGCTAATTATAAAGATGGTAACTTTCAGTGAAAGCTGTTTTTTTATTAAAGTATGTTTTGCCAAATTGGTAAATCGAATGATGAAATTGGTATTGGAGGTTTGGATGATTTGCTTAGCCTAAATTAATTAGATAGTTACTTCAAAACTTCTTTGATCTTATTTATTCGCATAATTTTAACTACCATTCATGAGAACATCCAGATCTCTGTATCTAGCCCTGAGAATCCTCTGAGCTTCTGGCTCGTACACCTAAATGTTGCCTAAACACATTCACTGGGAACTTCAAAGTCGACGTGTTGGCACATTGCCACTTCTCTATTTTTCCAAACCAGTATGGCTGGTTTTTACCTTTGAATTTCCTCTCATTCAGTAGTCTTTAAACCATCCAAACAATCAAGAAACTAGAAACGTGCGAGCCATACTCATCACCTCTCCCTTCCTCACCCTTTGTACACAAACAATAATAAACCCTTTCTAATACTTTTATTCAGCATAGAATGGATTATGCTGTAGTAATGAATGACCCCAAAACCTCAGTGGCTTCACATTACAGAAGTTTATTTCTCATTCTCCAAAAGTCTTCTGCGTAAGCCCTTCTTCTGAAAATTCAGCTTTCCACTCATTTTTCCTCTTATGAGAGCTCCACCCGTATGTGTGCTTCCACAAACACCATGGCAGACGACTAAACAGTGGCAGGCCACGCAGAGGCTTTTCCACTTTTTGGCCCAGAAGTGATATATGTCTTTTCTATCCATAGCCTATGGACCAGAACTAATTACATGGCACAACACCACAGAAAGGAACCCGAGAGCTACAGATTCACATGTGCCCTAAAGGGCAGGTGAGCATATCTACCCAACCTTCTAAACATGTCTAAACCTTCGAAAAATATTATATTTTTTGGCCTGCTTACAACACCTCCCATTATCTACAGGATGCAATTTATTGTCCACAGTTCTTTGCATCATGCTGTTTTTCACCCCTCCACTGCCTCCCAGTGACGTGGCTCACACAGTTGGGAATTGTTCTGGCGTGCTCTTCCGCTTTCTGCACCTAACTGGCTTGCAACAATCCTCAAGATAGAGTTTGGGCCTCATCTTCTCTAGAAGGCATCGTCAAAGCTCAGATTGGACCATGCATCGTCCTTGGTATACCAAAGCTCTTGGCACTTATCACACCATTACATCAAATTATTTTTTGATGTACAAAAAATTGTATTTTTGATGTACAGCTGTCAAACTTCAAACCCTGGATGATAAATTCCTCAAAGGCAGATACACGTGCTGTTCACCTTTGTCTCCCCAGCACTCAGTGCAGTGCTTTGCACGCAGTTGACTTTTATAAATGTTTGTAGAGTTAAACTGTTAATTTGGATCTTACTACCTTTATTTGGAATCTGAATATTGTATCTAATATTTGGAGATGCTAAAAACAACAGGCACAATAGAATTTGTATGGTTTAGGTTAGAGGAGAGTTGACTTTCCCACTAATTTATGCATAATAGATGACTGTTAGCTAATTTGATTCTTCTTTCTTTGTAGTTAATCGAAATCTAGTCTTGGAAGAGGTGCAGCATAAGAATATGAGTTCAGCTCTGTCTTTAACCTTCCCTTTGAAAGTATATGGGCTGCATAGTGTCTTTTCATTGTAGTGTGCTTTAAAAAAGAATTTCTGAGCTCTTCGCTACAGGCAAATCGCTGGTTCAAAAAGTACTTTATGAACTACAGTTGACCCTTGAACAACACGGGTTTGAACGGCACAGGTCCACTTATATGCAGATTATTTTTAATAAATAGATGCACTACTAAACGATCCATGGTTGGTTGAATCTGTCGATGCAGAACCACAGATACAGAGGGCCAACTATAGGACTTAAGCATCTGTGGATTTTGGTACACACGGGGGCTCATAGAAAGAATTCTCTGTGGATTTTGAGAGACGACTGTACTGAATCATGCATTTAGTCTATATGTAGAAATCTAGAAACAATATGAAAAAAACGCAAGTGAACCCACAGTATAACCTACCTAAGAATATGCCAAAGATACATGCTCACGCAAAATAAGTTATTAAAATAAAAAATCAACCAAAAAAGACTCCTGGGCCTCTTAGGTTAAAGTCATCTTCTTTGTGTTAATAGAATATTGGTACATATGATTGATCCAAGTATTGTAAAACAAATATATATTTGTTAAGCAATTACATGTATGATAGAGATATTCAAATATATTAATAATTTGTAAAACAAATATAGATGGATAAATTTATATTGAGGGGCCCCACTTTTCTTACTGCTATAATGAGGTGGTTGGAATAGATGATATACATGAGTTAATAGTATCTTAGGAATTTATGAATAAGGGTACATAGGCATGGGGGTATAATATATGAAATTGGCCAAGTTGAAGATTTGGAAAAATCAGTAAAAAATTTTCATAGGATTTAAAAATATATATTCTTAAAGGAGTGGAAGAACTAGATTCAAAATAATAATAGTGATAACTAATTTTTGTGGACATGAAATAAGACTACATACTACTCATCCGTCTAAGCACTTTAGATGCATTATGTTATTGAACCTGTACAACAACACTGTCAAGTGAATATGTGGTATTTCCATTTTAGAGATGAGGAAACTGAGTCTCAGAGAAGTTAAGTAATGTATCCAGGGTCACAAAGTCAGCAAGTGGAAGTGCCTAATTTGAAAGTAGGCAGTCTGCCACCAGAGCCCATGCTAGTAACCAACATGCTGTTCTGTCTCCTGTTGAGTGTTAGGCTTCTTTTCCTTCTGATTGCTAAAAAATGTTTACTGATTTTTCTCTCATGTCATTTCATACTGCTGAATTACAAGTGTTTAAGAATTTATTTCAGTTTCATGATGAAATATTTATTTGATGTATTTATTTTTTTAAAAAAGCATTGGCCACATCAAAAGTGAGTAGAGGGGCCTCCCTGGTGGCGCAGTGGTTGAGAGTCCGCCTGCCGATGCAGGGGATACGGGTTCGTGCCCCGGTCTGGGAGGATCCCATATGCCGCGGAGCGGCTGGGCCCGTGAGCCATGGCCGCTGGGCCTGCGCATCCGGAGCCTGTGCTCCGCAACGGGAGAGGCCACAACAGTGAGAGGCCCGCATACCGCAAAAAAAAAAAAAAAAAGAAAAAAAAAAAAAAAAGTGAGTAGAAATTAGCATTCAACCCTAAATTACCTTTGCTGTAAGGTCTTTTTTTCCGGGTATGAAGTTTCTGTTCCCCATTTGGGTCAAATTTATGTTATTTCAATTTGCAGGATTTTTTTTCCTTAGATGACCTGCAGTATCTTATCCTAATGACAGCCATCAGGCCCTCTGAATATGGCCTTCTTATGATTAACCTCTGGGATGCCTAGGGTCATCCTGATAGAAGGTTTAATACTTTAAAATGCAAATCTGGTCATCTGGGATGTCCAAGTGGATAATCATCACTTCCCAAAATTAATGATTCACACTTTTTTTTAATAGAAAGTACTACTTTTTTCCTCTCTTCAGATTTGTGGTTAGGATTGATTATCTTTTGACTATATGTATAAGAACAAACTTTCAAAATCTGCCACTTATAAGAATCAGCCAGAGTGATCACTGAGAAGAAAAATGAGGGTTGGTGTATTAGCCAAGAAAAGTTAGGTTATGTTCTGTAAAAAACAACCTCAATTTTTTAGTGGCTTAACACAACAATGGTTTATTTCTCAATCACACCATATGTCTAACAGACCTTCGTGTGTATAACACACACACAATGTATGGGGGACCGTGGTGGGGGGGTGTTTCTGCTCAATGACCGAGACAGATACACTCTTCATCTCAATATATGCTTCAACAAAGGCCATGTAAAGGAAAAGTACATGGTGAATGGTGCACTGATCTTAAAGCCTCTGCCTGTAAATGATACCCATTGCTTCCTCGTTCAATTCATTTGGAACATGGATAAGTAAGCAAGTAACAGATAAGCCTAAATTGCAAAGAAGCAGTTTAAAGAAAGTACAATAGCACTGTGGTATGAGAAAGAAGGAAGCTGAAAATACTTGGTGAGCAGTTGTCATGACTACTACAGTATAGAAGTCAGTTTGGAAATATAGGAAGGATCTAACAAACTTTAAAAAATTTCTAACTGATATAGTTTAAAATGAAGAAAGAGACTTATGCGTGACACAAAACTTCCCTTCAAGACGAGACAGAGGATTCTTACAGGAACCAACCAATTTCCCCTAATTTCAAGGGACTAGAGCTGGAGTTGTGGGAATGTCATAAAAGAGACGAAGGCTGCACGAGTTTAGTTGGCAAATGAATTCCAATCCAAGAATATACAGGCAGGACTAAAAGAGAAAGTATGTATGGGCTTATCTCTCTCCCATTCCTCTTCTGGCTTCTTAATTGCATTGCAGTTTTTCTCCAAAGTAGAGAAAATTCCCCTAATTTGGAGTGGCAAGTGAGAAGCATGGATAGATGGCCACTATTCTACTTGGCCCCATTTTTACAACTGTGGGTCAATAGTAGCAAATAAAGCTACACAGAGGTAAATCATTGCACTTTCATCAAATAGAAAAACACGTTGGGTTTTCTGTAATCTGTTTTCTCAACAACATGGCTCATCCCAAAGAGAGGAATTATATCCAGAACTGGAAGGAAAACCACCTATTCAGGACAAAATACTTTTCAAATTTAGCAAATTGTAAATAAAAGCAGAAAAGAAGTCAGAATAACTTGAAAATTAGATACAGACACTTCTTCATCTAATCATATAATTGGTAACAGACTAACCTTCCCAGTGTAAACAACTATAAAACTTGGCAAATATATATGAAATAACCATTTTTAGATGTTGGAAACAAAATGCAGGACAGTAATTCATGAGGAAAGGGAAATAAGCAAGATGAATACCATGACTGCTTACATTTTCTGCCTGGGGGCATTTTCTAGCTTGCAATGCAGGGAAGAAGAACTCAGTTAGAACATGGCAGTCTCACTGAATTGAGTGGAAAGAGATCATTGTTCAGGGCTACTGAAACAGCTAGAACTGTGGGACAGAATACCAGAGAGACAAAAGCTATGCAGAAAAGGAATCCCAAAAAACTCATACAGCAGTTTATTGAGTCTTTGGCATAATACTATGATGATCATACACAGGGCCAGACCCCATAAGATTGATCAAAGAACAACTGCCAGGCAAAGAACAATTGCCAGGAAGAAAACTAACAAAACCGAGCTGAGCAATGTTTAAGTTCCGTAGCCAGAGAGCAGAGACATTATTGAACACCTGAGGCATTCAGTAGAGACCCCAGAATGGCTACTCCTTAGTAACAGGGCTATGCCAGAACTAGAGAAAAGGCTATTCTAGACCTACCCTAACAAATCTTACAAACATTCATTGAAAGAATAAAGCTGATCTAGAAGTAAATTAACTGCTCAACAGTGTACTGTTCATAACATTCATCACTCAATAAAATAATACTAGACATGGGAAGAAGTAGGAAAATGTGACCCATAACCCCTAAAAACACACTAGAAAAATAGAGATGATGAAGATAGCAGTCAAATACTTAAAAGAGCTAGTATTAATGTGGTCCAAGTTTCAAAGAAAACATACAAATATAATGAGGATATAAATAGGGAAGTCTCAACAACAAAATGGAAACTATTGAAACAAAACAATGGGACATTCTAGAAATGAATAATGCAAAGTTAAACATGAAAATTTCTATTGTTATGTATTCAGTTTGATCCTGTCTTTATTCTAGAATTTCCATTTGTTTGTTTTTAAAATATCTTGCTTTTCTATCCTGATCTATCTTAATCTTTTTCTTTAAATCTTTTTGCACCTTTCAAAAATTTTTTGCTAATTTCATTAGATTTCTAATTTTTGTTTTGTTCTATTTTCTGATTTTTTTTCTTCCTCTTTATAGATCACATTTTTCTGCTTCCTCTTTTTAGAAATTTCTGGTTGTCAGTGTTAAAATGTTGAGTGTCTGGACTTTGTTGTTTCTCTTTAAATAATGTTGAAGTATTTTTGGCAGGAAGTTAAGTCTTGCAGAAAACAAAACAAAAACTAGATATTTTTAAGTTAATTCAGCTTA
Organism: Mesoplodon mirus; assembly: GCF_964341445.2. Classification (NCBI taxonomy): domain Eukaryota; kingdom Metazoa; phylum Chordata; class Mammalia; order Artiodactyla; family Ziphiidae; genus Mesoplodon; species Mesoplodon mirus. Next base: position 72,685,403 of record NC_138984.1, read on the forward strand.
CTATGATTTGCTAGGTCACCAACTGGCCTGGTAGAGTTTTACCCGACGCATGTACAGCTTAGTGTTTAGCAATAGAAGCAATGGAACTCTGAAGTATATTTGGAACTGTTTCCATGAATAACTACCTTATGTCTGATACTTGCTCTGTGTAAAGGTCAATGGCCAAAAATTAGTTGTATTTTCATATACTTATAATTACAATTGAAAAGGATATTTTAAAAATACCATTTACAGTAGCATCAAAAACTGCATGATATACTTAGGGATAAATTTAACAAATATGTGTAAGACCCATACACTGAAAATAAAACATTGCTAAGAGAAATTAAAGTTTTTAAATAAATACAGATATATATTATGATTGTGGATTGTAATAATTTTAGAAATATTTTTTTAAATTGATCTATAAGTTCAGTGCAATACCAATCAAAATTTAGGAAGATTTTTGGTAGAAATTGACATGCTGATTTTAAAAATCTGTATAGACTTTCAAAGAACCTGGAATAGTCAAACTGTTGGAAAAGAAGAACTAAGTTTGAGCATTTAAACTGCCTAATTTCAAGACTTACTGTAATCAAGCAATAGTTATCAAGATAAAGAAAGAAAGAAAATCAATCATAAGAATAGAGGGTCCTGAAAAGTACCCTGCTCTTCTGTGGTCAATTAATTTTGACCAGGGAATCTGAACAATTTAATGGAGAAAGGCTTGAAAAACTGATCATCTATGTGGAACAAAATGAACCTCCACTCATGTCTCATACCTTGTAGAAAAATTAACTCAAAATAAATCATAGACCTAAACATAAAATGTAAAATATACTGCTTCTGGTAGAAGACATAGGAGAAAATCTTCATGACCATGTGGCAAACAGACTACTAAGAATTAGATATAGAAATCCTGAGAAATAGATAAAGTAGATAAAATGAATGTAAACAAAGTTAAAAGTGCCCATTAAAAGACACTATTGAGGAAATGAATAACAGATATCAAACTGGAGGAAAATATTCACAATACTTGTATCTGAAAAAGGACTTATATCCAAAACATATAGAAGTCCTACAACATAATACTGAGATAGCAGAGAACCCAGTAAAATAATGGACCAAAGACTTGAACTGGAAATTTACAAAAGAAGACATAAGAATGGCCACAGGAACATTTAAAAGTGTTCAACATTATTAGTCAGGGAAATGAATATAAATACCATAAAATGTTACCAGTACAGACTCAGTAGGATGAAGAAAAGTTTTTTAAAGATTGGTACAATGGGAAAAAGACAGTCTTTCCACAAATAGTGCCAGGTAAACTGGATATTTACATGAAAAGGGTGAAGTTGGGCCTTTACCTTACACCATATATAAATATTCACTAAAAATGGATCAAAGACCCCATGTAAGAGCTAAAACTAAAATACTTAGAAGAAAACTAGGGGAAAATCTTTATGACATTGTATTTGGCAATGATTTCTTAGCTATGACACCAAAAGCACAGACAATGGAAGAAAAAAAAACAGATAACTTGGACTTCATCAAAATTAAAAACTTTTGGGCTTCCCTGGTGGCGCAGTGGTTGAGAATCTGCCTGCCAATGCAGGGGACACGGGTTTGAGCCCGGCCTGGGAAGATCCCACATGCCGCGGAGCAACTAGGCCCGTGAGCCACAACTACTGAGCCTGTGTGTCTGGAGCGTGTGCTCCGCAATAAGAGAGGCCGCGATAGTGAGAGGCCCATGCACTGCGATGAAGAGTGGCCCCTGCTTGCCACAACTAGAGAAACCCCTTGCACAGAAACGAAGACCCAACACAGCCTAAATAAATAAATAAATAAATAAAATAAAAATAAAGGAATTCCTTAAAATATATAATTCTTAAAAAAAAATTTAAAACTTTTGTGTATCAAAGAACACTATAAACTAAGTCAAAAAAACAGCCCACAGAATGGAATTAAATATTTGCCAATCATATATCTGATAAGGGATTAATATCCAGAATATATAAAGAACTCTTATCACTCAACAACATTAAAACAAAGAACCCAATTCAAAAATGGGCAAAGACTTGAATAAACATTTATCTGAAGAAGATATATAAATAGCCAATAAGCACATGAAAAGATATGAATCTTTACCCACTGTTTCTGGTCTAATTTTAAAAATCTTAATACACAGATGCCAAGACAAATATGATCTAAGCAAAAATTCTGTGAAAGAAACAAAGGAGAAAAAATTATGAATAAAAAACCAGGAAAAATCAGAAAGCAAAAATAAGATATCAGAAATAAATTCAAACATACTAGCTTACACAACAATTTTAAATTGGTTTATTTTTTAGCTAAGAGAAGAGATTATTATCAGATTGGATTTAATTGTCTATAATAAAATTATATATAAAAAACATATGTTAGTATAAATTACAAACTGGAAGAAGGAATATAGAGTTCATAGAAATAGCTAGAAAAGGATACAACACAAAAATATTAACAAATAACATAAGCTACTAATGCTGCATTTGTATCAAATTAAAATTTAAAGCAGAAAATATTACCAGAGATAAATAACATCACTCTGTAATGATAAACACTTTAACTCATTGGAAAGAAATTACTTATATGCATTTAATAATAGTCTCAAACTATATCCAGCAAATAAATGATAAACTATAAGAAAAAGTGACATAATTCAAGATTTTGATTCTTCTCTGAGTTATTGATAGATTTAGCAGGCAACAGTCAGTAAGGATGGAGAAAATTTGAACAACATAGTAAACAACCTCAATCTGTATAGGACACTAAGTCTCAGTAATTGGAGCACACACATGCTTTTCAAGCTCACACTGAACAGTAGTGGTGACTGACCATCTACTCTGCCATAAAGCAAGTCTCAGTAAATTAAAAAACACTATTATCTTGCAAGGTTCATGACCACAAGGCAAGTAAGTTATAAATAATGACAAAACTAATATATAAAAACTAAATATTTGAAAATTTTAACACCCACTACTAAATAATTTATGGGTCAAAAAAGAAACCATAAAGGGAATTAGAAAATACTTAGAACTGAATGATGAAAGGCAACCTTTGTGTTATCATTTCTCTTGTGTAGTTAATGAGGATTAAGGGTCCATATATTGATTTAAATGCTTATATAAGGACAAAAAAAAAGGTTGAAAATCAAGAAGTTTAACTGTCTAACTTTAGTAATTAGTTAAAGGAAACTTTAAAAAAAAGGAAGTAAAAGAAGGAAATAATAGCAATAATTGGATACACTGGAACAGATAAAATAGAGAGGTTCAATACAGTCAAAACTAAATTTTTGGAAAAAATTATAAAATTGATAAACACTGATCAAGATTAAAGAAAGAAGTCATATCAAAAACATTAAGGAAAAATGTTGACAAAGTCACAGATGTGGCAGACATTAAAATATAATGAGAATATTATGATCAATTTTATGCAAATTTTAAAATTTAGATGAAATGGGAAAGTTCCCAAAAAGTATAAACAAAACTCATACAATATACAATAAGAGTTCTACAACTGTAAATAATTAAAATCAATAGTCAGTCATCTGTCCCCAAAAGAATAAGAAAAATCCCAGACAGTTTATAACTGAGGTTCTACACATACTCAGGAAACAGTTTTCTGTCTAACAAACATCTTCCAGAGAATAGAGAAAGTGGTAGAACCACTCTGAATACTAGCCTTTTATGAGGCTACTATAACATTGACACAAAAACCAGACATGAAAAATAGAAGAAAAATTGTTGACCAATATAATTTATGAACATAGATTAAATTATGTTAGCAAATGTTAGTAAAACAAATTCAGCAATCCATGAAAAATATAATACATTATGGCCAAATGGGTTTTCTCAGGAATGCTTGACTTGTTTAATGTTAGAAAAACTATGAATGTAATTAACCAGATTATATAAATAAATAAACGAGAAAGATTATTATCTCAGATGCAGAAACAGTATTTAATAAAATTCAATACTGATTCTCTTTTTTTCACTTTTAAAACAAAACTTTTATTGGAGTATAGTTGTTTTACAATGTTGTGTTAGTTTCTACTGTGCAGCAAAGTGAATCAGTTATAGGTATACATGTATCCACTATTTTTTTTTTTAGATTTTCTTCCCATTTAGGTCACCACAGAGCTTGTTCGCTTTTTATTTTTGTCCTGAACACCCAATATGTGGTGGTCTAATCCATAAAAATCTTTAAAAGATTGCTAAAAATTCACTACATAACTCAAAGACCTTTTACAACTTATTTTTACCAGTAGTTAATTTTTTTATATTCCACTAATTATTTAATTTGTACTAAATATTGTTGAGTTTTATTGAAGGTTGAATGGCATCCTAAAAGTCTCGTCAAGTCAGTTAGATTTAAAAATATCCCACTTGTGCTTTCATACCCAGAAAGACACACCTAGGTATGTATCTGCATTTCTACTTAAAAGACAGCAATCTGATATCCTTCATATATGGATCTGGTAAAATCTTTTTTTGTTGTTGAATTTTTGAATTTTCTTTTATTTATTTTTTTATACATCAGGTTCTTAATAGTTATCCATTTTATACATATTAGTGTATATATGTCAATCCCAATCTCCCAATTCATCCCACCACCACCACCCCCCCTCCACTTCCCCCCACCCCTTGGTGTCCATACGTCTGTGCTCTACATCTGTGTCTCTATTTCTGCCCTGCAAACCGGTTCCTCTGTACCATTTTTCTAGGTTCCACGTATATGCGTTAATATACAATATTTGTTTTTCTCTTTCTGACATCACTCTGTATGACAGTCTCTAAATCCATCCACATCTCTACAAATGACCCAATTTCGTTCCTTTTTATGACTAAGTAATATTCCATCATATATATACTACATCTTCTTTAGCCATTCGTCTGTCGCTGGGCATTTAGATTGCTTCCATGACCTAGCTATTGTAAATAGTGCTGCAGTGAACACTGGGGTGCATGTGTTTTTTTGAATTATGGTTTTCTGTGGGTATATGCCCAGTAATGGGATTGCTGGGTCATATGGTAATTCTATTTTTAGTTTTTTAAGGAACCTCCATACTGTTCTCCATAGTGGCTGTATCAATTTACATTCCCACCAACAGCGCAAGAGGGTTCCCTTTTCTCCACACACTCTCCAGCATTTGTTGTTTGTAGATTTTCTGATGATGCCCATTCTAACTGGTGATTTTCTGATGATGCGCATTCTAACTGGTGTGAGGTGATACCTCACTGTAGTTTTGATTTGCATTTCTCTAATTATTAGTGATGTTGAGAGGCTTTTCATGTGCTTCTTGGCCATCTGTATGTCTTCTTCAGAGAAATGTCTGTTTAAGTCTTCTGCCCATTTTTTGATTGGGTTGTTTGTTTTTTTAATATTGAGCTGCATGAGCTGTTTATATATTTTGGAGATTAATCCTTTTTCAGTGGCTTCCTTGCAAATATTTTCTCCGATTCTGAGGGTTGTCTTTTTGTCTTGTTTGTAGTTTCCTTTTCTTTACAAAAGGTTTTAAGTTTCATTAGGTCCCATATGCTTATTTTTGTTTTTATTTCCATTACTCTAGGAGGTGGATCAAAAAAGATCTTGCTGTGATTTATGTCAAAGAGTATTCTTCCTATGTTTTCCTCTAAAAGTTTTATAGTGTCCAGTCTTACATTTAGGTCTCTAATCCATTTTGAGTTCATTTTTCTGTATGGTATTAGGGAGTGTTCTAATTTCATTCTTTTACATGTTGCTGTCCAGTTTTCCCAGCACCACTTATTGAAGAGGCTGTCTTTTCTTCATTGTAGATCCTTGCCTCCGTTGTCATAGATTAGTTGACCATAGGTGCATGGGTTTATCTCTGGGCTTTCTATCCTGTTCCATTGATCTATATTTAGTTTTTGTGCCAGTACCATATTGCCTTGATTACTGTAGCTTTGTAGTATAGTCTGAAGTCAAGGAGTCTGATTCCACCAGCTCCATTTCTTTCCCCTCAAGACTGTTTTGGCTATTCTGGGTCTTTTTTGTCTCCATACAAATTTTAAGATTTTTTTGTTCTAGTTCTGTAAAAAATGCCATTGGTAATTTGATAGCGGTTGCATGGAATCTGTAGATTGCTTTGGGTAGTATAGTCATTTTCACAATATTGATTCGTCCAATCCAAGAACATGGTATATCTCTCCATCTGTTTATATCATCTTTAATTTCTTTCATCAGTGTCTTATGGCTTTCTGCATACAGGTCTTTTGTCTCCCTAGGTAGGTTTATTCCTAGGTACTTTATTCTTTTAGTTGCAGTGGTAAATGGGAGTGTTTCTTTAATTTCTCTTTCAGATTTTTCATCGTTAGTGTATAGGAATGCAAGAGATTTCTGTGCATTAATTTTGTATCCTGCAACTTTACCAAATTCATTGATTAGCTCTAGTAGTTTTCTGGTAGCATCTTTAGAATTATCTATGTACAGTATCAGGTCTTCTGCAAACAGTGACAGTTTTACTTCTTCTTTTCCAATTGGTATTTCTTTTATTTCCTTTTTTCTCTGATTGCCATGGCTAGGACTTCCAAAACTGTGTTGAATAATAGTGGCAAGAGTGGACATCCTTGTCTTGTTCCTGATCTTAGAGTAAATGCTTTCAGTTTTTCACCATTGAGAATGATGTTTGCTGTGGGTTTGTCGTATATGGCCTTTATTATGTTGAGGTAGGTTCCCTCTATGCCCACTTTCTGGAGAGTTTTTATCATAAATGGGTGTCGAATTTTGTCAAAGATTTTTCTGCATCTATGGAGATGATCATACGGTTTTTATTCTTCAATTTGTTAATATGGTGTATCACATTGATTGATTTGCATATATTGAAGAATCCTTGCATCCCTGGGATAAGTCCCACTTGATCATGGTGTATGATCCTTTTAATGTGTTTGTTGGATTCTGTTTCCTAGTATTTTGTTGAGGACTTTTGCATCTATATGCATCAGAGATATTGGTCTGTGATTTTCTTTTTTTGTAGTATCTTCGTGTGGTTTTGGTATCAGGGTGATGGTGGCTCATAGAATGAGTTTGGGAGTATTCCTTCCTCTGCAATTTTTGGAAGAGTTTGAGAAAGTTGGGTGTTAGCTCTTCTCTAAATGTTTGATAGAATTCACCTGTGAAGCCATCTGGTCCTGGGCTTTTGTTTGTTGGAAGATTTTTAATCACAGTTTCAATTTCATTACTTGTGATTGATCTCTTCATATTTTCTATTTCTTCCTGGTTCAGTCTTGGAAGTTTATACCTTTCTAAGAATTTGTCCATTTCTTCCAGGTTGTCCATTTTATTGGCATAGAGTTGCTTGTAGTAATTTCTTAAGATGGTTTGTATTTCTGTGGTGTCTGTTGTAACTTTTCCTTTTTCATTTCTAACTTTATTGATTTGAGTCCTCTCCCTCTTTTTCTTGATTGAGTCTGGCTAATGGTTTATCAATTTTGTTTATCTTCTCAAAGAACCAGCTTTTAGGTTTATTGATCTTTGCTATTGTTTTCTTTGTTTCTATTTCATTTATTTCTGCTCTGATCTTTATGATTTCTTTACTTTTGCTAACTTTGGGTTTTGTGTGTTCTTCTTTCTACGGTTCCTTTAGGTATAAGGTTAGATTATTTATTTGAGATTTTTCTTGTTTCTTGAGGTAGGCTTGTATTGCTATAAACTTCCCTCTTAGAAATACTTTTGCTGCATCCCATAGGTTTTGGATCATCGTGTTTTCATTGTCATTTGTCTCTAGGTATTTTTTGATTTCCTCTTTGATTTCTTCAGTGATTTCTTGGTTATTCAGTAATGTATTGTTTAGCCTCCATGTGTTTGTGTTTTTTACGTTTTTTTCCCTGTAATTGATTTCTAAACTCATAGCGATGTGGTCAGAAAAGTTGCTTGATATAATTTCAGTTTTGTTAAATTTACTGAGGCTTGATTTGTGACCCAAGATGTGATCTATCCTGGAGAATGTTCCGTGTGTACTTGAGAAGAAAGTGTAATTTGCTGTTTTGGGATGGAATGTCGTATAAATATCAATTAAGTCTATCTGGTCTATTGTGTCATTTAAAGCTTGTGTTTCCTTATTAATTTTCATTTTGGATGATCTGTCCATTGGTGTAAATGTGGTGTTAAAGAACCCCACTATTATTGTGTTACTGTCGATTTCCTCTTTTATAGCTGTTAGCAGTTGCCTTATGTATTGAGGTGCTCCTATGTTGGGTGCATATATATTTATAATTGTTATATCTTCTTCTCGGATTGATCCCTTGATCATTATGTAGTGTCCTTCCTTGTCTCTTGTAACATTCTTTATTTTAAAGTCTATTTTATCTGATATGAGTATTGCTACTGCAGCTTTCTTTTGATTTCCATTTGCATAGAATGTCTTTTTCCATCCCCTCACTTTCAGTCTGTATGTATCCCTAGGTCTGAAGTGGGTTTCTTGTAGACAGCATATATATGGGTCTTGTTTTTGTATCCATTCAACGAGCCTCTGTCTTTTGGTTGGAGCATTTAATCCATTCATGTTTAAGGTAATTATCCATATGTATGTTCCTATTACCATTTTCTTAATTGTTTTCCATTTGTTTTTTTAGGTCATTTTCTTCTCTGTGTTTCCCACTTAGAGAAGCATTTGTGTAGAGCTGCTTTGGTGGTGCTGAATTCTCTTAGCTTTTGCTTGTCTGTAAAGCTTTTGATTTCTCCATCGAACCTGAACGATATCCCTGCTGGGTAGAGTAATCTTGGTTGTAGGTTCTTCCCTTTCATCACTTTAAATATATCATGCCACTCCTTTTTGGCTTGTAGAGTTTCTGCTGAGAAATCAGCTATTAACCTTACGGGAGTTCCTGTGTATGTTATTTGTCATTTTTCTCTTGTTGCTTTCATTAATTTTTCTTTGTCTTTAATTTTTGTCAATTTGATTACTATGTGTCTAGGCATGTTTCTCCTTGGGTTTATCCTGCCTGGGACTCCCTGCACTTCCTGGACTTGGGTGGCTATTTCCTCCCCCATGTTAGGGAAGTTTTCGACTATAATCTCTTCAGATATTTTCTCTGGTCCTTTCTCTCTCTCTTCTCCTTCTCAGACCCCTATAATGTGAATGTTGTTGCGTTTAATGTTGTCCCAAGGATCTCTTGGGCTGCCTTCATTTCTTTTCATTCTTTTTTCTTTATTCTGTTCTGCAGCAGTGAATTCCACCATTCTGTCTTCCAGGTCACTTATCCATTCTTCTGCCTCAATAATTCTGCTGTTTATTCCTTCTAGTGTATTTTCATTTCAGTTATTGTATTGTTCATCTGTTTGTTTGTTCTTTAATTCTTCTAGGTGTTTGTTCTTTAATTCTTCTAGTTCTTTGTTAAACATTTCTTGCATCTTCTCAATCTTTGCCTCCATTCTTTTTCCAAAGTCCTGGATCATCTTCACTATCATTATTCTGAATTATTTTTCTGGATGGTTGCCTATCTCCACTTCATTTAGTTGTTTTTCTTGGGTTTTATTTTGTTCCTTCTTCTGGTACATAGCCCTCTGCCTTTTCATCTTGTCTGTCTTTTTGTGAATTTGGTTTTTGTTCCACAGGCTGCAGGTTTGTAGTTCTTCTTCCTTCTGCTGTCTGCCCTCTTGTGGATGAGGCTATTTAAAAGGCTTGTGCAAGTTTCCTGATGGGAGGGACTGGTGCTGGGTAGAGCCTGGTGTTGGTCTGGTGAGCAGAGCTCAGTAAAACTTTAATCTGCTTTGTCTGCTGATGGGTGGGGCTGGGTTCCCTCCTTGTTGGTTGTTTGGCCTGAGGTGACCCACCCAGGCTCTTTGGTGGGACTAATGGCAGACTCTGGCAGGGCTCATGCCAAGGAGTACTTCCCAGAACTTCTGCTGCCAGTGTCCTTGTCCTCACGGTGAGACATAGCCATGCCCCGCCTCTGCCTGAGACCCTCCAACACTAGCAGGTAGGTCTGCTTCAGTCTCCTATGAGGTCACTGCTCCTTCCTCTGGATCCTAGTGTGCACACTACTTTGTGTGTGCCCTTCAAGAGTGGAGTCTCTGTTTCCCCCAATCCTGTCGAAGTCCTGCAATCAAATCCTGCTAGGCTTAGAAGTCTGATTCTCTAGGAATTCCACTTCCATTGCCGGACCCCCAGGTTGGGAAGCCTGACGTGGGGCTCATACGTTCACTCCAGTGGGTGGACTTTTGTGGTATAAGTGTTTTCCAGTTTGTGAGTCACCCACCCAGCAGTTATGGGATTTGATTTTATTGTGATTACGCCCCTCCTACCATCTCACTGTGGCTTCTCCTTTTTCTTTGGATGTGGGGTATCTTTCTTGGTGAGCTCTAGTGCCTTCCTGTCGATGATTGTCCAGCAGTTAGTTGTGATTCCGGTGCTCTCGCAAGAGGGAGTTGATACTGATTCCTGTTATTAAAATTTTCTTAGAACATTAGGAATATATGAAAATATTATAGTACTTATAAGAAATCTTACAACGAATATAATAATAAAACTTTAATATCAGTTGGAGAAAAAGAATGCATCCTCTTGCTGTTCCTTTTCAGTATTTTCCTGGAGGTCCTAGCCAGTGTAGTAACACGATAATAAGAAATAAAATTTTAGGGAATTGTAAATAAAAACTGTTATTGTAGATGGTACATTTGTTGAAATAGAAAATCAAAGGAATTTAGAGATAATTAGGATTATTAAGTGCTTAGCAAATTTGATGAAAACTCAATTGTATTTTTATACACCAGCAGCAAACTATTAATAAATGTAACATAATTAAAAACATTTATTATGTTCACAAAATAGTAAAATGTCTAGGAACAAATACAAAAGAAGATATGCAAACCATTATGGAAGGCCATTATAAAAACTTAGTGAAAGAAATGGATGGGGTGGGATATGGAGGGTGGGAGGGAGGGAGATGCAAGAGGGAAGAGATATGGGAACATATGATATGTATAACTGATTCACTTTGTTATAAAGCAGAAACTAACACACCATTGTAAAGCAATTATACTCCAATAAAGATGTTAAAAAAATAAAATAAAATAAAGAAATGGATGGAAAGATCTACCATTTTCATGGATTGAATGATTCAACATCTTTACAATATATCAGTTGTCCATAAATTGATCTATAGATGCTATACATTTCCAACCAAAATAGCAACAGGGTTATTTGTGTGTGTGTGTGTGTGTGTGTGTGTGTGTGTAGTTTGACAAATGGAATTTAAAGTTTATGTGGAAGAGCAAAGGGCCAAAAAAGCCAGGACATTTCCAAAGAAGAAGAAGACAGTGTGAAAAAACTTGCTAAGGCAATTGAGACAGTGTGGCATTGGTATTTGAATAGACAGAATATCAATAGGACAGAATAGAGGTCCAAAATAATGTCTAAATATATATGTCAGGACTGGCGCCAAAGATCAATGGGTTAATAAGTGACTGTGAACACTGCTTATCTGTGTATAAAAAATTTAAGCTGGATTCCTATCTCATACCATACATAAATTAATACCAGATAAATTAAAATTTTGAATGTGAAACCAAAACTTTAAGACTTTAAAAAGAAAATGTAATTGAATATATTTGTAATATTGAGTTAGGGAAAGATTTCTTAAAGATTCCAAAAGCATAATGCATAAGTGAAAAAAAATCTGCCACAGTAAGAACTTCTGTTAACCAAAGAAAACAGATAAAATAAAAAGATAAGCTATTTGATATTTTGCAACATATACATCAGATAAAAGACTAATATCTAGAACATACCCAGACACACACACATGCACACACACACATATATAACCTTTTTTTATATAAGTCAACACGAAAGAGATAAACAACTTGATAAATAAATAGGTGAGCAAGAAATTTAGAAAAGAAAACACATTTTCTAATGAACATATGTAAAGACTCTCAATCTTAGTCACCAGAGAAACTAAAACCACACTGGAATATCATGTAGTATATATTAGATGTGCAAAATTTAAAAATCAGACAATAAAAAATGTTGAAGAGGAAGTAAAGCAACAGGAACTCTTACTGCTGGAGGAAATGTAAATTATTACTATCATTTTGGAAAATTATCGAACATCTATTAAGGTTGAAAATGCACATAATGACTCAGCAATTCCATTCCTGGGATATACCTTAGGGAAAACCTTGCACATATGCGCATGGAAATATGTTAAAAATTTCATAAGAGCTTTGCTTAAAATAACAGAAAAATCTGGAGATAATCTAATTGTTCATTGACACAAATCCAACAACAGCAATAACTTATTTATTGTAACACTAAGCAGAAGTGAAAAAAACTGAACCTCAGGTGTATGCATTTACATAGATAAAACCCATGAGCATAATATGGTTGGAAATAGCAAGTTACAGAAAAATGTATATATTACGATAACATTTATATAAACTTTACAGACATGCAAAACTGAAGAATATAGGCATCCCTCTCTTACTATCAATGACTTGAGCTGGATTTCTTTTACTTGTACCAAAAGGAACCCTAACTAGTGTGTTTGGCATTTGAAGAAAGAGGGAGATGAAGAGAGATGTCTGGAGAGTTCTTATAATCTTAGACAGGGAGCCACGAGGCCGGGAGAAACTCCAAAGGCTGTTAACATAAATTTGTAAATATTCAGAGGCTGGCAAGAGAGATGTCCCAACAAGGTCAGAGATAGGAATGGGAGGCATGAGAAAGGAAAGATGCTGAATTGAAAGGAGGTATGTCTCTGCAGCCTGACTTGCCCCTTTTCATAATTTCGCTACTGCAGAAATGCAGTTCATCTCTATTTATGTCGTGTGAGGGCAGAGGGTGCGGGTAGCAGTGGGAATAGAAAGGTAGTGTGGGTTTTATGTGGGTTTGGCTTTTGATCTTGATTGTTCTGTTAGTGGAAGCTGAGCTGTAAGGACAGGAAGTAACCTTTCTAGTATATTTGGCAGTGATAAGGTCTTAGATCATCAAGTCCTGCTCTAGTTCGAGAGAAGCACAACTGACAAGGGATACAGAAATTAGAGAGAGTCCAGAGGCAATCAACAAAAATGATGAAGTGGTTGAAATATAGGACCTCTGAGGAAAGGTTAAAGGAACTGGGCTTTTTAACCTATAGAAGAGGAAACCCAAGGGTGGTATAATTTGGGGAATATGAATGGTTATTGTAAGGATGATGGAGACCAGCTGTTCTTCCTGATCACGAAGGATCAAACTGCAAGTGAGCTGAAACTGCAGCAAGGGGGATTTATGCTAGTTAGAGGGAAGAACTTCACAGCATGTCAGAAAGTTAAGTTCTATCTCCAGTTATTAAAATAACTTAAAACTGCCTGCTTTGTAAGACTTTCTGAACAGGATAGTTTAGGGATCTGATGAGCTCTGCAGGTACCTCTACCATTATTCTGTTTCTATTCTAAATTTCCAGGCTTTAATAAAAGTTTTGCTTCCTACTAATTCCTAATAGTTTAAGGTAGTAATTGGAGACTATGTCACATTCTTAGCATATATTTAGCACAACTGAAAGAAAGAAGGGTTTGAACCTTATGCAGTTCTTTTCTCAATGTCAAAGCAAATATTTGTGTTCATGACATATGAAATGGTACCTGAAATTAAAGAAAACTGTGACTTTAATAGAAAATTGTTTGTGTAATATTGAAGAGGAAATGATAAAATGCTGCTTTTGTTTGGAACCAACATAGAATTTTCCTTGGTAAAACACAATGTAAAAATATTGTAAAAGCATTCCCATTTCCTAATTTGAGGTATGTAAGAAAAATCCCACATGGAAACATCTTATTTCAAGCAGGTAGTCTCTGGCATTTTAGCATTTTCCATGTCAGAAACACAGCATTTATTGCTCTTCTCTGTGGGTTAGAGAAAAGAATCTTAATCACAGACTTACACAAAGAGTATTCCTGAAATATTATTAAAGGTGGTTTGCATATCCATCTTGGACACCAATGGGATACTCTGGATTGTTTCTGATGTCCCATATAAGAACCTGGAGGTATTGTGAAGCTCTTACATACTTGAGTTGAGACATTGCTTAGAGGAAGTCTCTTAGGGAAGATGAGAGACCACTATAGTCAAGGAGATACTGATGGTCTTATGTCTTTGCTCTTTGCAGGACTGGCATTTGATCTTCATTGTTCTGTTAGCAGGAGCCAATGTGTAAGAACAAGAAATAATCCTTCTAGTAAATTTGGCAGTGGTAGGAACAGCCCTGGATGGAATAGCCAAGCCACTTGGCTAGGAAATCATGCTTCTTGGAGAAGTTCACCTTTCTCTCCTCAGCATGAGTCAACCCAATGGATAAAGGGTTAGAATCCCCACGATCTCCTCAACGTTTTTGAAAAAGTGATGTTTATTAAACTGAAGGGGAGAAGCATAGTATCTTCTTGCAGTAAAATCTATTAGGGTTTAGGATCCAAGAACTTCAAATAGTGGTTCAGGCTAACTGCAGAGACTAAGCAGTTACCTATCCTTAAAATACCAAGCTAAAAAACCAGATTAAAGATAGAGGGAAACCACTGATAATACATTTTAATCAAAACAGGAAATTCTTATAAAATATTGGGTTGACCAAAAAGTTCGTTTGGGTTTTTCCATAAGATGTTACAGAATAACATCTTTCTACCTTGCAATGTGATCTTGCTTTAACTGACATATTACAGTATGAGAAGGCTTGCTGCTTATATAGTCTTCACCTTATATAGACTCCAAGATGATGCTAGACTATGCCAAGTTCTTCAAGGAACTGTGGATAAAACCATAGCCACGGGCTTCCCTGGTGGCACAGTGGTTGAGAGTCCACCTGCCGATGCAAGGGACACGGGTTCGTGCCCTGGTCCGGGAAGATCCCACATGCTGCGGAGCGGCTGGGCCCGTGAGCCATGGCCGCTGAGCCTGCGCGTCCGGAGCCTGTGCTCCGCAACGGGAGAGACCCCCACAGTGAGAGGCCCACGTACTGCAAAAACAACAAACAAACAAACATAGCCACTATTTAAACCATAGCCATAGCCAGCCTCCTTGTGTGCATTATTCAATTTAATCTTTACAACACTTAAGATAGGAATTATTACCGTACAGAGGGGAAAAAATATCATGGCTCATAAGGATGAAGTCCTTTGCTCAAGTCATTTGGCTGATAAAGGGGGGAACCAAGATTTAAATCTTTGTCAGTCTGAAACCAGGCCAGTGCTTTTTTCTTTTTGACCCACTTTCCAAGGAACTAATTTAGAAAGTTCATTTTCAGTATAAAAGCTGCAAGCAGGATTCTGGCCTTACAAAGTACGGGTAGATGTGGGTTCTCCAATGTAACAGCCCCCTAGAGATTCATAGAAGCATTGGGTGTTCATTTATGCTCTGCTACCACATCCATAAGATATGTAAGTATTTCATGCTACACAGAAGAGAATCCAGATACTGATATTGAGTCAAATGCCTTCCTGAAGTTCTCATGGAGTACTTGAGATGTACTGGAGTTAGGAGCTAGGCAGGATTCCTTTTATAATTGCAGATTCAGAAATAGCCTCATCTTTTTCTCTATTGCTATGTGCATTTATTCTTTCCCAGGCACATTAGATTTTGCATGGAGGACAAAAGAATTGTGAAAGGGCTTTTCTCTGTCTCCACCCACAAATGACTCAGTTAACTTTTCAGAATTAGTCCCTGGTCCTGCCTAACTGCAAGGCTGCTGGGAAATACCTTGTTTCTTGTGTCCTGGGAGGAAGAATATGAAATGTGATTTGATACACATTTTCTCTGCCACAGTATCCAGAAGTTTAGGTGATATGATTTCTATTTGACAGGGGCATTCTGGAAGAAGAGAAACATTTTCCAAAACTCAAGGGCTTGTTTTTCTTGCTTAGTGCCACTTAGGTTCAAGTCAATTTATTGTCTGTTTTGCTGAACCACGTGGAGATGTCACAACAGTGTATTTCAGCCCAGAAATGGGCTTTTGGGGGAAAGGAAAGTTAATAGTTTGAGAAGCATCACATTCTGGGCTCCTCACACAGTGGGTCCTTGTGTTGGCCACTGTTCCAAAGAATCATCCCCTGGAATGTTCCTAGAGACAGATTGACTCTCCCTATAGCTTGTTCTAGGGGGAAAATGTTAATAAAAAGATCAGAAAGTGTTTTCTTTGTTTTCCCCTTCCTGTTTGCACCACTTCTTTTCCTTTTAGCTCATCACTGACTGCTCAAATGCAGAATACCCCTCGAAGCTTCAGTCGCCCAGGACCTGCCACCCATGCCAATGCTCTCTAGCAATAATACCATCAGACTTCTCATCTTCTCCCTTTCCCATGTCAAACATTAGAGCTCTTTACCTATTCTGTAAGCTGCTTACTGGAAAGACTAGCAAATTTGATGTGTTAATTTTAGTTGCTGTTAATGGCTCAATGCCCCTTGCAGATGCGTGTGCATTAAAAAACTGGAATCTTAGGGAAGTAATGCCTCTTATCCAAGGTCTCCAGTGGTCGGTGATCAGGAATTATGTCATGGTAGGTTCACAGAAGAACAGTCAGACAGAGTCTTTCCATGATGCCTCTCAAAATTATTCATTTTTAAAGTTTTGGCTTATTATTTTGTCTGAATATGTTCAGTATCATTCATTTATTTATTCCAATATTTATCATTTATTCATACAATATGTTTTACATACCATCTATGGGGCACTGTATTAGTATCTGGGAGTGGAATAAAACTTGACTACTCTTTTCAAGGAAGTTCTGGTTAGAAATGAGAGGCTGAAATATACAGATACTGCTATTAAATGCTTTCTTTTTTTAAAAGCTTTGTTGAGGTATAATTTACATATAATAAAATGTAACCATTGAAAATATATAATAGTTTGATGAATTTTGACAAACTTACACATTTGTGTAACTACACTACAGTCATATAGAATATTTCCATCACCTCAAAAAATGTCGTGTTTACCCCCACCCAGTGCTGATTCCATGCACCCAGCAACTACTGATCTTTCTGTGTTTGTAGATTAATTTTGCCTGTTAAAGTATTTCATGTAAATTAATCATACAGTGGGTACTCTTTAGCGTCTTACTGTTTTGCTCAGAATAATGTTTTTGAGATTCATTTATGTTGTTGCAGGTCTCAGTAATTTATTCCATTTTATTGCTGAGTAGTGTTTTCACTGTAAGGAATGACACAGTTTGTTTATCAACTTATCTCTTGATGGGAACTTGAGTTGTTTCTAGTTTTAGACTAATGAATAAAGCTACTGTGCATATTTGTTTACCAGACTTTATGTAGATGTATGTTTTAATTTCTCTTAGGTGTAAAACTGCTGCATCATGGTGAATATATATTTAAAAGAAACTGCCAAAATGATTTCCAAAGTGATTGGACTTACCATTTTATATTCCCACCAGTAATATAAGAGAGTTTCAGTCACTGAATATCTTGCCAACACTTGAAATAGTCAATCCTTTTTATTTTAAGCATTTTAGTCAGTATGTAGTGGTACTTAATTATGATTTTAATTTGCCTTTCCCTAATGACTAGTGATGTTGAACATCTTATCATCTCTTTATTAGTCTTTCATATATCTTCTCTGATAAATGACTTTAGATATTTTGCCATTTTTGTAGGGTTCTTTTCTTACTTAGTATTGAGTTGTAGAAGTTCCTATACACTTACACTATTGTTCCCAAATTCTTTGTCATATCATGTAATACATTTATACAAATAAATTCTCCCAGTGTGTGCCTTGCTTTTTCATTTTATTAATGATGTCTTTCAAAGGTCAGAAGTTTTTAACTTTTATAAGTCAGTTGATAAAATTTTTTTATGGTTCATGTTTTTGGTGCCTATTCTAAGAAACCTTTGCCTGCCCCCAAGTCAGGAAGTTTTATGTTTTCTTCCGTAAGTTTTATAGTTTTAGCATTTACATTTAGATCAATTTCAAATTAAATTTTTAGTATGGGATGAGGCAAGGAAAAGTTATTTTTGTAAAGTGGATATCTAGTTTCAGCAAAATTTGAAGAAAGAAATAATTCCCCTTTGATTATCTTGACACCATTGTCAAAAATCAGTTGATTGAAAAGAGACCACAGTGTTCATTGCAGCACTATTTACAATCACCAGGACATGGAAGCAACCTAAGTGTCCATCGACAGGTGAATGGATAAAGAAGATGTGGCACATATATACAGTTGAATATTACTCAGCCCTAAAAAGAAATGAAATTGAATTATTTGTAGTGAGGTGGACCGACCTAGAGTCTGTCATACAGAGTGAAGTAAGTCAGAAAGAGGAAAACAAATACCATATGCTAACATATATATATATATGGAATCTAAAAAAAAAAAAAATGGTTCTGAAGAACCTAGGGGCAGGGCAGGAATAAAGACACAGACATAGAGAATGGACTTGAGGACACGGGGAGGGGGACGGGTAAGCTGGAACGAAGTGAGAGAGTGGCATGGACATATATACACTACCAAATGTAAAATAGATAGCTAGTGGGAAGCAGCCTCGTAGCACAAGGAGATCAGCTCAGTGCTTTGTGACCATCTAGAGGGGTGGATAGGGAGGGTGGGAGGGAGACGCAAGAGGGAGGAGGTATGGGGACATATGTATATGTATAACTGATTCACTTTGTTATGCAGCAGAAACTAAAACACCATTTTAAAGCAATTATACTCCAATAAAGATGTTAGTGGGCTTCCCTGGTGGCGCAGTGGTTAAGAGTCCGCCTGTTGATGCAGGGGACACGGGTTTGTGCCCCGGTCCGGGAAGATCCCACATGCCTTGGAGCGGCTGGGCCCGTGAGCCATGGCCACTGAGCCTGTGCGTCTGGAGCCTGTGCCCTGCAACGGGAGAGGCCACAACAGTGAGAGGCCCACGTACTGCAAAAAACCCCCCAAAACCAAAAAACAAACAAACAAAAAGATGTTAACAAATAAATAAATAAAATAACCTGTTAGTAACTAGCATTGACAAGAACAATGAGCCTGCTTATAATGAGGTTGTTAATGAAGATGTTGCTATTAACACCCCCTCCCCACTACTGTGCTTCTGATGTCTGAGAATATCTGCCTAAATCAGAAGAGGCAAAGTGCAGCACTGGGCTCTTCCTCACCCTGTTAGCAAGGCTTGCTGTTTCCCCTACAACACTAGGCCAAACTTTTAGAATCATTCTAAGAGTTTGGTGATGAGCACATTTCATCATGCAGTGAGATGTCCTGTGTTGGCCTATGTTGCCTTTGGTTTGTTCACACAGACGTGTCCAGTTGCTAGGAGCCATGTGAAGACTGGACAAACATTTGTGGTTGTACAGCTTCACAGACAGCTCATTTCATCTCAATCATCTGCTTGAACATCCTGTAGACAGCAGGAGCCAGCAGCAAACTCAGGTACCACTTATGATCCAATTCTCTTATGTTATACATGAGGAAGCTTAGATATACCCAAGGTCTAGCACCCAGGTGGTGGGAGGGCCTGAAGGAGAATCTAGCCCCCGCCACCAAAAAAAAAAAATCAGTTGATTGTATATGTGTGTGTTTATTTCTGGACTTTCCATTTTTCTCCATTGATCTATATTATAATTGTATCTCTATACCACCATTAACACATTATCTTCATTACTATAGTTTTATATTGCCTTGAAATTTAGTAGTGTTGCTCCTAATTTTGTTTTTCTTTTCCTAAATATTTTGGCTAGTCTAGGATTTTTACATGTCCGTATAATTATTAGAAGAAAGTTGTCAGTTTCTAGAAATAAGGCTTTTGGGAATTTGATTTGAATTCCATTAATCTTTAATGGATTAATCTGGGGGATAATTTTTACTTTAACAATATTGATACTTCTAATTTATGAACATTATATATTTCTTCATTAATTTAGGTCATCTTTAATTTTTCTCAGCAATTTTGTGTACATAATTAAATTTATCACCAAATACTCCATATTTATAATAATGCCATCTCTTTCATTCCTGATATAGTTATATTTTGTGTTCTCTCTTTTCTTGATCAGTCTTTATAGAGGATTATCAATCTTATTGACCTTTTTAAAAGACCAGCTTTTAGTTTAGTTCAGTTTAGCTCTGGGTCATAATCTGAAGTGAGACTTTTAATTATTGACAAAGCATTTTGTATTGGTTCCCCATATCTGCATTTCCCCTGGGGCAAAACAATGAAGGCAGTTGTCATTTTTGCACACAATGCACAAGAGAAGCACTCTGTTTTGGAGCTTATATAGGGCAGATGACATCTGTTCCTCCTCCTTCCCAGGAGAACAAGAAAGAGAGGGAGAGGGAGGGAGGGAGAGAGAGAGGGAGACTTTAACTCTGTAAAGGAATTTTCTCTGAGGGTGGGGGGAGTAAAGGCTCTAAAATTTTATTGTTCTTTGGAATGTAAACAGACGTCTCTAGGGAAGATATCTCTACATCTTTTAGGAAGTCTCTTTCTTTAAGGGTTGCTATTCAATCATCTTTTAACCCTGGTGTTAGTTCTCTTTGCTCAGAAAGTCCTCAGTGTACATACATTTGAAAATAGTCGTAGAGCGTCATTTCCTAACACCTTCCCTCTACTTACTTTGTTTTGATTTCTTTTTCTTTTTCTAGCTTAAGGCAGAAGCTTAGATAATTATTTTTAAAACTTTTTCTTTTTTTAAACACGTGAAGCTATAAATATTGCCTTAAGCACTACCCTAGATGTAAATGTTGTTGTCTTTTTATTATTATTCAGTTCAAAGTATTTTCTAATATCTCTTGAGATTTGACACATGGGTTATTTAAAATTGTGTTGTTTAATTTTCAAATATTCAAGAATTTCCCAAATATCCTATTGTTATTCCTTTCTGGTTTAGTTCAGTTGTGGTCAAGAATATACTCTGTATAATTTCAGTAGTTACAAATTTATTGAAACTTGGTTTAGAGCCCAACATATGGTTTTGTATAGTTAAAGTTCAACGTACACTTAAAAGTAATGTGTATTCTTTAGTAGTTAGGTGGAATATTCTATAAATGTCATTTAGGTCAAACTGATAGTGTAGTTCAGATCTTCTATATACTTACCAATTTTCTGTCTGCTAGTTCTACGAATTACTGAGAGAGGAGTTTTGAAATCTTTAACAATAATTGGGTTTTGTCTATTTCTTCTTGCAGCTTTTTTTTTTTTAGCTTTTCTTTATATATTTTTGAAGCTCTCTTTTTAAGTACATACGGATTTGGGATATTTAAGTCTTCTATATGTATTGACTCTTTTCATCATTCTGAACTCTCTGTATCCCTGAAAATAGTCTTTTTCATCAAGTTTATTTTGTAGACTTCATAAAAATCTATTTAGAGATTTTAAAAAGATTATTCACAGATGTTAGTATAGACATTCCAGTTTTCTTCTGACTGATGTTAGCATAGTATATCTTTTTCTATGCTTTTACTTTTAACATGTATGTATCTCTGTATTTCAAGTAGCTTTTTTTTTTTTTTTTTTTTTTTTGTTACGCGGGCCTCTCACTGCTGTGGCCCCTCCCGTCGCGGAGCACAGGCTCCGGATGCACGCGCAGGCCCAGAGGCCATGGCTCACGGGCCCAGCCACTCCGCGGCACGTGGGATCCTCCCAGACTGGGGCACGAACCCGCGCCCTCTGCATCGGCAGGCGGACCCCCAACCACTGCGCCACCAGGGAAGCCCTCAAGTAGCTTTTTTGTAGACAGAATATAATTGGGTCTTGCTATATTATCCAAAAGGACATCTCTGCCTTTTAATTGGAGTGTTTCAATCACTCATATTTAATGCAGTTACGATACTCTTCAGTTGAAATCTATCCTTTTGCTATTTATTTTTTCCATTTTTTTTTGTTCCTTTTGACCTTTTTTCCTTCTCCCATCCAAGTACTAACCAGCCCTGACCCTGCTTAGCTTCCAAGATCAGAAGAGGTCAGGCAAGTTCAGGGTGGTATGGCTATAGATGTTTTTTTCCTTCTTTTTTAAAAATTAATTGAGTATTTTTTATAGGGTTTTTTTTGTTTTTTTTTTAAGTATTCCATTTTATTTCCATTATTTTGGCTTATTGGCTATATCTCTGTGCTTTATATTTTTAATAGATTCTCTAGAATTTTCGATATGCATTTTTAATCTATCACAATCTATCTCAGTAGTTGATAACTTTTTTTCAGTAAAGGACCAAATAGTAAATATTTTAGCTTCATGGGCCACATAAGTTCTCTGTCATGTATTCTCTTTTTGTTACCCTTTAAAAGTATAAAAAAGAAATGTTTAACTTGTGGGCCTTACGAAAACAGGATACAGGCCAGATTTGACCTATGGATCATTGTTTACTAACCTTTGCTCTAGCTTTAAATATTACACCACTTCACACATAATGTAAGGAACTTACAGCAGTATAGTGCTATTTACCCCTTTCATCCTTGATGCTATTTTTTTCATATTTTTCCTCCTGCATATAAGCCCTACTCTTTGTTGTTACAAATTTAAATAGTCAATTGTCTTTTAAAGGAGATTTAAAAGCAAAAAAAGGATCTTTTATATTTATGCCTATATTTATTATTTCAGGTACTTTTTTCCAAGTATACATCTGGTATACTTTCATCTTGAAGAATTTATTTTAACATTTGACATTTAATATTTTTAACATTTCTTCTTGTGTTACTCTGCTGGGTTTGAATTCTCCAGGCTTTGCTTGTCTGAAAAAGTATTTATTAACCTTCAATTTTAAAACAAATACTCACTTAATATAGAATTATTTGTTGACTTTTCTTTCTTTTAGCAGTTTAAATATATCAGTTTATTGACTTTGTCTTGTATTTTTCATGATGAGAAGTATGTAGTCATTTTTATGTTTATTTTTTCTATACATAAAATGTCATTTTTTTATTCTTGCTTTAAAAAAATTTTTTTAAATCATTGGTTGTAAACAATTTAATTATAATGGTTCCTGGTGTGGCTTTCTTTGACTCTGTGCTACTAATTTATCAAATCTGAAATATTTTAGTTGTTATTTCTTCCTGTGTTTTTTATATTTCTGCCCTTTTAAAATTCTCCTCTCTGTCTTTGACCTCAAGTAGTACACGTATATTAAATCACTTATTATTGTCCCACAGGTAACGTGGGATCCAAAATATTTTTCCAGTCTTTTTACTCTTCAAACTTTGGTTTGAATATATTTTACTATTATGTCAAGTTCATTGATGTTTTTTTTCTGATGGGTTTAATATGTTGTTAAGCCTATTCAGTGATTTTTTTTTCATTTCAAATGTATTTTTCAGCTCTAGAAATTCCATTTGTTCTTTTAAAACATTTTCTATTTCTTTATTCATTAAGTTTATGCATTCCTTTAAATCATTGGGCATATTTGTGAAAGCTGATTTAAAGTTTTGTCTCCTTATTCCATCTTCTCTGTTATTTCTGGCTCTGTTTTATTAATTGCCTTTTCTCTTGGTTATTCTTCAAATTTTGTTACTTTTCATGTAGTGACATTTGTATTATATATAGTAATATAGTTATATCTTATTGGATGCTAGATATTATGAATCATACATTGCTGATTATTTTGGATTTTATTTTTATTTAAAGTGCACTAAAGTTTTTTGGCATAGAGTCAAGTTACTTGCAAGTCATCATGCTTCCTTCAAGGTCTTTTCTGTTTTGTTTTATTTTAGGCTTTGTTAGGGCAGATCTAAAATAGTGTTTACGCTAGGGTTTGTTTAATCTTTCTTCTAATGTGTGATCCTTATAAGATCTCTATTGAATGCCTCAGGTGTTCAACAAGATCTGTCTACTACAGCTGGTAAAAAATTGTATGTCTGCCAGCCCCTTGTGAGCTTTGGAAATTGTTCGGCTTACAGCTCCCTGATAGTTGATCTTTGCCAGGCCTTATAGAGTTTCACCTGGAGCATATGCAGATTAGTGTTAACCTAGGATTCAGCCTAAGAATCTTGGGAGTCCGTGGATAAATTTCTGGAAGTGTTTATCTGAGTAGTCCCCTCTTCTCCGGTACTTGCCCTGCAAATTCTAGCTTCCTTGTTCTCCTTGGGCTCTAAAGTCTGTCCCTTTAACTCTATGAACCTGAGTGCTCTTCTACCCTGGCAGAAAGCCAAGTTGATCATAGGCTTCATCTCATTCGTTTCTCTATTAGGACCATATTCCTGTGCTTCCTGTCATCCAGTGACTGAAAACAGTTGTTTTATATATTTAGTCTAGTTTTCTAATTATCTTGCTGTCTTTGGTGGAAAGCAAGTCCATACCATTTACTCTTTCATGAGTGGAAGTATAACTCCTTTCCCTGAGTATTGAAGAATCTTATTTATACAGCAGTGTGTTTCATGAACAGAAGTGCAAAAATTCAAAGGCAACTCAGCAAAAAATAAAAAATTTGAAGAAATTGAATCAGCAGGAAACAATCATCCCATTATGATAAATCCAGGCTCAGTGGCTCTGCAGGTCAGGTGAGGGTATCTCTGGGGAGTGAGTTCTGTGAGTATCTCCCATTAATTGTTTTTAAAGGGGTATTGGACAGTGCTGGTGTCAAGGAAGAGTAACTATTTCTATTTGGGGAGGGATTAGAGAGAGCATTATATATAGAGAAAAAGATGTTTGAGCAGAGTTTTGAAGGATAAAAAATATGAAGAGTTAAATGAGGTAGTTTTCTGAGCAGAAGTACTGTGTGGAAAGACATACAGATATAAAATAGAATGGCTTGAGTCTATGAGTTTGGGGAGTAGGATATGTAAGTGTAAGCAAGGAGAGACTTTCTTTCATGATATAGTGATATGTTTAGACTTTGTCCAGTAGTTGGAACAAGGGCTTTAAGGGGAGAACTTATGTGTTTAGATAGGTGGAACACAGAACTTTTTGTTGGCAGTGTGGGACAGTCATTGGTGTTGGCAGGAGTAGGGCAGTTCTTTTGCAGTTTTTCTCAAATTGCACATAACAACCCATCGGTGAGGTTGTAAAATCAATTTTGCCTCTAAAAATTGAATAGAATAGAGAACATTAATGAGCATTACATGTTAAGAGGAATGATTTTTTGGGAAACTTTTATTTTACCTATATATTCATTTTTAATTTTGTGTATATATAATGAGTCATGATGTAAATATATTTCTTCATGGTGATAGGAAAGAAAGCTTGAAAGCTACTGCTTCAGGAGACTATAAAAATTGTCTAGGTAAAAGATTATGAGCATTTAGCCAAGGCATTTACAAATGGAAAGAGATAGGAATAATAATGAAAATGTAGAACCCTCAGAATTTAGAGTTTAGGAAGATATGTGGCCTGAGGGTAACAGAAGAGTACAGGATGACATCTTTGTGTCTAACTTACAACACTGGGTGTTTGATGAAACTTTGTCTAAGAGGAGGTAAAAGTTTTGGGAGAAGCAACATCACTTGAGACAAAGAAAAACCAGAAAGACACAAAGGATGCTTAGAAAAGGATATAAAACATGTCTAAATTCTTATTCAACATTAAAAAGTCAATGCTATAGGGCTTCCCTGGTGGCGCAGTGGTTGAGAGTCCACCTGCCGATGCAGGGGACACAGGTTCGTGCCCCGGTCTGGGAAGATCCCACATGCCGCAGAGTGGCTAGGCCCGTGAGCCATGGCTGCTGAGCCTGCATGTCCGGAGCCTGTGCTCCACAGCGGGAGAGGCTGCAACGGTGAGAGGCCCGCGTACCGCAAAAAAAACAAACACACAAAAAAGTCAATGCTATAGCTACTCTCATCTATTCTGCCCTTGGAGATAAGAAATTACAAAAAAAATTACAAAAGTATAAAAGCAGAATAATCCAAGAGCAGATACACCAAGTAGAGGAAGAACCTAAATGAAATCAGACATTTTCTTCTCAATGTATTATTTCATTTTTTCTTTATCTTAAAGAGAAAAAGATTTGATGATGAAGTAAAGTCCACTGGAAGATTTTGACAAAATATAGAAAGACAGGAAGATAGACAGAAGAACTATACATTATATGTGATACATGAGAGCTTAAGCCCTTGATGACATTTATCTTCACTTGTGAGAGGCGATTTAATAAAGTAATTTATTAGGTCCCTCCTCACTCATGAAAAGAAATGTCATAAAAGATCTGTTGCTTCATATATTGTCTATATATTGAATATTAATCCCTATATTCCTAGCTCAGTATGGTATGCTAAAT
Organism: Mesoplodon mirus; assembly: GCF_964341445.2. NCBI lineage: Eukaryota > Metazoa > Chordata > Mammalia > Artiodactyla > Ziphiidae > Mesoplodon > Mesoplodon mirus. The sequence continues at coordinate 72,711,547 of NC_138984.1, forward strand.
TTTAAGTGGTCCTGCTTTAGAGCAAAACAAATGTAGATGCCAAAAAATTTTTAATTTTGGGGACAGAAGAACTTCAAGACTGGTAGATGCTTTGGCATTCCTCAATTTTAAGTGCTTATTTATTTTCTAAAAGAACCAATCTTAGAAAATAAGCAAAATATCGTTCCAGCTGGTTAAATTATGATACTAAGTATAATGTCTCTTCAGATAATGAGACATTTTACATGGACCAAGTCTACTTCCCAACCACATTTCTCTCGGAGAAAAAGTGATAAGAGTGTTGGTGATGGGACGCAAATTTCCCTACTGTTAGAAAAGCAACTCAATTCATAGAGTCTACTGTGTATAAGACAGTAATTTTATTTTATCATTGAATAGAAAATGCCAACTATTTAAAAGATAGGTATTTTAAAAATACATAAAGTTTAGATCAAAGATTCACAAAAAGCTAGGAAAATAGAAAATCAATAAGTTAATTCTAGCTGAATTTATTATTTTTGTAATGACACAAGATCGAATTCAAACATTCAAGTTTTGTGCCATTTTAGTTAGATGTTTTAGTTGCTCCTAAAACATTGACTGTTTTTCACCTTTGCCTTTCAGGCTTATCTGTACTTAGGAAGGGAACTGTCTTGTCCAATAAATTTTCGGGTACATCTTCAGTTGCTTAAGACATGAGCAAAATGCTGTAATGCAAAGCAAATATAAAATGACTTCAGAAATTGACACAAATTCCTACAACTGACACAAAGTGACAGGTCTTTTCAAAGGAAAACACTTCTGGCATTGGATTGGGTTATCATCCTCAAAGCAGCTTCAGTTCCAGCAGCATAGGTAGATGAAAAGAAATTTTGGGGAAATGGACAAAAGAACATATATACTTTGATAAATAGTCATAGTAATAGGTCCATATAGACCACATATTTATTAGTTAAAAACTCTAATTCAGAAACTTCATTTTTATTTAGAAAAGTCCAAAATGCATCTCATATGGAAATACGGATTCCCAAAGTCTAACTCAGTCTAGCTTGACAAGCAGGAAACATTGTAAGAATATGATGATGATCCTTGGGGTTGTGGACTTTTTAACTTCTACAATTCAGAAACACTCATTTTAGGTAAGGGTGACACTGCAATTAGCAGAAACAATACGGTTAGCCTTCTTTTCTTGAATGTGTTCTGGCTTCTCTATCTATATAGTATAAGCAAAGGCTGTGTCTGATAGCTTAGGGAGTCCAATGTACTATCTTATATGTAGCAGGGGCTTAAAGTAAAAGTATTTTAAATTTTATGCTCACCTTTAATTATAAATTTTACTAAGAAAAATCTAAAAATGCAAATGTATATAAAGCAATAATCAGAGACTCCCCTCTTTCATTCATGTTTTTACAGGAGTCACTATTAGCAGTTCTCTTGTTAGAAATGCATTGCCTTTGGCTTTTAAGAATCTAGTTGTGACTCAGGAAAAAAACCACCCATATCTGTTTTTTCCTTAATTTTCTTAATGTCAGCATAGAATGAATGTGTACTTAATATATCTAATCTAAATAAACTGTCTTCTCTTTTCATATGCATTGCCATGATCTTGAGATAGAAATGAATGCATGGGTAAAACGTGCAAAACAGAGTTATGTCAAAAGGGGAATAAAGTTGCTTATTTCTGTTTAACTATATATGATGAGGTTGGTTCTGGGATAATAGAAGGGAACTAGCAGCAACTGTTTTTCTTCTCCCAACTTCCCATGAAATGGTCACAGATTCCTTTGCTATTAAGAGCAGAATACTCCAGCAGCATTAGAAATTAGGGATTTTCATCAATTCTGCAAAATCTTATAAGAAATTTCTGCTTAACCATATTAGACTATATGCAGATTTCTACCAACCATTAACAATCCTATATCAGTGATATCAGATCTTCATGGACCAGAGACCAAAGACACTATGTTGACTAGGGACATTTCCTTTCCTGCCATCCCTGTCATGGCCACTCCTCTATAGTCATACAGGTATATAAGATGTCCCAGTAGTGCAATCTTTCTGGGTATAGATGAGTACAAGTAAGATATTGTATCCTGATGAAGCCTATAGAAGAAAGATATATGAAAAAGTAGTGAAAGTCGTGTACTCTGAGGGATGTGTACAATGAAATATATTTGACATGAGACTTCAGAAATTTTCTTTAATATGAATAGAAAGGTGCATTTTCCTTATGATACAGAGAAAGGTTAAAAGTTTACACTCAGTATGAAAGCAAAGTTTATTTTTATAACATTTATTTTTATTTACAATACATTTTTGTTAGGGAAGAGATAAAAAATAATATTGATAGGATGAGATAAAAAGGAACTAAATTAGATGTTAGCAGAGATAAAATTCAACCTAGAAACATGGAAAGGTTGTAAAGAAACCTAGAATGCAGTAGCACAGTTAGAATCTGCTTTTGAAGCAGTTAAGAACAAAATCCATATTATAGAAGTAAAAAGTTTATGTTGGGGACAAACATGAAAACATTTTATGGAAAACACAGGGTCTTCTTAATAAAAATTAAAACTGTGAGATGATAACTGTAAAAAATATTTTTAAAAGGTTAAATATACAGATAGTTGGTAACCTTGATTAAGAGGTGAAAATAAATGAAATAGAATCAATATACATACACAACAATACTAGAGGAGAAAACTTTGCTCAAGTGAAGAAAGACTTGAATTGGGATATTAACAGGAATCTTCAGGAAAAGTGTCTCCAAGAAGAGGGTAATGTTTAGACCATTCCTGGTGAATTTGTTTCCTAATCAAGCATAGTAAACATTTTATAAGCATTTAGACAGAAAAGAGATTACATTAAAAGGCACAGAACCATCTTAATCTCAGATTTCTCTGGAATAGCAATCAACAGATGTCAAGGGAACAATATCAACTGATTCTTGAGAGGGAAAAATAGTGTCACAAAACCTCATGTGCACAGACCATAGCAAAAGAGCCTCAGTTCTTCCGGAATCCAGAATTTCTACCCCTCATGTGCTATCCAAAATTATATATACAATTTTACTTCCCATATACTTTACCTAGAAAAAATAGTCAGGAGTGTACCTCTTATGTTCCTTTCCTAAAAAAATTAGTCAGACGTATATCAACCGACCAGTGGTTAAATCAAATGGGAGATCTCACGAATGGTAAATTATGGTATAATTTAACTATAGATTACAGAATTATACTTAAACAATCATGGCAAATATGTTTAAAAATCAATGCATATGTAAAACAGTTCTTGAAAAAAAGAACTGTGGTATAAAATAATTGTTTATTAGTCATATTCTGGGTCCAAAATCTTAGTTATTAGCAACAAAATAAAAACATTTTTAGAGCAATGAGAAAGAGAATTTAAATTATGTTTGTTCTTCATTTTGCAAGTGGAGGAATCAATAAACAACAATTTTATTTTTGATCGTAAACAAATATATATGTATGTATACACATATACATACAGATATATATAAACACAAGCATGTTAAAAACTACAAAGATACTCTCCAAATTATTCACATATTGTTATCTTCTAAGTCTCCAAAGAAAAGAGGCAAATAAGGCATAATCTATTTACCAATAGATAGAAATCAAGGAAAACAGCAAGGGAACATTTTCTAAAAAAGCAAATTGGCAAATGAGAAGATTAAGAATGTAGGATATGACACTGTAAATAAGTCAGTTATACATCCTATTTAGAAACAAAGACCGATGGTTAAGGGGAACACGCAAAAGAAAATGACATACGTAGATTGAAAAATAGAAATTGAAAAATAAGAGGGCAAAGATGTGTCAGGAAAATGAAATACAATAAAAATTAAAGACAATAAAAGAAATAGTACAGCAAATACATATTTTTCATTAAAAACAATAAATGAACAAGGAGATTAATTTTATTTTGTCAAAAGTTATTCTGAGAAAAAAGATATAGTGACAAAATTTGTGTGTGTGTGTAATAACACAGCAATATAATACATGTAGAAGGATTATATTGGGACATATTAAACCAAGGTTTTTTTTTCTTTTCTGTGCTTTGTAAAACCCATAACCCTTCCTTGGCTGTTCATTTGGTTGTATTTATAAGAGACAGTTGTATTAGAAGACAAGGTATTATGTAGAGCAATTGTATTAGAAAAAGGTATCAAATTAGCAGAAACAAGAAGATTTAAATGAGTAAATTTAGGGAAGAGTATGTATATATTGGAGGAAGCTTCGGAAGAGACAAAACAGGGAGAATAAGTAGAATAGCAGATTTTGTTTTGCTTTTAATCACAGCAGTTTAAATCACATCTGAAGTTTGATCATGTAGAATGTTAGGTCATGTTGAGATTTCACATCTCTAAAAATTTCTCTAAAATTTTCTAGTTTTCCCAAAAGCTTGAGAGAAATTGTTTAGATCAGCAGGCTTGAAAAGGTTTTGCAAGTTACATGTCAAGAGACATATAACTATCAAGCCAGAGATGGACATTAACAGAAGAGCCAGTGTTGACAGGAAGAACAAGCTAGGCCCAGTTGGAGGCTGCAGAGAACGTAGGAAAGCCCAGATGCCCTGCCACTAGAACGGGAATAATATGTGAGTTCCTGGGAGCTCAGATCTCCCAGGAAGGAGAGGAAAAGGAAAAATATGGGTAGTGGAGAAAGAAATAATTTTCCTGAGTGCATATTCCAGAGACCCTAAGTCTGACCTGGAGGAGGACACATTCCCTTAAATTGGCAAGTTTTCAACATCAGGGGAAATGCAGACTTGAGAGAGAAATGAATTTCAGTGAGGGAAGAATAAAGTTACATTTCTTATACTCCTGAGTTGTAGATGTGAAAAAATCACTACACATATAAAACAGACACATTAAAAATCAAATGAAAAACTGGGAGATTTCAAAATAAATAAGGATATGGGAAATTGGAATGATAATGATGTTGATTAAATTTGTATACTATACAAAATCCTTTTAAAGTGTTCATGAAACACTTAACATATCTTCAGTAAATCTCCCAAACATAAACAGGACTGTCTGCATTATCTGAGCAGTGTTTAACAACGGATAGAATAAGTAATCCCCCATGATGATTATAAAGTGCATAAATTCAAAATAGTTCTTGGGTCACGTAGAAAGAGTGTCCACAGGGGTGGGCAGATTTTCCCATCAGATTTCAAAATGCATTACAAAGCAACAATAACTAACACAGCGTAATGTTGGTTCAAAAATACACAGATTATCTGGAAGAGAATACAGAGTCCAGAAACTGGTCCAAGAATATGTGTGCAACATTTTATATATGATAAAGTGGTGTTTTGATATAGTGAAGGGAGGGGAATGATTGCTGAATGAATATTCTTGCTGTAATTATTTGGATATTTGGAGAATTTAGATAGCTACCTACCTCTAAATTTCAAATACAGTAACATATTAGGAGACATATAAATGACTATTTTAATAATATGGGGATAGGGAGGCCATTTTAATTATGATATCACAGAAAAAAAGAACAGTTGAAATTAATCCTTTTTCTGCTTATATTTAATTATATTTATTTTCTTATTGCATTATCTAAAACTTCTGGAGCAATGTAGAACATTGAATTGATAATGGAAAATCTTATCCCTCTGACACATAGTAGTTCTTTGAGTCTTAACAGCAGGCATGATATTCTCTGCAGTATTAGATAGTCATTATTATTCTAAAGAGAAATTCTTTCACTTAGATTTCAGAATATTTACTTGTTTTAAGATCAGATGTCTTTGTTGACTTTTATAAAATGCTTTTTCATAGTATCTAAGGTGATAATAGGATAAATTATATTAGCAGATCTATTTTTATTGATCTGTCATTGCATTTATAGAATAAAAATTTATTTTGTCATGGCTTATTATTCTTTAATACACTTCTGAATTCAATTTACCATTATTTTGCTGGGATGTTTATGTCTATGTCATTATGAGACTTTGATTTGTAGTGTTTAGTTGTGTTTGTGGGTGGGTACAGGCTATCTCAATCAGGTTTTGCTATTAGGGTTGAGCTACTTTCAGGAAATATGATTTTACTTCTCTTCCTCCCTTCCTATCTCCCAGAAAAGACAGACTTCAGTGATATAAAATATTTACTTATAAAAACACCTTCTCCACACTTGTCTTACACATGAGGAAACCGAGAGACACACAAATTAAGTAGCATGACTTGCATGTTGAACTAGCACAACTGGGTGAATATAATCAAATTCACTTTATTTTTTTTCCCCATCTCCATTCAAAATATGCACTATAGGGCAAATTTTCTCCTGCTGCTGCATGAAAATTCTGGGGATGCCATGACTTTGTAGTCATTTTTAGGTAATGATAGGATATATACTTCCTCTAACTCACAAAACAGTCTCAGTTTGATATTAGAACACCCAGTTCCAAACTTGACTAAGGATGAAATCTTTCCCATTCTCTCAGTTGGGGAGGATTTCAAATAGGCAAAGACACCTGGTAAGTGGGTACAGCCAGTATCTTCTCTCATTTTCTGTTCCTCCTCCCTCAGCTTGCAAAGTGGTTTCTGGGTCTTCCGAAGACAGTATGCAGAGAGGAAGACAATGAAAGAAGGCACAGAAAGTACACTAGTATTATGTAAGATTGCTGCACATTCTCTGAGCGTTGATACTATTTGAAGATGACTTTCTTGTCTGGGAATTTCTATAGATTCCTCAGAGTTCCCCTTTGCTAGGCCTTCCAAACAGCAGCCATTTCTCTAGAACCTGGTCTTCCCATGATCTTCTTCATACTGAGTTCCAAGCGGCACTCCTGGCAGAATTTGAAGTGACTCCAATCAGTTCTTAGTCATTTTTGGCTCAATGAATGAGAAACCCTCACACATTTTTGTGCTTGTTATGGGTAGGGGAGTATTTCTACCCCATCCGGCCTCCATTTTCTCTCTCACCTATCACCTCAGGTCTTTAGATTCCTCATGATGTGTCAGACACCAGTCTACTGTGTGGCAAGCTGCTGAAGTTCCCATTAAGGTCTATGAACAGTCCTACTGAAGCCCTTTTTTCTAGATTAAAAATGAGAGGCAAAAATTCCAGTCCATTTTCAATGGAATCCATAGCTTGGCAGCAACTCTCACCAAAGAAATACCATCTGGAAATCCACTGTCAACCCTTTCATATTTTCCAAGTGAGTGAGGAATTTTAAGAGACCTGAAATATTGATAGTTTTTCATAGGGTCAAGCACTTTCTCTGAAATTTCATGCTTACCATGTCCTGGAACCTCAGATTTAATTTCATATATAAAGAACTGTGTCAGATGTAGCTCAGGTCATCTGGAATGTTAGGAAAGACCTGCACCTGGGTCCTTTGATTCCCAGATGGGGAGTCCCCACCACTTCATGTTGCCACTCCTTTGTTTAAATCATCATCAGCTATTGTTATATGAGTTCAATTTCTTATATCTTTCACTTTAGAGCAGGGATCAGAAACAATTGGCATTTCCATATTTACACTTGTATTCAAGTTAAAGTTAAGCTAAAAAAGGTAAACTTTTGGTAAAATCATCCTGAACTCCAATTGTTACTGTTGGAGTAACTTCGCTCCAAAAAGTAACTATGATTTGATCTTTAGATATAATACACATATCTTTTAGAAATAAGAGTCTGGAAATAAAAGAACACAGTCAAAATTCTTTACTGCTTGAACTGACAACACTTAAACACTAATTAGATAATGGGGTTAATAACTAAGTTAATGTCATGAACTTCTTTTTATGAGCTATGAAAACCCCTATATAAAATAATAAAGATAAGGTAAATCATATTGAAGACGTGATATTTACACGAGCCACGTTATACTTGTTAATAGTTATTTTCTATGAAGACTATGAAAGTTGCCCCCCAAAAAAAGAATATGAAAGGCCCTTTTGAAATACAGAACATTCTCTTGAAATGTTTGTGAAAAATACCGGAAGTGAAACAGTATGCTGAATTCATAAACACTGTTATTAATATTAATTAGTTTCTACTGATATATTCTAGTTTAAATATCCTTTTTGACTTCTATTTCAGTTTGATATTTGGAATATTTATTATGCTGTAAATTTGATATATAATTTAATTTGATTTATAGAAAACTAATTTATTTTAAAATTAAATTATAGATATATTAAAAATTATAATATATGAATATCTGAATTTTAAAAATATATAATTTAGTAGACATTTATGCATATTACTGAAATGACATTCACTTTAACACATATGTTTCATAGCACATTTTAAAATATAATTTGGTATGAAAATATATACTCAGTATTGTCAGTTTTATGGAATAAATCTCTTGATAACTTGATATAGTTGTATCAAAATCTTTTGCTCTGTCATTATTCCCTGATCATTCAAATATATAGTTATTGAGTAGCTATTATACTCATAATATGGCCAGGTACTATGCAGATAAATAAGGTATACCACCCTTGTCTTTAAGCTTTTACTTTTGTTAGCCAGAGAAAAACTTTCGATGGAAAACAGTGAATTATCATTCCAGGCAATAAATAATTAACAAATAGCTTTTCAGAAGTAGAATTCAGAGAGCTCAGTAGAGAGAGGAGAGGGGTAAGACTCTGTGGACTAACTGGAGAATGAGTTCATCTTTCATGATGGCAAAGGATCAGAAGTGATTGGAGGACAGATTTCTGAACACACACACACACACACACACACAGACACTCTCACACACCATGAACAAAATTATAAAGGTATGAATGCCCATGTTATACATAGGGGATAGAGCCTATGACATAAACAAAGAGAACAAATATCAGCATGTAAATTGGAAGGATGTTTTGGATCTGGACTCTGTCAGTTCTTCAACATCACGATAAGAGAGATTAGCTTTATTCTAAGTATAAGATTGTTGAGTGGGAATGATAAGGTGAAATTAACTCTATAGAACTTTCGGAGGGGATGAACCATTAGAAACTTGTTAGATTATTGCAGTGGTGTAGTTTTGAGGAGGTCAAAACAACCTCAAGCAGGATAAGGAGTGAGGTTGAAGGAAAGTGGGTGGATTCCGGGTACACTGAGAAAGAAGCACTGATAGAAACAGGTGAACAGGTTCATCAGGGGAACAGGGAGGAGGAAAACAAATCAAAGAAAATGCAAAGACAGACTGGGAGAAGTTGTGATAGCAGAGCATATTGATTTCTTATCCTAATTAGCAGCTGGCTTTCTCTTGAGAGAAATACTCTAAAATATTACTTTCATTTACATGGATTTAAAAATGAACAAACTTACATTAAAGTTTATAATTCAGTTATGAGGGTTTACCACTAATTTGGAATTTTACAAGCCAGTTATTTGTCGATGGAATCAAAGTTTTAAAATTATCTTAAGAGATTCCTTATTAATATTATCCTTTTAGGTAAACTGGAAACTAATTATTTTAGAAAGTTATGTATTACACAAACTGTGTACCATCACAAAAGTTAGATAATAGAATAATAAGTTAGCTTTATCAAGTTTACCAGAACTATGAATTTCCTTAAAACATTACTTCTTATTTCAACTGCAAATCATGGTTACTTTCTGAAGCAGTGTAAAAATTGCATTTACAGTCACTGCAAAATGTTAATACCTCCAAAAGAGTATTAGAATCAAATGACATCATCTCTGATGGACAACATCATCTCTTCCCTTAAGTTCCTTCCCTAAACTCCACACACATTGCTCCCTACCCCCTCCTGCCCCGTTAACCCCTGGTGATGACCAAAATGTGTTTCAAGTCAGCATTTTAGAACTGAAAGCTTTGGTTATATCTAAATAAGGAACTGAATATCAGAAACAGTTATAGTAAAATATTTACTACAGTTTACCCACAAACTGGATACTTTTGGGTGACATGCTAAAGTATAGTCTCTAATGTCCCAGAAATCCATAATGTACTGTGAAAGATTCCGGCTGCTTAAATAGTCTGTCTGTGGAATGCCACTGAGATTGGATCCATCCTGAGTTTCAGGAGTGAATCTGTATGCTTTTGTTACCCCATAACACTTTACATAGGGTAGCAATAATTTCATGGACTGGTTTCTGGTTTTTAATTGTTTTCCCTGAAGCCATGAGTGCATGGATTTATAAGATCGTGCTGCTAGTATCAGTGAAGCCAGATTACCTATTAAAAACAAACAAAAACAAACCTTGAAAGGCAGTGGCTAGCTATTGTACCATTTAATCCTTTTCACTGCAATTGATATTGAGCAAAGTTCATAGGCGCCACTAGTAAAAATAAGACTAGAATTGTTGTCCTTGCTCTCTTTATGGGTTAGGAATTACAGGCATAGATAGAAAAGTGTGTGTGTGTGTGTTTGTCTAGGAGAAGTAATGATGTTAAAATGAGGAGGGGGAGAAATATGATTGCAGGAAAAAAGAAAAAGAGATTAGCCCAGGTGGGAAGGTGTGGAGGCACTTTAGTTTGCATTGCAAATATTCCAAACAACAATAAAGAAGTAAGAAAGCTAAGCTAAGAGGATGATCTAACAGTAATGTAAGTTAGGCTATAATTTTGCCTAGAGCCAGTAAACATTAATAAGAAAGAATGAGGAGGGACCATCAAGATGGCAGAGGAGTAAGATGTGGAGATCACCTTCCTCCCCACAAATACATCAAAAATACATCTAAATGTGGAACATCTCCTACAGAACACCTATTGAACGCTGGCAGAACACCTCAGACTCCCCAAAAGGCAAAAAACTCCCCCACGTACCTGGGTAGGGCAAAAGAAAAAAGAAAAAACAGAGACAAAAGAATAGGGATGGGACCTGCATCTCTGGGAGGGAGCTGTGAAGGAGGAAAAGTTTACACACACTAGGAAGCCCCTTCACTGGTGGAGAAGGGGTATGGGCGAGGGAGAAGCTTTGCAGCCATGGAGGAGAGCGCAGCAACAGGGGTGCAGAGAGCAAAGCGGAGAGATTCCTGCACAGAGGATTAGTGCCGACCAGCACTCACCAGCCTGAGAGACTTGTCTGCTCACCTGCCACCTGGGACCGGTGGGGGATGGGAGCTGAGGCTCGGGCTCTGGAGGTCAGATCCCAGGGAGAGGACTGAGGTTGGCTGCGTGTACACAGCCTGAAGGGGAATAGTGTGCTACAGCTAGCCGGGAGGGAGTCCGGGAAAAAGTCTGGACCTGCCTAAGAGGCAAGAGACCATTGTTTCGGGGTGCACAAGGAGAGGGCATTCCGAGCACCTCCTAAATGAGCTCCAGAGACGGGTGCGAGCCATGGCTATCAGTGCGGACACGAGAGACGGGCAGGAAACGCTAAGGCTGCTGCAGCCACCAAGAATCCTGTGTGCAAGCACAGGTCACTATCCACACCTCCCCTCCCGGAAGCCTGTGCAGCCTGCCACTGCCAGGGTCCCGTGATCCAGGGACAACTTCCCCAGGAGAACACACGGTGTGCCTCAGGCTGTTGCAATGTCATGCCAGCCTCTGCCACTGCAGGCTCGCCCTACATTCCATACCCCTCCCTCCCCACGGCCTGAGTGAGCCAGAGCCCCCTAATCAGCTGCTCCTTTAACTCCCTCCTGTCTGGGCAAAGAACAGATGCCCTCAGGAGACCTACTTGCAGAGGCAGGGCCAAATCCAAAGCTGAACCCCAGGAGCTGTGGGAACAAAGAAGAGAAAGAAAGGGAAATCTCTCCCAGCAGCAACAGGAGCAGCGGATTAAATCTCCACAATCAACTTGATGTACTCTGCAATTGTGTTATACCTGAATAGACAACATATCATCCCAAAATTGAGGCAGTGGACTTTGGCAGCAACTGTAGACTTGGGGTTTGCTTTTTGAATCTAATTTGTTTCTGGCTTTATGTTTATCTTAGTTTAGTATTTAGAGCTTATTATCATTGGTATATTTGTTTATTGATTTGGTTGCTCTCTTCCTGTTTTTAAATATATATTTTTTTCTTTTTCTCTTTTTGTGAGTGTGTATATGTATACTTTTTTGTGTGATTTTGTCTGTATAGCTTTGCTTTTACCATTTGTCCTAGGGTTCTGTCCATTATTTTTTGTTCTGTTCTGTTTTGTTTTTTTAGTATAGTTTTTAACACTTGTTGTCATTGGTGGATTTGTTTTCTGGTTTGGTTGCTCTCTTCTTTTTTTTTAATCACTTTTTTATTTTTAATAATTTTTTAAATTTTTTATTTTAATATCTTTATTTTTCTTTCTTTCTTTTTTCTTTTTTTCTCCCTTTTCTTCTGAGCTAAATGGCTGACAGTGTCTTGGTGCTCCAGTCGGGTGTCAGGCCTGAGCCTCTGAGGTGGGAGAGCCAAGTTCAGGACATTAGCCCACCAGAGACTTCCCGACCCTATGTAATATCAAGTGGCGAAAGCTCTACCAGAGATCTCATTCACAGCACTAAGACCCAGCTCTACTCAATGACCAGTGCGGGACACCCTATGCCAAACACCTAGCAAGACAGGAACACAACCCCACTCATTAGCAGAGAGGCTGCCTAAAATCATAATAAGTTCACAGACACACCAAAACACACCACCAGGCACAGTCCTGCCCACCAGAAAGACAAGATCCAGCGTCATCCACCAGAACACAGGCACCAGTCCCCTCCACCAGGAAGCCTACACAACCCACTGAACCAACCTTACCCACTGGGGGCAGACACCAAAAAAAATGGGAAGTACGAACCTGCAGCCTGTGAAAAGGAGACCCCAAACACAGTAAGGTGAGCAAAATAATAAGACAGAGAATATGCAGCAGATGAAGGAGCAAGGTAAAAACCCACCAGACCAAACAAATGAAGAGGAAATAGGCAGTCTACCTGAAAAAGAATTCAGAGTAATGAGAGTAAAGATGATCCAAAATCTTGGAAACAGAATGGAGAAAATACAAGAAACGTTTAACAAGGACCTAGAAGAACTAAAGAGCAAACAAACACTGATGAACAACACAATAAATGAAACTAAAAATTCTCTAGAAGGTATCAATAGCAGAATAACTGAGACAGAAGAATGGATAAGTGACCTGGAAGATAAAATAGTGGAAATAACTACCACAGAAGAGAATAAAGAAAAAAGAATGAAAAGAATTGAGGACAGTCTCAGAGAACTCTGGGACAACATTAGACGTACCAACATTCAAATTATAGGGGTCCCAGAAGTAGAAGACAAAAAGAAAGGGTCTGAGAAAATATTTGAAGAGATTATAGTGGAAACTTCCCTAATATGGGAAAGGAAATAGTCAAGTCCAGGAAGCACAGAGAGTCTCATACAGGATACATCCAAGGAGAAACATGCCAAGACACATATTAATCAAACTACCAAAATTAAACACACAGAAAAAATATTAAAAGCAGCAAGGGAAAAGCAACAAATAACATACAAGGGAAGCCCCATAACGTTAACAGCTGACCTTTCAGCAGAAACTCTTCAAGCCAGAAGGGAGTGGCAGGACATATTTAAAGTGATGAAAGGGAAAAACCTACAACCAAGATTACTCTACCCAGCAAGGACCTCATTCAGATTCGGCAGAGAAATTAAAACCTTTACAGACAAACAGAAGCTAAGAGAATTCAGCACCACCAAACCAGCTCTACAACAAATGCTAAAGGAACTTCTCTAGGCAGGAAACACAAGAGAAGGAAAAGACCTACAACAACAAACCCAAAACAATTAAGAAAATGGTAATAGGAACACACATATCGATAAATACCTTAAATGTAAATGGATTAAATGCTCCAACCAAAAGACATAGACTGGATGGATACAAAAGCAAGACCCATATATATGCTGTCTACAAGAGACCCACTTCAGACCTAGGGAAACATACAGACTCAAAGTGAGGAGATGGAAAAAGATATTCCATGCAAATGGAAATGAAAAGAAAGCTGGAGTAGTAATTCTCATATCAGACAAAATAGACTTTAAAATAAAGACTATTACAAGAGACATAGAAGGACACTACATAATGATCAAGGGATCAGTCCAAGAAGAAGATATAAAAATTGTAAATATTTATGCACCCAACATAGGAGCACCTCAATATATAAAGCAAATGCTAACAGACAGAAAAGGGGAAATCAAGAGTAACACAATCATAGTAGGGGACTTTAACACCCCGCTTTCACCAATGGACAGATCATCCAAAATGAAATAAATAAGGAAACACAAGCTTTAAGTAATACATTAAACAAGATGGACTTAATTGATATTTATAAGACATTCCATCCAAAAACAACAGAAAACACTTTCTTCTCAAGTGCTCATGGAACATTCTCCAGGGTACATCATATATTGGGCCACAAATCAAGCCTTGGTAAATTCAAGAAAATTGAAATCATATCAAGTATCTTTTCCGACCAAAATGCTATGAGACTAGATATCAATTACAGGAAAAGATCTGTAAAAAATACAAACACATGGAGGCTAAACAATACACTACTAAATAACCAAGAGATCACTAAAGAAATCAGAGAGGAAATGAAAAAATACCTAGAAACAAATGACAGTGAAAACACGATGACCCAAAACCTGTGGGATGCAGCAAAGCAGTTCTAAGAGGGAAGTTTATTGCGGTACAATCCTACCTCAAGAAACAAGAAAAATCTGAGTAATATTCCATTGTATATATGTACCACATCTTCTTTATACATTCGTCTGTCGCTGGGCATATAGGTTGCTTCCATGACCTGGCTATTGTAAATAGTGCTGCAATGAACGTTGGGGTCCATGTGTCTTTTTTAATTATGGTTTTCTCAGGGTATATGCCCAGTACTGGGATTGCTGGGTCATATGCTAATTCTATTTTTAGTTTTTTAAGGAACCTCCATACTGTTCTCCATGTAAGCAATCTAAATGTTCATCAACAGAGGAATGGATAAAGATGTGGCACATATGTACAATGGAATATTACTCAGTCATAAAAAGAAACAAAACTGAGTTATTTGTAGTGAGGTGGATGGACCTAGAGTGTGTCATACAGAGTGAAGTAAGTCAAAAAGAGAAAAACAAATACCGTATGCTAAGACATATATATGGAATCTAAAAAAAAAAAAAAAAAAAAAAAAATGGTCCTGAAGAACCTAGGGGCAGGAGAAGAATAAAGACACAGGTGTCGAGAATGGACTTGAGGACATGGGGAGGGGGAAGGATAAGCTGGGACGAAGTGAGAGAGTGGCATGGACATATATACACTACCAAATGTAAAATAGATAGCTAGTGGGAAGCAGCCACATAGCACAGGGAGATCAGCTCGGTGCTTTGTGTCCACCTGGAAGGGTGAAATAGGGAGGGTGGGAGGGAGATGCAAGAGGGAGGGTATATGGAGATATATGTATACATATATCTGATTCACTTTGTTATACAGCAGAAACTAACACACCATTGTAAAGCAATTATACTCCAATAAATATGTTAACATATATTCATTCATTCATTCATTCAAGAAAAGAATGACCTATCACAAGTTGGGACAACAGCATATCCCAAGACATATCCTTTTGTAGTAAAATGATAATAACAAGTAAGTAATACAAAATTAGTGTTGGTTTATCATCAAAATGATTTACACATCCTTGTCTATGCTCTTGCCTCATTCAGGAATATTTTCTACAGAACAGTGTTTAAAAAGATCTAGACTTAGGAATAAAATTAAGCACTAGTGGATACTTCTTACCCTTAATTCTTTAACAGATGAACTCAAATTTTAGTGGTCTTCCACACTGATTACTTTAATCTTAATAGGGTAAAAACTATGATAAAAATTCTGTAGTGCCCAGTCGTGCTCAAGGTCTCAGTCTTCTTAACACATGTGTTATTTGGCATCATATCCTTTTATAATAAGAAAAATCTTGATCAGAATTGGTGTATCTTCTGTAGTATTGCAGACGTTATAGTAACCAATATCTTGGTTTGAAAATTGTTCCCTCAAAAACCTTGGTATAACTGGTGAGGAGACAAATGCAGTGTTTTTAATTGGGTAGTGGGATCCCCTCTTGTTTCCATATTCTCTTTCTCACATTGATTGGAGAGTCTCTTAAACTTAGAACTTTGAAAGCTATCATGTGAAGTTAAACCAAATATTTAGTTAAATGGAACAGGACTATTAGGGCATTATTTTAAGCATCTATAAAACCAATTATAGACAGCATCAGAGTAATTCTCTTTTCACTGGTAATGATTTCTTTCTAGAGATTTATAAAACCTTTTAGCCATTAGGACCTGCAGTATAAATGCAGTTTTTTCATTTATATTTTTTGTTTGCTTTGTTTCACACATTATCTACAAGTGGCTTTTCTAATACTATTATCTATAGTCCTCTGAATATTTTTAGGTCAGGTTTATGAAGCACAAGACAAAGGCATTCCTTCTTCCATCTTGCTCTCTGTCCCTGCATTTGCACATTTATGCACTGCATCAATATGCTGGGTGGTTTTTTTTCTGTCTAGGCAGGAGGAGGATGTCTTTTCTTTTATCTGTTGCCTTCTGTTTCCGATGTGTGATGTTAACCTTATTAGATTTTGTTTCTTTGTTTTTATCAGCATTCCCTTCTAGAGTTTCTCTCTGCATGTACATTTCCGTGTTACAATTCCCCAACAGCCTTCCAATTCTAGAGAAAGGTCTTATGTTTCCAAGGCTCTCTGAAGCATCACTACCCATAGTGTGGTCCACAGATTAACAGCATGGGCATCACCTGGGAGTTGGTTGGAAAAGTAAAATTTAAGCTGTGCCACAGACTTCCTGCACCAGAATCTGTATTTCAATCAGGTCTCTGAAAGAATAGCACATACATAAATAAGAAATCATTACTCTAAAGGATCTTCCCCAGTTCCATGCCCTCTGAGATCTCATTTCTGTGTTCTCTCTGGTTGTTTAGCTGCATAAAATATTATCCCTACTGATTACTCTAATGCCAAAGCTAGGACTGCATCCACTTGTTAACAGCTGTTTGTGTCTACATGGATGCTCAGATTCAATGATCTTTCTGATCTCTCAGCACCTTGTATTTGAGTAGTCATCCTGCCAACTTGGTTGTGAGTGTGAAGGAGGGGATTGTGTTTTGGAAACAATAGAGTAGGTGCTTATCTCTGTCATTTTCCATTTTCACCTTTCAAAATCATCATCTACTACCCACCTATGAGATGAAAAACAAATTACATGTGCTTAATAATGCCCCTCTTATTCAACTATTGCTGCCCCAGCACCAGGGCTTACTAAATTTTATTCTTTCCTTCTCCCACCACAAATTGGTTATTTTTGTGTTAAGCCAGCTATTTTGATTGGAGAAACAAGTCCCCATTGGTAGCATTGGGCACATTACTGGCAGAATACCCTCAGAAAAGGAGTAATCTATTCTGTGCTATTGTAGGGAATGAAAGCTATCCCTACAACCTTGTTCCTAGTCCAAGTCACAGTGATATTTATTGTTAATTTGGTTGGAAAGTGGCTTGCTGAAGCTTTAGCATAATGCTGAACTGAATGCTCTTGTATTTTGTAGTTTTCCATTGTGTTTTGGAATCCTTGGAATGGCTAAGTGACATGAAGTAATTTTAAAAAGAGAAAGATACACTGTACATTTCAGTATAGACCCATCATCACATGGAAATGGGCTCCTGTTCTTCAGTTGTTTCTATTTCTCTCTTGAATATGGTGGAGATCTTTCACACAGTAAAAGTACAACAGAGAAGAGAATTAAGAGGCAGATGCTGTTTTTATGTTCTTTTGTAGAGGAATGCTGCAACTGAAAGTTAAACAATTCAGAAAAGAAAAGAAATAATACAAATAACAAACAGTTCATTAAGTATTAGAGTAACATATATAATGAGATAGTCTCCTAAGAATTGTGTAACATGTTGCTGACATACAGGTGGGTTGAAAGAGTTAAAAGCCTCTAAGAAAAACTGGACGTATATAAGAGGAATTCTCAGCATCCTAGTCAATTAAGGGTTCAGAAAGTGCATAATTACTGAATCTGATTGCAGTGATCATAGGCCAATATAAAGATGTAAATGTGAAGGATAGCTAACACAAGTTATACTCAAAGATGTGTTATCTTTTATTTCCAAAGGTAGTTGTACTATTTCCCTAGACTGACATAAAAATCTCTTGTAAATTCTATATTGAGTAAATAGTGTTTACTCAATACCCACATCTACATAAAAAAAAGTGTTGCTATTGCAAAAAATTTGATGTTGTTTTTAAGTATTGGGTTATTGTAAAATAGAATTAAACCAATATTAAATTTAACATGAATTACATTTTAAATAAAACTATATTTTATATTAATGCTTGTTTAGGATATTTGATCTTGAAATTATGTTCTGTTACCTGTTTGCAGAGACACAATTTAAAGCCACTTTAAAATGAAATTCCTTTCTGCAGATGTATAAAGGATGTAAATTCAGGCATGTATAATGCTTAAAATTAAGAATTTATTTAAAATGATGTATTCTTCATATATGACTAACTTTTTCAAGGTTTTGATATCAGTTACCTTGATTCCTATGCTGAAGATATCCCACCTACAATATTCTATGATGATGGTTCTTCTCTGAGGCATTATGAGAGCTGTGGGGACATTGTTGGTTGTTGCAGTTGTTGAGGAGAACTAATGTCATTTATTGGACAGGAGGTACCACATTAGACATCTTGTACTTCACAGGACAGTCCCTGAACTGAAGAACTGTCCTGAATACCACATGATCTTTAAATGTCCATCCAGATAGCCATTCAGGAAGTTGAAAACCCTGTTGATAATTATCTGAGTCTCAATTTACATATTAAAACAAAGTCAATCTGCATAGTTTAATATGTGTAACCTTTTTTAAGAATTCAAAACCACATAGATAATAGTAATCAAAATAATGAACTTTCAATGGTTGTAATTTGGTTTGGAATTTTACCAAGATTTGGCTCACCATCTTGGAAAATCTTGTCAGTCATCAGCAACAATCTTTCATGGTATTTAAGTCACTGATGAAATACCCTACATTTTGTAGCTATATGTTTCTGACAATTCTTAAGGAGCAAACATCTAATTACTTCACTATATTATCTAGTACAGTTGTTTCCAAGTGTTTAACATAAGAAAACACATACATATGTACACGCACATACATACATATTCCATCAATTTCTACTTTCCATTCACTTATTTATATTATAATTTATAATTTTATTTATATTATAATTTATATTATAATAAGGCATTGAGTTTATGTTTAAAAGTTATCTATAAGTTTTATTATCTATGGATTTTAATTCAGAATAATACTGGGGACATTACAATCTATTCGTTATAAAAAGGGATATATTGGGTCTGATAGTGTTGAGAACCATTGTCCTAGGAGCATTTTATCTCACGTTGATTTATATCTCCCAGTAGGACACTTGTTTTACAGCCAATTGTTCAGCAAAAGTTCACTTTGGTAGAAGGGCAAATGTACATAACACAGAAAATAGGTGGGGTAGTGTGTGGGAGACACATGCCTTGAGTTGTTCTGGTGCATGCTTACTTGCTGTGTGATTTGGGGTGAGTCAATACATTTCTCTGGGCCTGAATTTTCTTTCTGTTAAAGCATTGGAATTGATAAACTCTAAAATCCCTAAGACACCATGTGATTATCGGTAAAAATATTTTCACTGTGTAGAATCTACACACAGAAACCTGAATATTGCATTTGCAATATTCCTTTTTTTTTTTTTTTTTTTTTTTTTTTGCAGTACGCGGGCCTCTCACTATTGTGGCCTCTTCCGTTGCAGAGCACAGGCTCCAGACGTGCAGGTTCAGTGGCCATGGCTCACGGGCCCAGCTGCTCCGCGGCATGTGGAATTTTCCCGAACTGGGGCACGAACCTGTGTCCCCTGCATCGGCAGGCGGACTCTCAGCCACTGCGCCACCTGGGAAGCCCTGCAATATTCCTATTTTTGATTTCTCTTCCCTGGCCTTTTCTTCCTTTCTGTTTTTTTTTTTTTTTTTGGTGCGGTACACGGGCCTCCCACTGTTGTGGCCTCTTCCTGTTGTGGAGCACGGGCTCTGGACGCGCAGGCTCAGCAGCCATGGCTCACGGGCCCAGCCGCTCTGCGGCACGTGGGATCTTCCCGGACCGGGGCACGAACCCGTGTCCCCTGCATCGGCAGGCGGACTCTCAACCACCGTGCCACCATTCCCCCTGGCCTTTTCTAAAGCTGAATTTGAACTATTAAGTAATATGAAATTAACTTTTCTACAAATATATTTTCCACTAAATAGCAAACCATTTACATTTTATTTTGAGGAATATATTAACAGCATGATAAATATTTGTAATCATTTCAAACTCTTCCTTGGCAAAATCAATAGCATGAGTTTTCATTTTTATTACACATATAAACATACAGTGACACACGTATATGATGGTGGGTGCAAAGTTGTGTGTGTATACACATATATAGATTTACCTCTGATATTTTGAAGGGTATGTGTAGCTGTATATTTTAATGGTCAATTTCCTTAAAGCCCAGACAAGATTTTCTGAGTGAAATATATATGGTAATACATGAGAAAATTACTTGTCCCCAGGTCATATAAAGAGTTGGTTAGAAAAGAGCACTTTCATCTTTATCTTTGAGGTAGGCCAGCATTCTCTCCTTCAATTCCCGTTTCCTTCCTGCCTCACCCACACGCACCTTGCCACTTTTTTTCTTTAAATTATCAAGAGGAGGCCACAAGATGAGGAGTACTTCACTGTAGGTGGTGATATGAAACTGACAAGCAGTTTATAAACTAGCCCTACCCTATTGCTTGGAGAAGCTTTATAACTGATTGTTTTAATACCAGAGTGGCACCAAAGGGGGTCAAGTAAATAAATATGCAAGCCTCACCAGTTCAAAATAATAAAATTCCAATGTGTGCAAGCCTGCTTGTTGAACATATGTTTGAGGTACGGCTAAGCCATCTGGCTCAGTGTCAAGCATTTATACCAACTGCAGTCTTACAGTACCTGACAGCAGAAAAGCTTTATTCCCCTGGTGTTTGGGCACAAATGGAGAAATATTATTGAAATGATTATCTGCATCAAGACTCAGATTTGCTTTGACATTTAGCTGGCTCTGTTTAATCCAAAGGGTTGTCTGAATGAATAAAGAGAAGGGTTCCTCCAGAAGATGCTGCGAGCAGCCAGGGAAAGCCAAATGATTAATGAGACTGAAAGGCAGGGTGGACCTGCCCACCTCCACCCAGACCTCAGTGCCAAGAACTGAATATGAAATTAGTCTCGAGCTTTCTGTGGCTTGTCAGGAAGATTCTTCCACCCTCACGTAGGCTCTCATTTTGGGCCTCTGGAAACAAAAGGAGCTGATGCCTTACCCAATATGGAAGAAATAGAGAGTCTGGGAGAGAGCTTCATGTTATAATCGGAACATTTCACATTCAAACACTTTTTGCTTTCAACAGCTCTAGCAGAGGCATTTAGATAGCATGTTAGGAACAGAGTCTCTTTTAGGAACCAGAAAGCTACTGTTTGTGGAATTGTTTCTGTTTCAGCAGCTGGTTTCTACATGCTGTGGTCCTTATATCAAGATAATTTCATTTGGCTTAGAATGCCGTGTTCCACTGGTTATTTTGTGCTGTCATTCATTTTAAAATGCTCTGTTAAACTGAGTTTTTTGAAAAACGAGGTACAGTGCTAGTTTTAGTATTCACCTATGCTAATAAAATTCAGAGGTTTAGCCGAAAAGAGACACATCAACAAGAAAATAAAATAATAATGATAATAATATAACAAATATCTTTATCAAAGGGTTATATGTTCACATCTGCTTTATCTGATTTTCAGGTAGATTGTACCTATTGGAGGGAGGGTTTTATAATGATTGTTGATTTAGATTTGAAATTACTTTGGTGATTTGGATTTAATAAGAATGTTAGACATGATTTCCTCCTCACTCTTATTTTTAATTAACTTTTTATAGAGATATGAATGAATTCTAATGAACACAATTGGCAGCCTAATTGATTTGTTTCAGAGTACAGTGAGTGATCAGTATGCATGTGATATACTATTCAAGGATGTCAAACAGTTTTTGGGTTAATTTTCTGGCAGAGGTTAGTTGGGGAAACTGCTTAAAATATGTACTGTTTTTGATTTTTAAATAAGTGCCTGTTTTTTTTTTAATTCAGTGAATTAAAAGATATCTCTTGCTTTGAATTTATAGTGTCTTTAAATTATCACATTGCCACTGGGGAGTTGTTTTGTGTATTCTGTGCATATTAACAGAATACTTCTACATGTGTTATGCACATGAGAATATTAAAGACAATTTTAAAAAGATAAAGTATTCTTATTGCAAAAAGAAAGCCAAAAATGCTCTCCTCTGTTTAAAATTTATTTTTAAAACTTGCCACAAGATCAAGAGTGGTCAAAACAAATCCTAAAAGCACCCATTTAAAGAAAAATAAAGTGCAACTCCAAGAGGTTACTGTTTTGCTAGGGATCTTATTTTAAAGGTTTTGCTTAAATAAATTCCAGTGAAATGACATTCTTTTATAGTGTTAAGAACAATGAGCGGGTGAGAAAATATATTATGACATAGTTAAACACAGGGCTATAATTTCTAAACTGCATAAATTACATGTTTTCCCCTATTATGATACAGACAGCCAAACTGAACATTTTTGAAAGAAAATGACCAACATATGATTAATTGCAAGCTCACAGATTTTGCAGCTTCAAGAGTAAATCAACTGCTAAGAAGTGCTAACTTGCTAAAATATAAACTAATTTTAGTCTCTAGATATTAAAATATAATTCATCTTCTTCCTCCATTGGGAAAGCTAATTAGAAATTGTGACTGGCAGAAGGAGGAGGACCCAGAGAACACCAAGATTAAGTTCACATGCTTAAAACCTGAGCCCAGAAAAAGTGGCCAGATTTCATATTCTTTACATTTCACGTATTTGAGTTTCCTGAAGCCAGCTTATGGTAATGGCTGCTACCCAAATGTGCAAGTGACAGAAAAGAGAGTTTGTGAAAAGAACACGTTTAGTTAACATAGAATGCTACAAATATAATGCAGAAATATAGAGAAATGGTTCATGGATTCCATTTGTACACTTCTTAAAAAACCTGACTGTTCACATATAACACAGCTAAGAGCTAGGTTTTGGAAAGGCCATCAGATAAGTGACATTTGTGATCTGAAACTTTATATTCTAGGAAACCTTCCAAACTATGAGTTAGTCTTGATGTCAAGTTGGTTTTACCTGTGCTCTGATGACTCTTCCATTGGAGGTTAAGGTGAAAATGATGGGGAAAAAAAAAAAAAAGGGACTTCCCTGGTGGTCCAGTGGTTAAGAGTCCGCACTCCCGATGCAAGGGGCCCAGGTTTGATCTCTGGTCAGGGAACTAGATCCCACATGCCGCAACTAAGACCCAGTGCAGCCAAATAAGTAAATAAATATATATATTTTAAAAAAGAATTTTTATTTTGCCATAGTTTTAAAAGTATAACTACACTATTAAACCATTTTGCAATATGTCTGTGAGACTTTTTGATTAAATAAATGATGGACATAGCAGAAATGCAAGAAGATTCCCTACCAATATTATGATCTAGTATGAATAAGAGAGTGAATTAGAATTGCATAATTTCAAGGAGCTGCTCTCTTATAATAATAACCCATTTTCTGTATTTACTATTGAAGGAATAGATCCAGGCAGACATTTCATAATAGAACTAGAGGACTACCAAATGCAGAGCTGATATTCTGTAAGCACTTAAAAATATCAAATTATGATGAAAATTCTCCAGTGGATATTTTTATGTACATTTGGGGGTAGATGTACTTATCTGACATTGAGACTAGTTGCAGTATAGTTTTTAAAGAATAGGATGTGTTTCCCCCAAGGAATTTTAATTAAATTCAGTATACATAACAAGACAATGAATTTCCAAAGTTTAGTTATAACAAAAACTACATGCATTCTTTTTCTGTCCTTAATGAATGATGATTTTAACCAGCCAGGATTCCAAACTCTAAGGCAATGTTTATAGTGAATATAGTAGTAATTGTAAGAGGCATTATTACATAGTGGTTAAGAATTAGACCGCCAGTGTTGTTTTCCTGGCTGCACCACTTCACAGCTGTGAAATGTTGCAAAAATTATTTAAAATATCTACCTTAGTTTTCTCACCTACAAAATAAGGATAGCAATAGTACTCACCTCATAGCATTGTTATAAGGATTAAAAATATTAATACATGTAAAATAATTGCAGTAGTGTCTGGCACATAGTAAGTGTTTAACAAATATTAAAGCACATACTCATCTCAAACATTACAAATTATGCCTATTGTGTAGTATGTGAGCCTACAAAAACAACTTTTCCCTCTTTCCAATAAAGTTCTTTGTCCTAGAGTCTCCATGAGTTAATATGAGACCAAGAAGAGTTGGAAAGGAAAAGTGAAATGAGTGCAAAGATGTGTTTGAGCACTTGCATTCCTATAGGATTGCACTCACATCTCAGGATAAGAGCTCAGATAGATGACAAGTTTGGTCATGAAGAGAACAGATTACAGTACTCCCCCTTTTCAATTCACATTTGAGTCATTACTGCAGGGTTTCAGTCAGAGGTTTATGATTCAGCACAAAGAACTGTATTATTTTTAAAGCACCTAACACCTTTTCATCAATTATGTAAAGGATAATTTAGGTGTTCTCTAAGAACAGTTGCCATTTCAAATATCTATTTTGTACCAAACACATTTATTTCAGCTATTGCTATTCATCACCACAATCCAAAATGTTTAGTACTATTGTTATTCCTTTTTAAAATATGTATAAACATTTTCAGAGAGAATATTTAATGTACCCTAGGTCATACACTTAATAGTGGACCTAGGATTCAAACGCAGATTTATTTAAATTTAAAGCCAAGTTTATTTGTACTACATTATGTACCAAAATAGATAAGAAAAAAAGACTTGAAATCTGACCATGCTCCTTAAAAAATTAACTTTTCTTTGATTTAGCAACTTGTAAGATGTGTGATAAGTGGAAATTTTAACTCTGGATTCTCAGCCCTTTGCCCACATCAAGAATCTGAGAATACTGGGTAAAAGTAGCTACAGATGTCATCTGATTTTTCTAAGGTCTATTTTTTTTATATTAGTTTCTCTGATTTCATTACCTCAGCAGCTCATCAATACTCTTAAACCAAGGATCTCTGAATTGTATCAAGTTTTCCTAATTGTGCTTTGTAGCTGCACAATTCTGTTGCAGACTACTTTAACCCATCCAGGAGCAAATGTTCCCTCTGCAATGTCTTGACCAATGTGAAAAAATGAAAATATTTTACATGTGTGTTATTGGAGTCTCAGAAATAACAGAAAGAAAGGAGAGGCAGAAGCAATAGTTGGAGAGATAATGCTAAGAATTTTCCCAAACTGACAAAGTATATCAGTCTACAGATTCAAAAAATTCTATAAGCCTAAAGCCTGTCAA
Organism: Mesoplodon mirus; assembly: GCF_964341445.2. NCBI lineage: Eukaryota > Metazoa > Chordata > Mammalia > Artiodactyla > Ziphiidae > Mesoplodon > Mesoplodon mirus. Next base: position 72,737,029 of record NC_138984.1, read on the forward strand.
ATACAAGTGAAAACTCACCTAGAGACATAGAGTAAGATAGTTGAAAACCAAATAGAAAGAGAAAATATTAAGAGCAGCCAGAGAAGAAAAGACATATTACCTGCAACAAAATGGACAGCTGACTCATCAACAGAAATGATGAAAACAAAAGACAATGGAATGACATCATAAAGTGCTGAGCAAAAATAATTGCCAACCTAGAAGTGTATATTTAGCAAAAAGATGAAATTGCACCAAGAAATGGAGACCAACAAAAAGGGTAAATATGTGGGTAAATATAAATGAATATTGACTGGAAATAACAATTGAAAAAACAATGTATAAACAACAATGTACAAAGATAATAATGTGCAAAACAATAATAGTATGTCTGAGAATTTTAAATATATGTAGAGTTAAAGTACATGACAATAATAAAATTGAGAAAATTAAATGGAATTAAAGTGTTCTAAAATTTTAGCATTATTGTGAAAGTGTTAAAATCATTAATTTTTGTAAGACTAAAACTAAAAATTTTCCATTATTAATTTATACAAGACTTCAATAAATCTAAAGTATATGTTATAATTTAGGGTAACCACTAAAATAATATTAAAAATTTAAAGTTACAGAGTAGAAATAGTATAATAAGCAATTTTATTAATACAAAAAAAGAGTAAGAAAATACAGAAAGGGCCTCCCTGGTGGCGCAGTGGTTGGGAGTCCGCCTGCCGATGCGGGGGATACGGGTTCGTGCCCCGGTCTGGGAGGATCCCACATGCCGCGGAGCGGCTGGGCCCGTGAGCCATGGCCGCTGGGCCCGCGCGTCCGGAGCCTGTGCTCCGCAACGGGGGAGGCCACGGCGGTGAGAGGCCCGCATACCGCAAAAAAAAAAAAAAAAAAAAAAAAAAAAGAAAATACAGAAATATTAGGATAAAACAAGTTCAATAGAAAACAAATAGGTAGACAGTAAATATAAAACCAGACATATCCTTATGTACTGTGAATGTAAATGGACTAAATATAGCAATTTAAAAGATTGCAGTTGTCAGATGGGATAATATGTAACAGGAAAAGAAAATCAGAAACAAGGAAGGGAAAATACTAGACAAAAGCAAAAATAAACACAAAAACAACAGAGAGAAATCTGCCTCAATAAGGCAGAGAGCTGTGAGTAGCAGAATTACACCATTGCTTAAGTAGTAACAGGAGTGAGAGGAAAGAATGTCACTGGGAGTGGCAAAACATGATGAGAAAGCAACATTGCTATGAAGGAAGGAGAAAAAATTAATTAAATGAAGAAAGAAATGAATTAAAACAACATGATAGCCTGTGGAAAGCCCAGTAAGATTTATTAATGCCTGAATAACTGACTAGTTTTTAAGCTGATTTTTGTTTCCAAAAATTATTATTGATGTTCATAATAATAACCAGCATTTATTAAAGAAAGAGTGAATTAGGTTCAGTGTACCCTATTTTCAGAGATTAAGAAATGTGTGATGCATTTTGGAAATTTTGCCCTCCAAATAGTTAAAATAAAGAAACAATGCTGCCAAAAGTGATGCCTTTACATTAGGACACTCTTCCTCACTACTGTAATACTAACTCCTTTCTCTGACATTGGAGAATAGAGCATGAACTTCACAGCATGGGAAACTAAGTTGGGGGCATGAGAAGCATTTAAAATCAGCTGATAAAAGTGTGGGAAAGGTCTTAATGTATATAACAAAGTTTATCTAGATTAGTGCTTCTCAAAATTTGAAAGGCATACTAATTACCTGAGCTTTTTGTTAAAATGCAGATTCTTTTTTTTTAATTTTATTGAAATATAGTTGCTTTACAATGTTGTGTTAGTTTTTGGTGCACAGCAAAGTGATTCAGTTATACATATAGATAATAGTTTGCATTTGTTAATCCCAAACTCCCAATTCACCCCTACCTTCCCACCCCCCACTGGCAACCACAAGTCTGTTCTCTAAGTCTGTGAGTCTCTTTCTGATTCATAGATAAGTTCATTTGTGTCATATTTTAGATTCTACATATGTGTGATATCATATGGTATTTGTCTTTATCTTTCTGACTTACATCACTTAGTGTGGTAATCTCTAGGTCCATACATGTTGCTGCAAATGACATTATTTCATTCTTTTTCATGGCTGAGTAATATTCCATTGTATGTATATACCATATCTTCTTTATCCATTCCTCTGTTGATGGACATTTACATTGCTTCTATGTCCTGGCTATTGTAAATAGTGCTGTAATGAACATTGGGGTTCATGTATCTTTTCTAAGTATTGCTTTCTCCAGATATATGCCCAGGAGTGGGATTGCTGGATCATATGGCAGCTCTATTTTTAGTTTTTTAAGGAACCTCCATACTGTTTTCCATGGTGGCTGCACCCATTTACATTCCTACCAACAGTGCAAGAGGGTTCCTTTTTCTCCACACCCTTTCCAGCATTTGTTATTTGTAGACTTTTTAATGATGGTCATTCTGATTAGTGTGAGGTGGTACCTCATTGTAGTTTTGATTGAAAATGCAGATTCTAATTCAGTAGGTCTGTGTTAGAACCTGAGATTCTGCATTTGTTACAAGTTGCCAAGTGATGGGGATGTTCTGGTCCATGGACCATGCTTGAAGTAGCCAGGACCTAAAGAACATAAAAAGTTTTGAGGAGGTAATCAAAGGTGAATAATAAAAATAGTTCATTTATTTTATGACCATTGCCCCATGGCTCTAAACTCTGTTCAGTCACAAGGTATTCAATAGACACCAAAAGGGGAAAAAAACACCAAAAAGAGAAAGCCACTCAGGAGATTTTAGGAAACTTATAAAAATGTAACAAACAGTACCTAATTACTTCCACCAAAGTAAAGTTTAAAAGGGTTTGAAATTATTTATTTATTTCCACAAGTAGCAAAAGTGATTGCAGCCTATAAATACATATCTTCTCATTGGGTCTCAGGACTATGAAATTCTACTTGGGGAAACTAAGCTTCCTTAGAAAAACACACACAGGGGAGCTGCAGTCATTTTTGATTATGACTTCTAAAATATACTTCCCATCAGATTTCATATAAAGTTAAAATCCAGGGTTATATAAAACTGCCAATCAAAACACTGGCAAATGAGAAATGCACACAGTAAACATTTGGGAAAATAACATAGCAGTTTTCTCCTTTTATTAAATTTTGACTGAACAAATGGTAAGTGCTTTGGTGTCAGGGAAGCTGCAAGAATGAAAGGCAATGAGGTTGGAAGCAATGTGTTATGAAGATTAAGATAACTATATTCAATTATCTTACCCACATATTCCGCTCACCCTATAAAACCCCTGTTCTCTGAAAGTACTTAATCAGTAGTCTTGAATCTGAGAATTTCTGGTAATTCTTCATGTTGTGTGTAACTTTGGAGATCTGCAGATTGTATGAAGAAATTAAGAATACCAAAAGTTAAATTAGTTTTTCTAAATATTTATTATAGCAACAGAAGTAAAGTACGTATACTTCGATGTCTTAAAAAGAATGTGATTCTCATTGAAAACCCTATTTATCTGGGCTTTAAGCAGGTATTGTTTAAAATCAACAATCGCCTTTCCATTTAATCCCATGGCTAGAGTAATGAGAGAAAAACTACATGGAAAATATCAAAGTAAGAAATATGAGAATTTAGAAGAAAGACACCTGAATTTGCTTCATCAGAAGTGGGGAAATCTGATTAGATGAAAAATAGTAGCAGAGTCTTCAAATAATTTTCTGGAGTCCTTTACATAGAGGCAAAGATGAAATAAGAAATAGTTTAGCACAATGGGGGAAAGAAAGGTTGATTAAAATCCTGAAGGAGTTCTTAAAAAATAAAGCTTACATTATAAAAGAAGGAAAAGAGAAAAGTTGTTCTAGTTCAGTAATGAGAGAACCAGATGGAAAAAGTACTTTTTAATTAAAAATTTTGAATATGAAATATTTGTAATAAGATGATTTTAAAGTGTATTTTTACATTGTTTCTGCACACTTTGGTTGACTAAAATAAGAATCAAAATATCACCATTATCATCCTCCACAATTACTTGTTGAATATAACCGACCATTTTCCTAGATCCTGAGAATGAAAAATGTATAAAGTATGGTCAAGCACTCTAAATAAGTACAATCTAGTGGGACTGAGAGTATATCATCTGATTTATTCATGAATTTTTCTTTTTATTGAATTTATATCAGTTCAGTGAGCATTAATTTGGCACAAAAGGCCATTGGGGAGAAAAGGATGACTGAAATAGACCTTTTGGCTTCAAGGAGCTTATATTTCAGTAGGGGAAATAAGTCATGTGCATAAGTAGGTACAACGTACAAGACATCAGATGATGAGTTACACCTCTACTAGGTGCAGAGTCAAGTATAGATATTGACACAGTATAGGCCCCTAAAAATTTGTTGAAAGACTATTGAAACCGTTCTCAAAGAGGCAGAGAGATGATATGTCGTTTGAAGCCAGAGCTAGAATCATTACTTCTGGCTGGTAAGAACAAGGAATGCTTTCTGGAAGAAATGACTTGAGAATTGAGTAGGAAAAAGTTAATAGGATTTGAACAGAGTAACACAGGGAAGGACCATTTGGAAAGGTGAAGAGCAAGGGCACTGAGACAGGAAAATAAGAAGGACATGTGGGAAATAAAGAGGGCCATGGTTAGGCTTGAATATAAAAATGAATATAAGGGGGCTTCCCTGGTGGCACAGTGTTGGGAATCCGCCTGCCGATGCAGGGGACACGGGTTCGTGACCCGGTCCGGGAAGATCCCACATGCCGCGGAGCGGCTGGGCCCATGAGCCATGGCCACTGAGCCTGCGCGTCCGGAGCCTGTGCTCCGCAACGGGAGAGGCCACAACAGTGAGAGGCCCATGTACCGCAAAAAAAAAAAAATATATATATATATATATATATATATATATATATAAAGATTTCAATGCAGGTGGCTTGTGAGTTCATACATAGAAAATATGTAAACAAACGTACTCCCCAACACACACCCCTCTAAACATAGAACAACGATAGATAAAATATTTCAAAAAAGAAATAATCAGATGGAAGAACAAGGTGAACACCTCTGTGACCAGAAACAGACAGAAATGTAATCAGTAAGTGAGGACTTGGTGTGTAGAAAGGAGACTCTACGAATTCAACTCTTGTGATCTACTGCGGACCATCCCATATGAGGTAGGAGATTAGAGCAAGTATCACTGCTTGGTAGCTGAGAAAACAGCTTCCCAGGCCTGTGACTGATCCTGCCAGTCAGGACATTCCCTAGGACTAGAGTTCTGAGGCTCATGTTAGGCTGAGTTCTGAACTGGAGGCTGTCAATAAGACGTCATGGCACCCAAGGCTGAGCAAGCCTTGTGGTACAGTTTGTCCTTACTTCAGAAAAACAGAAGTTCCTTAATCATTGGAACAGATTTGGGAGCAATGATATAGTTCCTAGTTAGCATATCCTAGACCTCAGAACAGCAGCCCAGATACCAGCCTTGTTGAATAATTATAATATCTACCATAGATAGTAATCGTAAGTCAAATTCTACAGTCTTCATAAAGGATGAAATGTCCTGTTGGTCAAAACAGCTAGTACTGAGGATATAGAGAGTGTATATAAATAGAAGGGAGGTTTTTAGGAAGTATTGCTTGGACAATGGTCTGAAACTGGTAGAGGGTAGGTAGCAAAGCACATGCACACTCCTCTTTATGGTCTCCTAACTAGGGGAACAGGAAATAGTAGCTTCTTTCAGAGAAGCTTTTAAGAGAATTTATATTGATATATATAAGGAACAGCTATTGCATATATCCATGTGCATATTAGTGTATGGAAAATGGACCTTGGAGATTTCAAAGCTGGAAAAACTCGGCCATACAGAAAGTTACCAGCAGTCTTCACCTTTGAATTAGAATTCTCTTTTATCTGGGAAAGTCAAGTATGGTAGTCCCTTTAAATATGCAGTTGTGGGACAGGTGCATATTCTCAGAGCTGAGAACCTTAGATCCTGCCACATGGAAGCTATAGGGAGCTGACTCAGTTAAGTGTTCTGAGATCAAATTTGGGATATGGGTTATGAGCAGTCATTTCCCTCCCTCCCTCCCTTCCTTCCCTCCCTCCCTTCCTTCCTTCCCTCCTCTCTCCTTCTTTCTCTCCTTCTCTTTCTTCCTTTCTTTCTCTGTTTCTCTTTTCCACAATCCCTCCCTCCCTCCCTCTTTCCTTTTCTTTTTCTACCTCCGTCTTTTTAAAATCTTTTATCGTGAACCATTTCACACACACACAAACAGAAGAATAGCATAATGAAGTTCCACTGCATCTGTCACTCAGCTTTACCATTTTCCTCATGGCCACTATTGTTTAATCTATGCCCTACCCATGCCCTCTGCCCCAAAATTAGTATAGGAGAAATCCCAGAGATAATGTTATTGCATCTTAAGTAGTTCACTAGAATTACCATTTCTAATAGTTGTGCTTTCCCTATGTTTTCCTCAAGCTTTTAGTAAAATCATGTCAAAGGTAAGATTCCAGTGGCTATTGTGTTAAGAAAAATTATGAAGCACCTGTCCATGTTCAGAAATAGTAGCTAGGGGGAGTTGTATCATTTTTAAGATGGAAATGGGATTTTTAAGACAATTACATGGAACAGAAATTTGTGTGTAATAGAGAATCTCAGCAAGGCAAGCAGTGTGAAGGCATGAGGGGAAAGCCAGAATCTTGGCCCATGAGAGATAGCCTTCTTGGACAATACTTTTCAAACTGTAAGCTTCTGTGCATTCATGGAGAGTGAAATCAGTAGAATAGACTAGGTTAAAATGGACTAGACTAGATTAGAATAGAAAATATCAATGTACATAGTATTAAAGCTAAGTATTGTTTTTGTAAGCTTTCACATGGGTTTACTGGGTCATGTTATACAGTGTATTTGTGACTGGTAATTATGGCTACAGATGTTTGAAAAGCAGTGCTCTAGGAACTCTTAGGAATAGCTCAGGGACACTTTGAGGGGAATTGGAGTTTAAGGCCTATGGAGACCTGTATAGCTGGCTCCCTGAGTATAAAGACTTTGTCTATTTTGGTTACTAATATATGCCCAGCCTCTTGCAAAGTGTCCAGTATATAATGGATTCTCAAGGAGTATTTGCTTGATAAATGAATAGAACAAATAAATGTACTTCTGGTTAGCAGGTGGCCTTCCTTCATGTGGTGATTCACGCTCCTTCATCCTGGGACTCCACTATTCCCCAGAGCCTCATCATCTGTATCTAGCTGATGGTAGGGAAGGAGCCTGAGAAGGCATACCTGCTGTTAAAGCCAAGGTCAGATCTAGTCTTGTGACCACATCAAAGTGTAAGGGAGCCTGGAAAACATGTACAGTAGAGCTGTGGGCTCAGAAAAAGAAGGGACTAGATTTGGTGGGCAATGGCATGGTTATATAAAGTAATACATAATAAGGATCAAATACATAGTACAGTGGACATTTTCTGTTCTGGTGAAATTGGGAGTGGTATTTGAGAGGTTAATTGAAAAAATGAGTTAAAGAGAGAGATTTCTTTTAAAGATACAGAAAAAAATTGAACACTGATTTTAACTTAAAAATGTAAATGTAAGTTTGTTTGCCCATCTTCAATGCAGTGTTCAGACTCTTCTTTTAGTATAGATCTTTTTTTTTTTTTTACATCTTTATTGGAGTATAATTGTTTTACAATGGTGTGTTAGTTTCTGCTTTATAACAAAGTGAATCAGTTATGCATATACATGTTCCCATATCTCCTCTTTCTTGCGTCTCCCTGCCTCCCACCCTCCCTATCCCACCCCTCTAGGTGGTCACAAAGCACTGAGCTGATCTCCCTGTGCTATGTGGCTGCTTCCCACTAGCTGTCTACCTTACGTTTGGTAGTATATATATGTCCATGCCTCTCTCTCGCTTTGTCACAGCTTACCCTTCCCCCTCCCCATATCCTCAAATCCATTCTCTAGTAGGTCTGTGTCTTTATTACTGTCTTACCCCTAGGTTCTTCATGATATTTTTTTTTCTTAAATTCCATATATATGTGTTAGCATACAGTATTTGTCTTTCTCTTTCTGACTCACTTCACTCTGTATGACAGCCTCTAGGTCTATCCACCTCATTACAAGTAGCTCAATAGACCTTTGATTGGAGATTTTCATTGTCCTTTACAAAAGTCACACCCATAAGGATAACAATTTTCAGGGGTTTTTTTTGTTTGTTTTTTTAATTGGAGTGAGAACTTGTAAGTCAGCCTGCATCCAAAATCCTTTTCAAGCTATTTTTTTCATTGATGTACAAACTAACATAGTATTTTTGTAAACAACTGAGTAATTCTTTCCAATATCTTCAGAATGTTTTAATAGAACTAGCTCTCTATCTTTCTGTGCTCATATTTCATTAGTTTACCATATGAAACTATATCTTTGTAACACTATGCACTGAAAATAAACACGTTTGAGAATGAACATAACATTCTTTATGGGCATTAAACTCAACTCTTGGGTTCATCCCAGCTGGTAACCTATTAGCATAAGTGTTCACCATGTTGTGAGCAAAAGTCACTGCTTCTCACAGAAGGAATGGAGAACGATGGATAATCAGGTGAGTTGACTATTATTTTTATTTAGCCCTTAGTCTCCAGGCTATGGATCATATATGCAATAATTCTTACAGTACCTCAAAAATCTGGAGAAAGGTATATTAGTAGCCCCATTTTACAGAGGGGAAAACAGGTTTGAAATATTGACTATCTGGTTATGGTCACAGAGCTAGAAGCAAGGTGAGACACTCCTGATTCCAAAACCTGTGCTCTTAATAGCTCAGATACACATTTTATTCATAATTGTTAATTTGACTCTGACTACTTGTAAATTGGTTCAATTCTCTAAAATATTTACACTACCTAAATATAATAGGGGGCTCTATAGGTTGAAAAAAATCACTTGGTTAGGTCAATTACTTACCTTTGATAGGCTTTGATTATCCCTTTGATAAGGTCTCATTTACAGCATATAAAAATATATTCCATATATATGTGTTAGCATACGGTATTTGTTTTTCTCTTTCTGACTTACTTCACTCTGTATAACAAACTTCAGGAAAAAAAAAAGTTTATAAAGCAGAAACTAACACACCATTGTAAAGCAATTATACTCTAATAAAGATGTTAAATATATATATATATAAAACATTTGTATGTCAAAAAATTGTTCTGATGACCCTTAAAATTTCAGCACATTATATAACCTTTATACTGTGTTCTATAATCTAGGAGATAAGGACTGTCTGTTTTACTTGACAGCTCTATATTCTTATGCTTAGCACAGCATTTGGCTAAAATAAATTGATTGAAGAATAAATGAATCAGTGAAAGAATAAATGATTTTTTTCCAGTATGATATAAATATTTCCTGGGAGTGGTAATGGTAAGAAAAAAGTGTTGTGAAACAGCAATAATATTTTTTTAGTATCAGTTGATATCCTAATCTTTTGAAATTTGTTAAGAAGGTCCAGCCGTTAAAAGATAAAACCCTCTCAAGTATCATAAAACTTACGTTATAATGGAAGATAATATATCTTAAGGTTTATCTAGTGTTTAATAAGCACAAACAAAATGATTATGTCAGATTATGATTATGTTTTATTAATCACCTAAAATTTATTTCATAAAACTGTCCAGTTACTGTTCAATGCCACTTTTTACCAGGAGCCATAATAATTTAGGATATTAAACATTAGCAAATGCAGATGCTATATTAAAATCACACATTCTTCTGAAACATAAATCATACCTTCTATCTGAAAAACGATTGATTTAAACCAGTATAAGTTTGGGGTAACACCAGTCAGTGTTCTAGCAGGTAACAAACGGCACACTCAAAGTAGGATCATTTTTAAAGTTTAATAAAGGGACTATTTAGAAAAGTGCATCTAGGACTTAGGGGAAGCACAAGAGATAATATAGTACCCAGTAGAGTTGCTTGTATACTTTATTACTAATAACTAGTAACAGCACTTTAAATACCACCCTCATGGGTAAAGAGGAAGGACAGTTACAGAGAGGGTTGGGGGGTGAGGGTTGCCTTGAAGGGGACCAGTGGCCTTTAGTTGAGGGATGCAGTTATCCTTGGCAATTCCACACTACTCCACTCTCTTGTATCCCTTTGTTCAACCCACTGTGCTCTTATATGTCCAAGACAAAGGGCAAGAGTGCTCATTGACATTTTCAACACAGGGCAGCTCCCCCTTCAGAGGACAGAGAGGATCGCGGTTAAGAGTAGACTGGTACTCACACGCAAAAGACATTCAGCACAGGGTCTGAACAAATCTTTCTCAAATTAAAAAGTCCTCTATTAGCTGGTTTCAAAATATAATTTCTTAAAAGTGCTTAGATTTTGTATTGTAGTAAAATAAATGGGAAAATAAATATAGCAAACCTACTTAAGAAGGTCTTTTTTTTAAATGATATTTTAGAAAAGTAGAGTGGAGAATCACTAATATTGATGGGGGAAATAATACTCTCCGTGACTAATCCACAAGGTTGCTGTGGGATTAAATAAAATGTCTGTGAAAATACTATGCAAATGTAAGTTGCCTTTTTTTTTTCCGTGAAGGAAACAACCTTATAATTATGCTCTTCATTTTTCCTTCTTTCATTGACATTTCCATGAATGCACAATACTGTCTTTCTAATGATCCAGTTAAAATGCAATCAGATAATTATGATATGATGTGATAAGTGTGGGAGATTAATTCTGTATTCAGATGGGGGTTGGTAAGGCTTCAGAGAGGAGGTGACATATCAGTTGGACCTTGAAGAGTGAATAGGAATTCAGCAGAAGTGGCCAGGAAGGGTATTTGAGCAGGGGAAGGCACAAGTAAAGGCAAGGAAATGTGTCACTCCTTGGCCTGTTTGGGGAAGAAGGAGACCAGGGTTTCTGACATGTAGGAGGTAAAGGATGTGTGAAGTGTCAAGAGAAGAAAGTGAAAGACTTAAATCAAATCGTGCAGGATCTTTTTTTGTCATGCTATGGATATTGGAATTTTTTTTACATATACTGCTGAGTAGTAGTTTAAAACCCAGGATCCATTTTAGAATTCCTTGAGGAGCTTTTAAGAAATACTAATGCCTGGGACCAATTAAATCAGAATCTTTGGCAATGAGGACCAGGCATAGTTTTGTTATTTTTATAAAATGATCCCTTGGTGGTTTTAATATGCAGTCAGTGCTGAGAACCTGTACAGTAGAATAAATAAGAAGACACATCAATATCTTCAGTCAAGATTTTTTCCTTAAGCAATAGGCCCATATACAGCTGCCTCCTGCATACATCCTCCTGGACATTTCGTGGGTACCAGCCTCTTATTCAGAGTTGCATCATCATTTCTCCATATGTGCTGAATCTAAATTTTGTATAATATTCTTTATTTTAGTGAGTTCATCAAAATGCATCCAGTCCAGAAATCTCTCATTTATTCTTGAGTCCTTCCTAACACAATCACTCAGTTCTCTTTTTTTGCCTTCTATTTATTCATCCAGGCTGCCTAACTTCTCTTCTGTCACATTGTCACTGCCCTAGGCCACACTACCATTTCCTTTCACCTGGATAGTAACTGGCATCCAAGTTGCAAGTTTGTCCCAATTCAGTTGGTTTCTACATAATTGCCCCAGTGACATTTCTGAAATATAGGTCCATAAGTCATTCCAATATTGAATACCCTTTGATATTTTCTCAATTTTCTTAGAACACTTTAAAACATTTTAACATTAATTTAAATGCCTTTACAATTGTTTCACATTCTGCTACCTGCCTTTTTTCCCTTTTTTGCACTCCTCTTGGCTTTCTACACCTGCTACTCCTTACCTGGATAACTCAATTCACCCTTCCGGTCTTCTTAGGTATTCTTGTTGACTCTCTGAGACCACAGGAAACTGTACCTACCATCAAGACACTTACTAGACTGTATTTTAACTACTTATTTAATTTAATATTTTACTCAGAGTACATAAAGTTTTGTAGAAGAAGGACAATGTCTGTTTTGTTCTTCGTTTGTATTCCTGAAGTGTAAACGGTTATTGACACAGAGCAGGGGTTGAACAAGCATATGTAAATTAAGGAAAAATGTGCTAATCTTGGGGATGCAAATATATAATGATGAATAATTGTCAGGTTCTGTCCTCCAGAAATTTACAGTCTATTGTGGGAAGCAGACAAGTAAATGGAAAAACACAGTACAAAGTGAAATGTACAACTTTAGGTAAAAGCTAGGGGGTGCTATGGATTCCATAGGAATAGCATCAAATACAGCTTTTATAGGGGTGGGAGTAAGGGAGATTAGTTAGGAAATATCTGGGTGAGAATTTGATGTCTAAGCTTATTTCTGAAGGAGTAAGTGATTGGCCAAGAAGAAAAAAATAATAATAAAGGGAAGAACAAAATGTGTGGGAAACAAAGGCCAGGAAGAAAGAGAAGCAGGAACACCCAGGAGCCACACTGGGGAAGGGGCCCTGCGACTGAGTTGGCATAGGGATTCACCATCCATGTGGCTGACAGGGTCTTGGTGCTCTAGCCGGGTGACAGGCCTGAGCCTGTGAGGTGGGAGAGCCGAGTTCAGGACACTGGATCACCAGAGACCTCCTGGCCCCACGTAATATCAATTGGCGAGAGCGCTCTCAGAGATCTCTGTCTCAGCGCTAAGACCCAGCTCCACTCAACGACCAGCAAGCTCCAGTGCTGGACACCCCATGGCAAACAACTAGCAAGACAGGAACACAACCCCACCTATTAGCAGAGAGGCTGCCTAAAATCATAATAAGCTCACAGGCACCCCAAAACACACCACCAGATGCAGTCCTGCCCACTAGAAAAACAAGATCCAGCTTCATCCACCAGAACACAGGCACAAGTTCCCTCCACCAGAAAGCCTACACAACCCACTGAACCAACATTAGCAACTGGGGGCAGACACGAAAAACAACTAGAACTACGAAACTGCAGCCTGTGAAAGGAGACCCCAAACACAGGAAGTTAAGCAAAATGAGAAGACAGAGAAATACACAGTAGATGAAGGAGCAAGGGGTAAACCCACCGGACCAAACAAATGAAGAGGAAATAGGCAGTCTACCTGAAAAAGAATTCAGAGTAATGATAGTAAAGATGATCCAAAATCTGAGAAATAGAATGGAGAAAATACAAGAAATATTTAACAAGGACCTAGAAGAACTAATGAGCAAACAAACACTGATGAACAACACAATAAATGAAATTAAAAATTCTCTAGCAGGAATCAGTAGCAGAATAACTGAGACAGAAGAATAAATAAGTGACCTGGAAGATAAAATAGTGGAAATAACTACCACAGAGCAGAATAAAGAAAAAAGAATGAAAAGAATTGAGGACAGTGACAGAGACCTCTGGGACAACATTAGATGTACCAACATTCAAAGTATAGGGGTCTCAGAAGAAAAAGAGAAAAAGAAAGGGTCTGAGAAAATATTTAAAGAGATTATAGTTGAAAACTTCCCTAACATGGGAAAGGAAATAATCAAGTCCAGGAAGTGCAGAGTCCCATACAGGGTAAATCCAAGGAGAAACACACCAAGATGCATATTAATCAAACTATCAAAAATTAAGTTCAAAGAAAAAAAAATTACAAGAGCAAGGGAAAAGCAACAAATAACATACAAGGGAATCCCCATAAGGTTAACTGCTGATCTTTCAGCAGAAACTCTGCAAGCCAGAAGGGAGTGGCAGGGCATATTTAAAGTGATGAAAGGGGAAAAACTACAAGCAAGGTTACTCAACCCAGCAAGGATCTCATTCAGATTTGATGGAGAAATTAAAACCCTTACACACAAGCAAAAGCTAAGAGAATTCAGCACCACCAGACCAGCTTTACAACAAATGCTAAAGGAACTTCTCTAGGCAGGAAACACAAGAGAAGGAAAAGACCCACAATAACAAACCCAAACAATTAAGAAAATGGTAATAGGAACATACATATCAAAAACTACCTTAGGGCTTCCCTGGTGGCGCAGTGGTTAAGAATCCGCCTGCTGATGCAGGGATCACCAGTTCGTACCCCGGTCTGGGAAGATCCCACATGCCGCGGAGCGGCTGGCCCGTGAGCCATGGCCGCTGGGCCTGTGCGTCTGGAGCCTGTGCTCCGCAACGGGAGAGGCCACAACAGTGAGAGGCCCGCGTACCGCAAAAAAAAAAAAAAAAAAAAAAAAAAACTACCTTAAATGTAAAAAGATTAAATGCTTCAACCAAAAGACATAAACTGAATGGATACAAAAACAAGACGTGTATATATGCTGTCTACAAGAGACCCACTTCAGACCTAGGGACACATACAGGATGAAAGTGAGGGGATGGAAAAAGATATTCCATGCAAATGGAAATCAAAGAAAGCTGGAGTAGCAATTCACATGTCAGACAAAATAGACTTTAAAATAAAGATTATTACAAGAGACAAAGAAGGACACTACAGAATGATCAAGGGATCAATCCAAGAAGAAGATATAACAATTGTAAATATTTATGCACCCAACATAGGAGCACCTCAAAACATAAGGCAAATGCTAACAGCCCTAAAAGGGGAAATCGACAGTAACAATATCATAGTAGGGGACTTTAACACCCTACTTTCACCAATGAACAGATCATCCAAAATGAAAGTAAATAAGGAAGCATAAGCTTTAAATAATACATTAAACAAGATGGACTTAATTGATATTTATAGGACATTCCATCCAAAAACAACAGAATACACATTCTTCTCAAGGGCTCATGGAACATTCTCAAGGATAGATCATATCTTGTGTCACAAATCAAGCCTTTGTAAATTTAAGAAAATTGAAATGTATCAAGTATCTTTTCTGACCAAAACACTATGAGACTAGATATCAATTACAGGAAAAAATCTATAAAAAATACAAATACATTGAGGCTAAATAATACACTACTAAATAACCAAGAGATAACTGAAGAAATCAAAGAGGAAATCAGAAAATACCTAGAAACAAATGACAATGAAAACACAACAACCCAAAACCTATGGGCTGCAGCAAAAGCAGTTCTAACAGAGAAGTTTAGAGCAATACAATCCTACCTCAAGAAACAAGATATATCTCAAATAAACAACCTAACCTTACACCAGAAGCATTTAAAGAAAGAAGAACAGAAAAAAACAAAAGTTAGCAGAAGGAAACAAATCATAAAGATCAGATCAGAAATAAATGCAAAAGAAATGAAGGAAACGATAGCACAGATCAATAAAACTAAAAGCTGGTTCTCTGAGAAGATAAATTGTTAAACCATTAGCCAGACTCATCAAGAAAAAAAGGAAGAAGACTCAACAGAATTAGAAATGAAAAAGGAGAAGTAACAACTGACACTGCAGAAATAAAAAGAATCATGAGAGATTACTACAAGCAACTATATGCCAATAAAATGGAGAACCTGGAAGAAATGGACAAATTCTTAGAAGAGCACAACCTTCCAGGACTGAACCAGGAAGAAATAGAAAATATAAACAGATCAATCACAAGCACTGAAATTGAGACTGTGATTAAAAATCTTCCAACAAACAAAAGCCCAGGACCAGATGGCTTCACAGGCAAATTCTGTCATTTACAGAGGAGCTAACACCTATCCTTCTCAAACACTTCCAAAATATAGCAGAGGGAGGAACACTCCCAAACTCATTCTACAAGGCCACCATCATCCTGATAACAAAACCAGACAAAGATGTCACAGAGGAAAAAACTACAGGCCAATATCACTGATGAACATAGATGCAAAAATCCACAACAAAATACTAACAAACTGAATCCAACAGCACATTAAAAGGATCATACACCATGATCAAGTGGGGTTTATCCCAGGAATGCAAGGATTCTTCAATATATGCAAATCAATCATTGTGATATACCATATTAACAAATTGAAAGAGAAAAACCATATGATCATCTCAATAGATGCACAAAAAGCTTTCGACAAAATTCAACATCCACTTATGATAAAAACCCTCCAGAAAGTAGGCATAGAGGGAACTTACCTCAACATAATAAAGGCCATTTATGACAAACCCACAGCCATCATCATTCTCAGTGGTGAAAAACTAAAACCATTGCCACTAAGATCAGGAACAAGACAATGTTGTCCACTCTCACCACTATTATTCAAATAGTATTGGAAGTTTTAGCCACAGCAATCAGAAAAGAAAAAGAAATAAAAGGAATAAAAATAGGACGAGAAGAAGTAAAGCTGTCACTATTTGCAGAAGACATGATACTATACATAGAGAATCCTAAAGATGCTATCAGAAAACTACTAGAGCTAATCAGTGAATCTGGTAAAGTAGCAGGATACAAAATTAATGCATAGACATCTCTTGCATTCCTACACACTAATGATGAAAATCTGAAAGAGAAATTAAGGAAACACTCCCATTTACCATTGGAATGAAAAGAATAAAATACCTAGGAATAAACCTACCTAAGGAGACAAAAGACCTGTATACAGTAAACTATAAGGCACTGATGAAAGAAGTTAAAGATAATACAAACAGATGGAGAGATATACCATGTTCTTGGATGGAAGAATCAACATAGTGAAAATGACTATACTACCCAAAGCAATCTACAGATTCAATGCAATCCCTATAAAACTACCAATGACATTTTTCACAGAACTATAACAAAAAATTTCACAATTTGCATGGAAGCACAAAAGACCCCGAATAGCCAAAGCAATCTTGAGAAAGAAAAACGGAGCTGGAGGAATCAGGTTCCCTGACTTCAGACTATACTACAAAGCTACAGTAATCAAGACAGTATGGTACTGGCTCAAAAACAGAAATATAGATCAATCGAACAGGATAGAAAGCCCAGAGATAAACCTACACACATATGGTCACCTTATTTTTGATAAAGGAGGCATGAATATGCAATGGAGAAAAGACAGCCTCTTCAATAAGTGGTGCTGGGTAAACTGGACTGCTACATGTAAAGGAATGAAATTAGAACACTCCTTAACACCATACACAAAAATAAACTCAAAGTGGGTTAAAGATCTAAATGTAAGGCCAGACACTATAAAACTCTTAAAGGAAAACATAGTCAAAACACTCTATGACATAAATCACAGCAAGATCCTTTATGACCCACCTCCTAGAGAAATGGAAATAAAATCAAAAATAAACAAATGGGACCTAATGAAACTTAAAAGCCTTTGCACAACAAAGGAAACCAAAACAAGATGAAAAGACAATCCTCAGAATGGGAGAAAATATTTGCAAATGAAGCAACTGACAAAGGATTAACTTCCAAAATATACAAGCAGCTCATGCAGCTCAATATCAAAAAAAACAACCCAATCCAAAAATGGGGGGAAAACTTAAATAGACATTCCTCCAAAGGAGACATACAGACAGCCAACAAACCCATGAAAGGATGGTCAACATCACTAATCATTAGAGAAATGCAAATCAAAACTACAATGAGGTATCACCTCACACCAGTCAGAATGTCTATTATCAAGAAATCTACAAACAATAAATGCTGGAGAGGGTGTGGAGAAAAGGGAACCCTCCTGCACTGTTGGTGGGAATGTAAATTGATACAGCCACTGTGGAGAACAGTATGGAGGTTCCTTAAAAAACTATAAATAGAACGACCATATGACCCAGCAATCCCACTACTGGGCATATACCCTGAGAAAACCATCATTCAAAAAGAGTCAAGTACGACACTGTTCACTGCAGCTCTGTTTACAATGCTAGGACATGGAAGCTACCTAAGTGTCCATCAACAGACGGAATGATAAAGAAGATGTGGCACATATATACAATGGAATATTACTCAGCCATAAAAAGAAACAAAATTCAGTTATTTGTGATGACGTGGATGGACCTAGAGTCTGCCATACAGAGTGAAGCAAGTCAGAAAGAGGAAAACAAATACTGTATGCTGACACATATATATGGAATCTTAAAAAAGTGGGGGGGGGCTTCCCTGGTGGCGCAGTGGTTGAGAGTCCGCCTGCTGATGCAGGGGACACGGGTTCGTGCCCCCGTCCGGGAAGATCCCACATGCCACGGAGCGGCTGGGCCTGTGAGCCATGGCTGCTGAGCCTGCGCATCCGGAGCCTGTGCTCCGCAACAGGAGAGGCCACAACGGTGAGAGGCCCGCCTACCGCAAAAAAAAAAAAAAAAGGTTCCGAAGAACCTAGGGGCAGGACAGGAATAAAAACCGAAACATAGAGAATGGACTTGATACGGGGAAGGAGAAGGGGAAGTGCTACAAAGTGAGAGAGTGGCATGGACATATATACACTACCAAATGTAAAACAGATTGCTAGTGGGAAGCAGCCACCTAGCACAGGGAGATCAACTCAGTGCTTTGTGTCCATCTAGAGGGGTGGGCTAAGGAGGGTGGGAGGGAGATGCAAGAGGGAGGAGATATGGGGATATATGTATATGTATAGCTGATTCACTTTGTTATACAGCAGAAACTAACACACCATTGTAAAGCGATTAAACTCCAATAAAGATGTTAAAAAAAAAAAGTCAGTAAGTACTACAAGTAGGTCTTGACCTGATCTGGCTTGTTCTTTAGAGTGATCATTTACAGCATCCTGGAGACTATTTGAGAAGGAAAAGCTGTTTTAGCTTTGAACATCTAGACAATCAGGAAGCTTAGGTAGTTCAGGAGAAAAATTGTGTCAGTGACACAGAGATGAGAACTAATGATGAGAAATAAATGAGGAAGCCCCAGCGGGATCTGATGATTGATAGGAACAAGGGGGCACAGAAGAAAGAGGAATTAAAGGAATGCAACTTTGGTTTCTGACATGGATAGTGAAACAGAGGGCAGTGCCACCCTCTGAGATGGCAGCAGCTGTTGGGGATCAGACTGACAGAGAGGAGAAAACAAGTTCAACTTCAAGCCATTTGCAGGTAGGAATGTTAGTTTGCACATGGGGCATTGTTATAGGTTGAATTGTGTCCCCCACAAAAGACCCCAGTACCTCAGAATGTGACCTAATGGGGAAATTTATGTCACTGTAGATGTTATTAAAGTTTAGCTGAAGTCATATTAGAGTAGGGTGGGCCGCTCACCCAATATGACTGGTGTCCTTATAAGAAGACTGACCTGTGAAGATAGAGACAAGGGGAGAACACCATGTGAAGATAGGATTGGAGTGATGCATCTACAAGCCAAGGAATACCAAGGATTGCAGCAAACCACCAGAAGCTGGGAAGAGGCAAGGAAGTATTCTCCCCTAGGGGCTTCCAAGGGAGCATGGCCCTGCCAACAAATTGATTTCACACTTATAGTCTCTAGAATAAGAGATAATGCATTTTTGCTGGTTTAAGCTGCCTAGTTTGTTGCACTTTGTTATGGCAGCTCTAGGAAACTAATACAGATTTTATAATAATACTACCTAATATTTTCAAGCATTTACTATGTGTTCTAAGTGATTTGTATTTGCTAATTCAATCCTCATTTCAACTTTATGATGTAGGTATGTACTATTATAAAAGAGGAAAGCCAAACAGGCTGAGTAAAATAAGGAAATTACGGGGAGGAAAAAAGGAAGGAGATTGGGTTGCTTTTGTGTCTCCTGGATAGTCTCTCCTTTTGAAACACCTGAGCATTCACCAAAAGCTGCTCCAGAATGTAAGAGGTCAGCAGGTTTCACTTAATGGAAAAATCAAAACAAAGAAACAAGTGAAGCTACAGTGAGTAATAGCTAAACCCACCACTTGTGTTATGTAAACGTTTGTTTCTGTGAGGACCTCTGGCTGTCCCACCAGGTGCTGATGACAGAGATTAACGGGAGGAAAGAGGGATTCTGCACAGTTGTCATAGATTATATATTTTTGGATGGAACTTTTGATCTATCTTTATGGTAAGAAAGGCAAGGGGCAGCTGATGCATTCAGATGAAATGCAAATGCAAATGCAAATGTTTGATTCCTTACAAAAGTTGTCAGCCGTATAATGAAGTGGCCTATTTTCCTGAAGGATAATCAAGTCCCGACAGCACAGGACAGAGGCTTCCCCCATGTCTCTTCATGGTGTTACCTGGGGCAGACATCAGATAGTCCACTCCCTGTGGGTGGCTGCCTGAGGACTTGATTTCCTTCCTGCCTAACTGTTAGGGAAACATATTTCCTCAGAAATAAATCCCCACCATACGTATATATGAGTTGAGCCTGTAAAGTTATGAGATGGATTTTCACTGTGGCTTGTGGAATCAGTTTCAAAAGCTGAGGAAACAACAGAGCTGATTTAGGCTGCCAAGATGGATACGTTTTAAGGGATAATTTATGTGATGCTGAGATATGTGATAGAGTGGAGATGATGTAAATGAAGAGATTTTGGAAAGTATAAAGTACTATATAAATATATTCCTATTCAGGGTGGTTAATAATCGCTGTGTTATTCAGCACACTGACTGAGAATTCAATTATTTTATATAAGCCATGTATTTCAGGTTCAATATTATCCAAGATGGCATTTTAGGAATTGATTTCTATTCCAACTAGAGTACTCCTCTAGTTTTTATTATTTTTATATAATTGGCAGTGCATACCTGTGCTTAGCTGAGGAAGATGTACATAGTGTTTCATGCACCATTTATCCAGAGATGTCACAATGTTTTACACCCAAGCATTAAATTTTGTTTATAGATGTAAAAGCCCAGCAAAGTTGATGGAGCCATCTGAAATCACATAGCAAGGCAGAAGCAGGATGAGGTTAGGACATAGCAGCCCTGACCCTCAAATATGTACTCAGATCTCTTGAATATTTTCCCTCCTACTAAAATTTTTAAAACATTGTGTTTATACTTAAATAATGGCCTAATGAAGGTACTCAAGGCTCAATTTTTAGCTTATAGATTCTTCAGCATAACTCCAAGTTGAGCCAGGGAACTATCATATGAGCTAGTAGATTTAACAAATGGGGACCATGCTACTGTGCTCATTCATATATGGCTGGTAATAAATATAATTAAAGTTTGCACATTTTTAGTTATCATTTCCTCACTTAATTCTGTAATGCCAGATATTGGTATACTCATATTCTGGGAATACATATGTTTGTGTCATTCTGGTTTTTTAGCAATGATTTTTAATGTCCAACTGCCTAGATATTTCTTCGGGATATGTGTTCAGAATCCAGAAAGGCAGGTTTCTGGATACCTGTGAACATGGAATTAAGACAACATTGGGAGTTGATGTCTGGCGAAGGTACCTTTTAGAAAATGTCATCATCTGCTCTGGATGCTAACATGCTACTATTGCTTGTGATGTAAATGTCCTGGACAGAAGAACTCTCAAATCACATCAACAACAGAACACCTCAACTTTGGAGAATAACAGGAGTACTGGCTTATAACTTGCCAAGAAATTCTATTTATGGTTATTTATTTATTTAATGGACAGCTGGTATATTTTGTTATCCTGCATAGATATGGTCTGCTGATGGTCAGTGTTTGCTGTACTTTCATAAATGAGTATAAAAAATTACAGCATTCAAAATTAACGTGGCCATTTCTACTTGTATCTCATTATACATTTAGGAATAAAAATAATAAAACAGCAGTGGCATGGCCAAAAAAATAAAAACAATAAAACAGCAAAAACAATAAAATAAAATAGCAATAAAGATAACAAAAACAACCAACAATAGACTGATGTCACTGACAGCTATTTGACAGGGATGGGGGTGGGGTGAGGATGTACCCAGTTGAATGACAGCAATATTGGATTGTTATTTTTAAATACTAAGAGAAGAGTTTTGGGGATAATTTGGTAAACACTGCAAAAAAAACCCTCTGGTTTCTAGAAACAATTATCTCTTTATGTTACAGTACTTTAAACACTTTGCATTGTGTTTGTCATTGAGGAAGGGGAAGTTATTATAAACCATATGTGAGTTTAACTTCAAACATAAATACTAATGATACTATGAAACTAAACTGAAAATAAAATTGTCTGTATATGTATACATTTATATACATATATACATTTTCTCTGTTGTATTGCATTGCATTTTTGATAATTTACCTTCTAAATCATACTGAAGAAGAGCATATCTTTAGGTTGTGACTTATTCTTAACTCTGGAAAGTCACAAGTTATATTGGTTTTTAAAATGAGATATTTCCTTTTCTTTCACAATCATTTCACCTCAAGTAGCTAATATATGAGTATAAATGCCCATGTTTCAGTCCTAAAAATGCGATTGCCTCAAATGAACTCCGAGATATGCAAGCATCTATGCCATGGGTCAAAGATGGAAATGTTGGTATTGACAGGCCTGACATCAAAGTATTTGAAACTTATCACAATTACATTTTTCAAGTGTTCACATCTAACACTTGCATTACAATCAATATTCTCTTAAAAAGTGTAGATAATATTGAAATCTAGTTTGGTGCCATGCACTTCTCTGAATTTGGGAAGCCCTAATTTGACCACCAAATGGCCAATGTGTAAGGTTACCCTTGTGAGCCATTTCAAATGCTTTTTCATTTCAAGCACAACAAATACTTAACGTGTCTCACTTGATTAAGTGAAAGACCCAAATCAGAGTTTTTTGGGTTTTCAGAAGACTGCCATCAACTTAATAGTGTGACAGTCTTTCTGTTTTACTCTCAACCCTGTGGACTGCAGGATCAGAGTTTAGCTGGACATCATGAATATGATGCATGAGTATACAATCTAATTTGCTTTATAGCAATACTTACTCTACCATGCTAAGTGTGGTTTTAAAATAATCAATTGGTTTGCTTATTAAACTAATTTATCCCAAATAAAATTGCACAATAAAGTAGAAAGAAAAAACTTCCTGAAAAAGATTTGAAATATTAAACAAAAAGCTTTTAATCACAATAAAAATTGTTCATGTTCCTCTAACTTAACAGTTCAAACACAGATCTGAGTGTTACCTGTGCTGCACATAGAGGAAAATTGTGCTACTGCCGAGATCAGCTCCTGAATTGAACATGAAAACTCAGGATCTGACGTTCCTACCGTAGTAGTCAATTCTGAAAGGAAAACAAAGTCATTGAGAGCAAAAAGTAATCAAACAATGATTGGGACAAGTATTAGAAAAGAATTGTGGGGATTCTCCTGACTGAATTTTTCACATGGTTATAATGACAGGGTTCTTGATACGACCTCAGTTTCTGGTTTTGCAAAATTTGCTACTGAGCACCATGACTTGGTAAACACTAGCATCTTACAGGAGGTGTAAATCCTTGGTCACCAAACGGGTTGTGGACGGTCTCAGGAGGCAGAACTATCTAGAGCGGTGCGTTTCTAGAGGTGGCGATGGGGCGATGCTGGTTGCTGATGCACTGCTCACGCTGAGTGTGGGGCCTCAAATATTAGCTGAGAAATTTTATCAAATGCTCCACCTTTAAATGATATTTTCCCTTTCCAAGAAGACTTTTGAGAATGACATATTATCTTTTCACAAAAGCCTGGATAGGTTTAGGAAATATCTGTTCTTGCTTATGTTAGCTTTTTGCTTTTCAGAACAAATTCTCTATGGCAAAGATATTATCCAGATCACTATGTGTGTGTGTGTGTGTGTGTGTGTGTGTGTACTCACACACACATATGCTTTTAAAATTCCCCTTTTCCTCAAGTTTTGACTAATCAGAAGGTTTAATTGTTTAATTATATATTTCCCCAAATCTTAGAAAATACCAACATCTATTTCATCTTTGGAAACCTCATCTCTCACATCTTAACCTATTTATGAACATTGTCTGTTTTGACTCGACCTGATGAAGAGGACCATATTCTCACAAAGAACCCATTTCTTAAGTTGGAAGTGCTTTTTTGCATGCTAATAAATATCAGGAGATAGGAAATGAAATCAAAGTAGAGAAGTAGAAAGATGAAGTTTGGCTGGAAAGTTGTTTTGTCCTGTTTATTTCAGCTGTAAGGAATGAAAAGGTGCCACTGACTCATTTACTGCTCCTTAATATTTGGACTGACTTACTGAAGGGCTTTCCCTTGTTCTCACATTACACATGCCCCCCCCACACACACACACAAAAATAGATGCTCAGTTACTATTTATATATTATCATCTGCCAGGGTCTCTCAAATATCTGTTTTGCATTGAAGACAAAGAATTCCTGTCTCTGACTGCTCATTGAGGGTTTCCTGACACAAGAACATAATTAACTCTTTACTGGCCTAACTAATTTCTGCATTTTAAGAAGTAGCCAGATATGACAAAAGTGGAGCACTCAATCCGCAGGGTGGCCATTAACTGCACTCCGTTACTGTATGTTCTCAATTCAGACCACAATTACTGTCAGGGAATTGCACTGGAAGCTCCTTCTTGTACGCAAACAGGAATACCATTCATTAAAGAGCACTTTCAATAAAATACAATCTATATTTTTTAATGAATATTTGAGAAAGAAAATACAATCTTGGGTTCAGAAACCTGCAATATGGTTATTATTCTTTTAATAATGTTGACTTTCTCATGTACATATACTGACAGATGTAGGGAAGGAAGCAGAAATGAGATGGCGGGGCTTTAACTCAGAAGAAATGAAAAAGCCGAGCCACAGTAAACTAAGTCAATGTTAAATAAGGATTTCCTAGAACCACCTACAGCAGACACAGCTTTCTATGGCTTTTATTGATGTCCCTGAGATAGTAGATTCTACCTAAATCTTTCAAGCTTAGTTAAATATGGGAACATGGGACCCTTTGGAGACTGAAAAAAACCAAGAGGCCCATCTAAGACCGTCCCTTCCTCCAAGAATCTGCTGCTCCAAGCCTAATTCTTCTTTCTCTTAATGTATTTTTAATTTTATTAACTGCAATTTTCATATTTCCAGACTGTTGTTTCTGATAAAACACCTACTTGCAGTTTCTAGGAAGTGATATTAGTAATGTTTAATGCTCAAGAAAAATGTCTACAATTATTTCCCTCTAATGAACTTTAAATATGATTCTGGACTAAAAAACCAAAGACAAAAGCAGGTGCCTGTATATGTGTGTGTGTGTGTACACACACAGTATGTTCACACACACACATCTTTGTAAAAAAAACTGAGTTAGTGGATTTATTAAATGCAAGTGCAGTTTGTTCTGGTAACACACTCTACAGTGGTCCAGCCACATTGCCAATTGCTTCAGGGAGCAAAAGCACAAACAAGCTTGTTGATATACTGAGAGTGTTTCTTTGACAAAAAAATTCCAGGAATTTTGCTACTCAAACAAACCTTCCATTGAAAATCTAAATTGTGCTTCCAGAAAACAACTAAATGACGCTTTTTAAAGGAATTAAAAATAGGTGGAAATAATCTATTAAAAGATAATAAGCTGCCAAGGGAAAAAATGCAACATCTTATTAAAGAAAAGGAAGATCACTAATTTAGTCTCCTAAAGAAAATAACTCTTATATAAAGGCCTGAATTCACAGTAGGTTAAGTAATTTAAAATCATAGTAGGCAAACTCCTCTCCCCACAAAGGAAATTGGATGCCACTTATCAAGATTATTGTCAATATCCTGATGTTAATTTTGAGTCATGTTTTAACTAATAAGATGATGGATAATTTTGAAGGAGATTCATTGGAAATGAACCAGTATTTTTTTTCCCTTGTGCGTTCATTTTAGTCACTTATGAGGACCGTGATTAGATCATACACTGATGGACTATTTGAGAATAAGGACATAGTAAAAATGCCTTTCAGTATTTCCCAAAGCAGGTTGTTTCTCCTCTTGTCTATCACTGGCAAATGGAAAGGAAGAATTTAGAATTTGAGACAGCACTTTGCTTGTGTGTGCCAGTCATGCATGGAGTGAAATGTGTTAACCTTTAAACAATTTGGGAGTGGATGCAGTTAATAGGTAGGACAGATAGTTACAAAGTCCTGATTAACTACAGAGCGCAGAGACATGTGAAAACTTGTCTGTGCTGAAAGGAAAGAGACAGCAGCAATTATTTACCGTTCCAGAGACCAAGTCCCAGGGAGGAGAACGAGGAGATTCGGAACAGCAACATTGCCCTCTTTTGGCCAAACAGTGCACAATGTGTTTACCTCACTCTCAGGTGAAAGCATTTCTTCAGGACACAGAAATTTTCCATAGCAAGAAAAATGACAGAAAGTACAAAAAATATATATATATATATCAAACACAGAGAAGGAAAGAGCTCACCTATATAACTATAAACTACACACAATTCGAATACAGAGTAAAGAAGCTTAAGCCACATAGGCTAACAAAGAAGGCTTTAGACACGGTCCTTCTCTTGTCCAGTCTCAGTGACAAATGTTCTCTTTAACCCTTGTGTTTATCCCTGACAGCTTCAAGCCATCTGCAATGCAATCAGAATCATGTAGGACTCAGAATGTTAACAAATAGAACAGGAGCTCGCTCTCTTTGAGCCACCAGTGCTTAAATATGCAGGGAATCTGCAGGAGGACTGAAATCACTGAATAGAGAGCCATATCCAGCAGAAATGACATCCACAACCCAGCAGTTTGTGCTTTACCGTTCATGAGGCTTGCGCTCAGTCGGGATAGTGAAGGAAATGGGCTTGATTCCATCAAAAAAAAGGAAACGAAAACTGTCAGGAGACAAAATGTTGAACTAATTACTTTTATTCACATTGTAGGTGCCAGTGCCACTCTTTAAATAATATTAATTTCGGGCTTGTCCTTTATCTCTAATTTCCTCTTTGTTTTTTCAAGTTAGAGTCCTTGTCTCGCTGGATGCTGGATCCTTGTTACAGGTTTTTAAAATTGGATACCTCTGGAATTTAGGAATGTCCAGTATAAATGCAGGTGTACTGAGCCAGTTTAGAAATTTATTATAATTTTTTTTCTCTGCCTCACAATGAAATAAATCACCATTTCTGCTAGTCCTGTATGTATCACCTTTGCTAGCTTCCAGGCTAAATATACTTAAAGAAAGGTACCTGTGCTATGAAGGCTCACAGTCCTTTGGGGCCTAGGACAGAGCAAGTTCTTCGTCTTTCTTTCAGCAGTCTGAGATAAAATTTACTTCATGAAAGGAATGTGACCATCATGTTCCATTCCTTTTCATTTAACTAATTCTCACTAAATAAAATACCAATAAGGAGCAATGAGTTTCTTCAAGAGAAAAATCTAATTGTGAAATAAATACAGACCTGAAGTTGGAGAGGTGGCACACATCTGTGCCTGTAAACTGATTTTTCTTCCTCTTTTCATTCTTGTGATTTGGAATACCTGGATTGTTATGTGTATGTATCTTTAATGTCGAAGCTGTATTTGAAGGGAATTAGAGTTTAATGTTTAGATCACATGCTCCTCATAGGATTCATTTGCAAAAAAAAAATATTTCACTCAATATTGCTCTACATAAAAATCCTGAGAAACTATTTTGAGCTTTTTTGCAATCAATTTGGAAAATCTTAAGTCACTTAATTCTATTAGTGCTAAAAGTTTACAAATTGCTTTCATAGAAATCATCTTATTTTATCTTTATAAAAACCCTGTGAAGTAAGTAAATATCTCATTACTTTTACTTGGCAGGTGAGGAATTGGGAGTCAGAAAGTTAATGTGGTCATTTATGGTGTGCAAACCCAGGGTTCTAATTTTTAATTTTTGTGCTCTTTTACTTTTCCTCATGTGTGAGATCACATAACTCATTTCCGTACCTTCCTTAAAAGCAAAGGGGGTGGAAAGCTACGGCCCCCAAAGCTTACAAAAAGCATGTAGAACTTGAAACTGGATAGAAAAACATTTAAAAAATGAAACAGAACTTGAGCCTTCCTGTTCATTCATATGAAGACAAATTTAAACCAGCAACATTATCTTAGTGGATGCACATTTTATAAGAAACCCCATTCCATGCGGCAAAACCAAAGTTTTGTACTTTCTCAACTCCTACATCATCAGTATGCTACAAATTGATAAATAAAGCGATCCACTAATGCCTTTCTTCTGCCACAGTCAAATTGACCTTTATCTCTCCCACACCCAGTGACACCTTACCACATTGTGTTTATCAGGATTCATGCCTGAGGCAAAGGAAACTAATCTTCCAGTGGCAGTATTTGAGGGGCACATAGGTGGCAAAAGCAATTGTGTTAGGTCTACCACCAAACACAAACAGCCGTACCAGGTAGCCTCGTTCTGTTAGACCATATTTTCACTGAATCCCCCTTTGAACCTAAGGAATTTGCTTACTGCTACCTGTAGAAGAATATGTCCTTGTACAAATTTCTCTTGGCCAAAATATGCAAGTCCTTATTAGGATAAGAGAGAGCCCGTTCCCTATAGCCATTGATGTCTTTCTGCATGAATGTGTTCATTGACCTTTGAGGCCAGCAACATAATTTTATGTGTGTACGGGGGTTGGGGGACGATGTCATTTCTTCCAGGATAAAACAAGAAAAAAATCAGTAAGGTTGCTGCTTTTTACATATGGAAAGAGAAAGAAACACATTTTTCCTGTCTCTGAGTGCTAACACAGACACACACCATAGATTTAGAGTAACTTGTGTGGCCATTTCATTTTCACATAGGAAGTAGAATTCAAGCAAAATTCAAGTGACATTTTCCAACATGATGCTCAAGTTATAAATAATAATGCTTCCCAGTTTTTTTTTCTTATATCAAAATGAGCCCAAAATGATTCAAGTAGGTATCGCTACTGTAATTTAATCAATTGGTCAAAAAGGAATGCTTACACTAGTGGCAGAAATCTGAAAAACGTATTTTTCATCTTTTCAAAAAATTTCCTTGTACATCTGGTCCTGGCTGGAAAAGCAAGAGGTATTAATAGATCATTAATGGTTACTGTCCCAGGTTTCTTTCAAGAAACCTTTATTAATAAGACAAAATATCTTATTAATACTCTAAATTTTTTTCTAATTCCTTAGCACTTCTTTCATTTCCTGATTTTTAAAATGTCTTCAGACATTTTATTAGTAGCCAAACTTTTTATCTATCTGTTTATTTTATGTCATAGTCCTTCCTAAAGTGGACTGTTTTCACATTTTCTGTGTGGCTTCTCACTATTTTTTGTTAGTATTAATTTGATCCTCTGGTTTAAGTGACCAGTTTGAACAATTTACACCAGGTGAAGGAACATAAATGAACTTCCAAAAGTGAGCAGATACTTGCTGAAAAATTGTTGAGGTTGGAGAATAATTTATTTACATGCAAAGCTGCAGGCTTTTTGATGCTTGACAGAATGGAGCTACAGTGGTTTTCAAACAATGTACATAGACAGTCCCCTCACCCAGCATGGGTTATATTCTGAGAGTCCATTTGTAACTCACTTGTGTGGAGCTCAATGCATTTTCATGCAGCAACAATATCATAACGGTGATTAGGAGCTCAGGCCAACTTCCCTTCTCCCCCCGCCCATACACAATGTTGTTGAAACATTGTTTTACATTTTCAGAGAAAACCTATAAAAATTATGGGTGTTTTCATACTAGCAATCAAACAACACAGGAAAATAACAAAACTGAAAAGGAATATTTTGGAAATGCTGGTGCTTGAGGAAAGCAGGTTTAATTAGAAGAGGATGAGGATGTAGGTGGAGATGGGTGGAAATTCTGAAGGACACTCCTGGGCCCACTCAAAGGCTCTAGCAGTGCCCGGTGCTGGCTTGTGATTATGTCTCATTTCACTTCACAATTGGAGACTCTCCCTCCCTCTTTATTACAGGTGTATCATGAATGCTTATGAGCCATAATTGAGGCCATTGTTTCTCTCTGTAGTCACAAGTGGAAGAAATTGCTCAGGGTGCAAAGGATGTGACCTTGCAGGAGATAGAAGAGGGAGAATGGGAGTATTGTGTTTGGGAGAGAAAAAACAACATCAAAGGCAGTGACCACAGCAACCACCAAAGTTTTCCTGAGGGGAAATTAACGGGTTATAAATGACCCCTGGGAGGGAAAGATGAGCAGGCAGCACATCCAGGACCCTGAAAGGAAGAGGTGTGTAGTTCGGACACATTCCCACCCTGCAGAGGGACTTTCTCTAGAAAAAACTAGGGAAAGGGAAAGTTAAGGTAGCTGGGTGTGTATAGTATGAGTGAGGGATTCTTTCTTTGTCAGTACTTACAAGTTTAGAAATGTCTACTTTTAACCTATTTTTTTTAGGGAGTTAGAATGAATGGAATAGCTCCCTATATTTATTATGCTGTGTTTTAAACATTTGTGAGCTCAGTTACATAGATATGTATGAAACCGAGCTCACAAATTATCTGAAAATGCATATATATGTAATAGAACTATTTGCTTTGTTGTCACTGCCCTCTGAGTCACTCTTAAACTAGACAGCAACAAATTAAGCATAACTGGATTAAGAAAATTTGTCTTTTTTTTTCATCCTAACTACTCAGTGCAAATCAAAGAATTTGTTTCTATGGGTTTTCACAATGGGCTCTAGTTGCATATTCTTTCAAAATTTGCTTTTCATAAATTTTGAAAAAATAATACATAGTAAAATAGTTGAAAGTCAAATTATTTTTTAAGCAGTTTATAAGCTGTGTGTGTGTGTGTGTGTGTCTATGTGTAGGTATACAAAAACAAAACTGATCCTTGGAATGATATATGCACTTGAACAGAATCCTTAGCTGTAGATATACAAAGGCGATAATCCCATTTTATTCCATTTCATTCATTGATTACTTTTGAAATATTGGAAATAATTTCCTATTAAAAATATTGAACAGTTTTGATGGCTCACTATGTGAAATGTACTGTGAATAACTCTTCCCAAGAATACTGTGAAATGGGCTTTATGTAAATCCTATGTGTCAAACGAGACAACTGAGACTCGAGGTGTTACATAATTTGTCCAAGATCACACCTACGGTAACTGGTGAAGTAATTTAAACACGAATCTGCTTTATTCAAAATCCACTGCTCCTTATGTCAAAGGTGCTTGAAAATAGACTCTAATGCAGAGAATAGTTAGCATGGAAGAAAAGCCAAGTTTCCTTACTTACTCTAGGTATGCTCAATTCGGCACTGCTTGCTTCAATAGTGAGCTCTGAGGGCAGTGATTACAACGTAAACGGTCCCATTCCCCACAGACTGACAGATCATTCCGTTCCTTTGGTGATGAGATGGCCTCCAGCCGTGCCTCTGGTCAGAAGGAGGACAAGTGAGAGGGCTCAGGGAGAGCTTTACACAGTCATTACCACAACTGAAAACAACATCAAATTATTATTATGTTGGCCAGTTTCCCCTTTCCACAGAGAAAAGACTGCATGTTTGTGAGATTAGAGATTTTGTTGAGCAGTAGAGTTACATAGTATTAAATAGTTAACAAGCTTGTTTTTATTTATTTATTTATTTATTTATTTATTTATTTGCGGTCGGACCCGCAGGCCCAGCGGCCATGGCTCACGGGCCCAGCCGCTCCGCGGCATGTGGGATCTTCCCAGACCAGGGCACGAACCCATGTCCCCTGCATCAGCAGGCGGACTCTCAACCACTGCGCCACTGAGGAAGCCCCCCAAGCTTGTTTTTAATGTTTGGTTTCTTTCATTCTGGGCTTTAAGTCATATTGATAAACTTACAGTTTACAGTGACCTGCTAGACATACATGTTTTCTCTGGTCCTTCCCAGGACCGTTCTCCCATCTGAATAAATGCATAGAAGTACAGAAAGACATAATCTCCTAATGCATAAGAGATTTTGAGGGATGAGTCAGAAATAGATTTCAACAAACTTCTGAAAGGCAGAAAACAGATAAACGTGGTAAATGGATGAAATGGGAACACTACAGCCCAGAACACACTACAGCAGAACTACAGAGAAGTTGGAAGCCAGTTTTCTCTCGACGGAATTAGTGGGAAAGCCTGGGTGCAGAGTTAACACCTAATGGAGAGGACTGGTCTGAGATTCAGAGATGAAAATGGGGAGAAATTTTAAAAACGTTTATAAAGGCCAAATGCAGATATGGCTCTATAGGTAGCCAACATTTACCTCCAGGTAGAAAACAGATAGGTCTTCTCTGAAGATATGGCCTAAAATGCCTGTAGAAAACTAAATCTTTGGGGCAGTGAAGCTCTTCTCATTCCTGAACTCAAGAGGTTCCAAAAAGAGTCAGGTTTCTACCTGAGATAACCTATTTTGCCCACTTCACGTGGAGCTCCTGACTGGAATTCTCACCCAGAGGTGAGACTGATGGAAAACAATTTTATGGACCTTATGACACAGGTAACCCACACTAGGTACCAGTTTCTTCCCTCTTAGATATAAATCATCACTTTTTTGGTAACACCAAAGAGAGAAAGGGAAGTAAACAAACAGAAAAATGTATACAGGAGGAAAAAGATTATTCAGGCAGCAGCAAGGAGTTTAATATACACTGTGGTCCTCAGCCTGGCTGCTGGTACTTAAGTATTTGTTATTGGTCCTAGAGAGGTAAGAAGCTTCTGTCAGAATCTAAACCAGCTATGGCGTTAGGCATCACACTCTTGAGCTAGCTGCTTGTTTTCTCCTTCCTTTTTTTTTTTTTTTTTTTTTAACTTTCATTGCAAGACCTTCTCCGTGAAGACAGAAGAGCATTCATTTATATTGTGATGCAAGATCCTTAACTTATCACAGACTGGGATTTTTAAATAGCACATGTAAGTTTCTCAAAGAGATTTGAGAAAATACAGTATCCATGAAACAAGTACAAGACCCAATATATTATAAAAAGGAGATAATTAGAGAATGAGACAAGGATGTATTGATAAGCAATTATTAAAAAATTGAAATATTTGAAGATAAACTCAAAGACATTCCCAAAGAGAAATAAAAAGGTAAAGAGACCAAAATTATAAAAAATAAATAAAAAAAGAAGCCAGCAACCCAGGAAGTTCATTTCACTAATAAGTGTTTGGGAAAAAGAAATAGTGAAAGAAGACAGAGGGAAATCATCTAAGATTTAAAAAAAGAGCATTTTCCAAAAGTGGTAAAGAATAAGTTTTCTGATTAAAAGTGTACTTGATTATTCAATGGGATGAATTTTTTAAAATCCAGTCCACATGAGAACACACTGAAATTTTAGGAAATAAATAGAAAATCTTAAAATCTTCCAGAGGGAAAAACAGAAGGATCATGAACTATCCAAGTGGATTCTAAAATACTACAATGTTCTCAATGTTCTGAATATACTGAAAAATATATATACACATAAAAACATATAGACATATACATAAATATATTCAATATACAGTTCTATAACCAATTAAATTTTACATGAGGGTAGTATAAAGACACATTCCTACATGCAAGAATTCAGGAAGTTTTCTTCACCTACATCCCTTCTACATGATGTTAGTTAAAGATACACTGCAGCAGAGTAAGTGTGTCTTCTAAGAATGAGGAAGAGGTGATCAATCCCAGAGTATGTAGTTTAATTCAATCCAATCGGGCAACGAAGAGAGGTTTGAGAATACTAATTGTGCACAATCCCACTAACAACCAATGAAAACTGGAGCCAGAGGATAGAAGACTCTGAGAAGAGGTTTCGTGGAAAAGGGCAGACTCAATAAATTAGGCGGTTTTTTTAAAAGCCTGAAAAATCTGTGGCTACAAAAAACGACAAATCGTTTTTTTTTTAAAGAAGAAAATAAACTCCAGAAGAAAATACCTTCAAAAACATCATGATCAAAGTATGAAACAACTGAAAATATGATTACTTAAATTCATAATTATAGCCTAGGAAAATAGAATCCATTTTTGTTGCTGTTGTTGTTTTTGTTGACCTCAGGAACATTTTCCGTCAAGTATTCCAGAGGTCATAACAGTTGAACAAGAGACAAAAAAATTATATTTCTAGCACACTAATTGGCTCTGCAGTGAAAAATCTTTACATAACCATAATAATATAAAGTTTTATAGTGTTTTCCAGTTTGTAGAATCAATTCATGGCCAGAGTTTGGAAGACAGCTTTTGCTTACAGAACAGAATTTAAATGTTAACAGTGTTAACAGGTAAAAATGCAAGAGTAATAGACAAAAGGTAGGCTAGGGAAAGTGGGAGAAGAGATAGAGGAAGAGGAGTTAATGTCTTTATCTGACAAAGTAGGGAAAAAGGTGATGTTGTTGAAAGTGATGCATCAGACTTCACACCACAGCAGTATAAGCTCATGTTTTGAAATATCCCTTTCTATTCAAACCATATAGCAATTCTTGACAATATGATTGCATGATCTACTTCCATAAACCCATCCGAAAAAGTCTAGTCTCCCTGGACTTCAGGGGAGGGTGGGCGTGATCTAATCATCAAGTTGCTACAATCATTCCTATCCTGAACTGTGATAGGCAGAATAATGCACTCCTCCAAAGATGCCGATGTTCTAATCCCCAGAATCTATGAATATGTTACCTTACATGACAAAATGTAATTTGCAAATGTGATTAAGTTAAGAACATTGAGATAAGAAGATTATCCTGGATTATCCCATGGTCCCAATGTAATCACAAGAGAGATTCCCTTTAAGAGGGAAGCAGGAGGGTTAGAGTCAGGGAGAGTTAAAGATGCTACATTGCTGGTGTTTGAAAAAGGATGGAAAGGCCAAAGAATTCAGGTGGCTCTTAGAAGCTGGGAGAGTTAAGGAACAAAATTCTCCACTAGAGTCTCCAAAAAGAACACAGACATGCTGACACCTTGATTTTATCCCAGTAAGACCCATTTTGGATTTCTGACCTACAGAACTATAACATAATAAATTTGGGTTGTTTTATGGCACTTAGTTTGTGGAATTTGTTACAGCATCAATAGGAAGCTAATACGTAAGCCAATTTACACAGCTTCTTAAGAGAATGGATTTCTACCATTTCTCTGTCCAAGGTTACTTTCAGGTATTGTGGTCAAAATACGGTAGAGTCCAGACGATATGGATAGGCAACTATATTAAGTTTATCTACTCAAAATTTCTTAGTAGTGTTTCGATCCTGCCCACACATTAGAAGCATCTGAGGTGCTCTAAAAATATTAACTGCCAGGCCCTACAGTAGAACGATTAAATAAGACTCTCTGGAAAAGAGGCTTGGGCATTAATATTTTGTAAACGGTCACTAGGTGATTTTATTGTGAAGTCAAAGAGTTGAAAGTTAGTCGTCTACACTGACTCAAAGAAGTCATTGGGAGACACAAGAGGTGGTGCTGTACACAAAAATCTAAAACATATAGGACCACTGTAAGACATTAGTAATAACCCACATTCTTCTCTTGTTCACCTCATGTTCCGTCTCTAGGTGATGTGTTTTTCCACCTATAATTGCTATATGCTTTATAGTCACCCAGTTCCTTCCCTATAATATAATTATAAAAAATTGAAATCATTTTTTCAAGACATCCAAGAATGCTGAATGGACAATTCTAAAACCTTATCTCAACTCAATTAAGTCCTACTGAGATCTTATCTCTCTTTACTCCCTATGTCAGAAGAATGAACACTATTCTCATAGTTTGCTGGCTTCTCTTCTTTGTCTATTAGATCCTATTAATGCATACTGCCTTTTCAATTCTGTTAACTCATTTTATTTCCACTAACTCAACTGCATACTACTCCTCTACTATACAACTCATTCTCCTTCTGAAAGTCTCCTCTGACTAATTATGTACAGAAAGAGATCAAATGAAAAAGACATAGCCACGTTGAACAGCAAAGTAAACCTCATTATCAATCTAACTCAGAAGAGAAATGTGAAGTAGTAAGCAGGCTGGGGCCTGCTGCATAGTTGATCTGTTGGTTGAGGAATGAGGTTCAAGTGTGAAGAGACTAGAAGAAAGGTCATGCTTGAAATCAGGGACTAGAATAAGATATCTTACGAAATGTAAAATAGATAGCTAGTAGGAAGCAGCCACATAGCACAGGGAGATCAGCTCAGTGCTTTGTGACCACCTAGAGGGGGTGGGATAAGGAGGGTGGGCGGGAGACGCAAGAGGGAGGAGATACGGGGATATATGTATATGTATATGTATAGCTGATTCACTGTGTTTTACAACAGAAACTAACACACCATTGTAAAGCAATTATACTACAATAAAGATGTTAAAAAAAAAAAAAAATCCCTAACCTAGAGAGTGAACTGAATAGAGCTGTAGCAGATCACTGACAAACTAAGCCTTATGTAAATTGTACTGAATTTTTAAGAAAAAAGGAGAAGGAGACTCAATCTTGCCTCTGAGGCCTGGGTCAAGCCACCCACTAGCTCAAGTATCTGGATGTGAAATATTCATAATTATTCTGCAGCATAGGAGTAACATGCTTCCAACACAGATCATATTTTGGCCAGACAAAAATAAATGAAGATAGATAGATAGATACATAGGGCAAGAGTGAACAAATTCCCAATCAAGAAAGATCTGTAAATTTTTATTAAAAACCAGTGCTAAAAAAGACAGCAAACAAAATTAAAATCAACTACTCAACTACTGGGAAATAAATAAATGCAGACAAAATAAAAATAATAAACTAACTTGAAAAAGACTTTACAAACATATTTAGAATCTCAAAGACATAAAGAATTAAATTATATCTACTAAAATAAAAAAACTAAGAAATTTTAAAACAAAACCAATTGTTAATTAATTAAAATAATTATTAAAAAGTTAAAAGACCAATCTTGGACATACAAGAAAGAGCCAATTAGAAATGCTGGAAATTAACAAACATTGGGATTAAAAATCTCAAGAGAAGGAATTAATATCTAGATGGATAGACATGAAGAGAGATTCATGATCAGAAGACTGCACCAGGGGTTTTATCCAGATTGCAACACAGAGTGATCAAAAGTAAAAAAATATTAAATAGCAATTTAAAAAAACCAGCAAACATAGGAAAAGATTGAAATATTTCAAGGTACATCCAACAGTAAAGCCAGAAGAAGAGAATAGAGCAAATAACTAGGAAGAAATACTGAGGGTGATATGGTGAGTCCTTTCAAGAAATGGAAAAATAATAATGTACACAGGTCCTGAGTAAGACAGAGATAAATATCTAGACATATTGTAATAAAACTGCGGAACATCTGTTATAAAAAGAAAATTTTATCATCTACCAGAAAAGTGGCAAATTACCTATAAAAGGATGAAATAAGGGGATTTCCCTGGTGTTCCAGTGGTCAAGAATCTGCCTGCCAATGCAGGGGACGTGGGTTTGATCCCTGGTCAGGGAACTAAGTAAGATCCCACATGCCGCTGGGCAACTAACCCCGCGTGCCACAACTACTGAGCCCACGTGCCCTAGAGCCCCTGCACCACAACTGGAGAGGAGCCCACGTGCCACAACGAAAGATCCCACATGACGCAATGAAGATCCCACGTGCCGCAACTGAGACCCGACACAGCCAAAAAATAAATAAATAAAAGTAGCCTTCTCACTAGCAAAAATGGTGCCAGAAAACAAAGTAATACTATTTTCAAAATGCTGTTATTCCTAGAAATCAATAATTTCCAGAAATCATTACAAGCCACACTATTATTCAAGAGTGAGGACAAAATAAGTGCATTTTCAGATACACAAAAACTAATCACTCATACACCCTCCCAGAAAGAATTACTCTGGGCCATGCTTCACAAGGAGAATATAAACAGAGGCAAGGAATGATTACAAAAAGAATGGTCACTACAGAAACTGGAAAATTTTGTCAATAAACTTTAATCATTTTTTAAATAATTATATTCTTAAAAAGGAAGATGCAGTTAAAATGTAAGAATATAATAGGGAGGAAGTGGGTAGAGGTGCAAATAAGCTTTTTTTTTTAATTTGAGCAAAAAATAAAAAGGACTACCTTGGAATTTTTTATAAGACTACACAGGTATTTCTGAAAGTGTATGGAACAAGAAATACATGTTGAAACATTTTAATTAAACTTAGATATTCAACCAATGTAAGATTCAAACAAATTTGAATACCATGAAAGAGAATGGAGGGAGATAGTGTGTGTGAGTCAAGTAGATAATCCAAATAGATACCAATTCATTAGATTCAAAGGGGTGCCTCTATGGAATGTGGGATTGCAGTTTGTAAAAGGTGGGATGGAAAGGGGGTTTTTTTTGTATGAACTCTTCCCTACTATTTTGTTACATTTTTTGATAAAAATTTAAAAAGAATCCAAGTTAATGTACGGTGTTTGTGATAAATAGTGATCCATTTGCTAAAACCCAGCAACACTTAACTGTCATTGATGTCAAAGGCATTTGTTTATTATAAAATTTTTCCACTATTAAATTGTGCAGCACTTGCTTTCATGAGATGTAGTTTGATGTTACGAATAACAGAATTGTTTCTATTTAGTTTAAAAGCTCCCTTTCCTGAAAACAGCTGGGTTTTTCTACAACTAAATGTGGTTAAAATAACCCTTCCAGTCTAAGTAAGTCTTCCTATTCAATTTTACAGAAGGAAGTGAAAGACAAAATAAAACCACCCAGATTTAGGACTAAGATATGTGATTGAAGATGCCAGTGTTCTCTAACGAGGTTTTCAGACAAAGAACTCTGAACTTAAAAGACTCAATGACACCTAACTGAAAAGAAAAGTCTCAAGAAAATAAAAAGAAATTTTCTTAAATTTAGATTCTCTTTAGGGATTGGTCATAGAAGCTATTTGAAAATCTCTGCATTTCTTCACAGAAAAACTTTAACGCCGTTTTATGTATTTCTTTTTTTCTCATGTTTATTTTAAACACTAAAATAATGTTTCTTTAAAAATTTATACGTTGCAGAAAACTTAAAAGAAGGGAAAAAAATTACCCATGGTTTCATCATAGGATTTCAATTTCTGTGAGTTTTATTGTTGTGTGTATAGTCTTCCATTCTTCTTCTTTTTAATCTCTGTGCATGGGAGGTTTGGTTGCTTTTTTAATTTCTCTTTACATAATTGTAATCAAACTGCATATAAAATTCTGCTCTTTTAAAGTAAGCATTTCAAGAAGTGGTTCATCCTCTAAGTCCTTTGGAGAACTACACACTTTATTTTTTGTTATGTAACAATTACATTTATTTGTTCAATGAATATTTCCTAACATATGCCAGGTACTGTTTGTCCTGGGTGCTAGAGAGAGAAAAAAATTATCTTCCCTCCTGGAGCTTACACCCTAATGGGGGAAAAACTCACACTGAGGATAATAAATAGTAATTTATATAGCATATTAGAAAGTGGTGTATACTATGGGAGATGTATATCTGAATAGAGAGATGAGGAGTGCTGGGGCAAGGTTCCAGTGCAGGTAGGGAAGGAAGGTCTCACTGGGAGATAACACTTGAGCAAAGATGTGAAATTGGCAAGAATCATGATCCATTTTGATTTCTGAAAGAAGGATGTCCAGGCAGGGTGGGCAGCCAGCGCAAAGGCCTTGAGGTGGGAGCATGCCTGGCCTATACAAGGAAGAACAAGGAAGCTAGAAGGGGTGGTCAAGATGTAGGGAAATAGAAGAGCTTAGTGTAATTGGTGGCAGAGGGCAGGTCACATAGGATTCAAATCATTAAGTTCTTTGACTCTTGTTCGAAGAGAAATGCGGGGCCAAATTTACAGAAATTAGTTTCTGTGGAAATTTGAGCAAAACATTTAATATATAAAAAACTAAACTGGAGAAAATACTATATGCTGTATTGTAAAGAGGACGTTTTCAGGTCCTTTCAGGAAGGACTAAATGACCTTTCAATCTTTTACTTCTGAAATTGAACTCTGTTTAGTAACATTCTATTCAAAAATGCTTTTGGAAGAAAAATGTAGTATGATGGGTTTGTCACTGAGTTATGACACAGCAGGGTATTTAATCTGCCCTTGATTTAATCTTGAGACACTTGGTGCCAGGGCATTCTGACTATGGTCTCTGCTATGGAATTCTCTGCTCAGGTTGTCTTTTCATTTAAAATTAATTGAAAAAGTATCTATCTGCTGCTGTTTTCAACCACCTGAAAATGCATAAACGTTGAGTAGCCTGCAAAGTGTTTTTGGACTTCTCTTGTCTTCCTGTGTATTTTGTGGATGGGAGAACAGAGCAGTAAGATCAATGGGGTTTTAGTTTTATCATTATAGAGGGAGTCATACAATTTTTACGTTGCTATACTTTTCATTGCATGAATGATATTTGGGATAAACAAATACATGTAAAAAATCTACATGAATATGTTAAGAGTTGTAAAAAGGATACCCACAGTCCATTCTGTCTTTTATCATTGATGTGACATTCACTCACTTAATATTTATTGACTTCTTATTCTGTGTCTGGAGCTGTTTTAGGTACTACAGAACAAAAATGAAGAACAGTATAGTTCCTGCCTTCATAGATTTTAAATTAGCAAGTCAATGTAGTGTGTCAAATGCTATGATGGTAGAAGTAAAAGATGCTATAAGAGCATATAGAGGGGGCATCTTATCCAAGATTAGATGTGAAGTGTTATTCAGGGGATGTTTCAAATACTTTAAGCACACATGCATGCACACAAAAATTCAAGCTTCGCATTTGCCTTTTTAAACACCTAAAATGGAATGTCCCTGGGGCTATTTTTCCTAGTAAGCAGGGCTTTTTAATTAGAGAACTGGGTCTGCTCCTCATTCTAAAGAGATAATCAGGGGATATCCTTGATAAAATAAAGTGAACAGATATTTGCTATTTCCACAAACTCTGAACTTTTGGATGGTCTATTATTTCACCTCATTAGAAACTTCCTACTCCTAGCAGAGTTCTAACCTGGGCTATAATTGCAGCAGATACTACCAGATTTTCAGCTAGTTGAAGTCAAAGCAAATAGCTGACTTCACCATCTTGGTTACTAGCAATTGGTATAGCAATTGTATTACGTGTAGATACCCAATGGAAAACAGCCAAGAGCCATTTTGAATGGAAGCCTTAAAGTTCTACAGAAGAAAAATTGACTGCCTCAAGCAAACTGGTTGGACAAACTGGATTTGGGATTGTCAATACAGGTGTCACACCAGCAGCAGAGGACAAGCCTCTGTTTTCCCTTTCCTTGGA
The DNA here is from genome assembly GCF_964341445.2 of Mesoplodon mirus. Lineage (NCBI taxonomy): Eukaryota > Metazoa > Chordata > Mammalia > Artiodactyla > Ziphiidae > Mesoplodon > Mesoplodon mirus. The sequence goes on from NC_138984.1 coordinate 72,778,034, forward strand.
TGTACTTTAGAGATAAGACATGAGTCCCACTGTACTATCCAATAGTGATGGAAGAAAGAGTATTCATGGTGATTTTTAGTTTTCTACTTAGCCTGCAGCTGCAACCTGATGTTTTCCAATGTATAGTGTTCCTGTTTTCACAATCACTTTTTTCCCATGCAAAACTAACAGCTTCCCCTTGTATTTTGTTGACAAGGAGTTGGGATTTTGTTTCAGCAAACTAGTAAAGTAGAAACATTAACTCCCATGCCCTGGAGGAGAGAGGATGCGTCAAATATCAAGATAAAGCCCCAACCCTTGCCATGCTGGAAGGAGTTAGAATAGGTCCATGCTTTTAATAGAAATCACTCTATGTGCCACAAACAAATGTAAAAAGTCTGCAAAAGCTTCCAGCAGGAAGTAATTTCTAAGCCCTGAATTATGGGAGGAGTTATCCCAGGGAGGAGTGGTGGGAATGAATTTCAGGCAGACAACAGGTTGTGTTACCTGAAGCTAGAGAGAAAATGATACCTATAAAGAAATGAAGAGGTTCATATTCAATATGAATTGAGTGAAGAATATGAGATTACAGTATGTACCAATGCACTGAGAAGGGCTGCATGACCATTTGAAGAATCAATGACTGATAAATGTGTAGGTTTGTCCTGGAGAGTCGCAACTTATTGTGATTATGAAAAATTTGTGATTTTCAAAAGAACTGGCAAAACTCACTACAATCATTTTCTTGGAGAAGAGAATGAGATCCAAATTTTAATTTTTGGACAGAGCTCCAAGTCCCAGGGCCTTAACTTTAATGGAATATCACTGTAAATAAAAGAATAAATCTGACTCTATAATCCTCCAAATGTATTTTGAAGACATTTTATGTAAGTGAGTCTACATACCAAAATGTTAAAAAAATATGCTCTAAAAAAAGTCCTCAGATACACATTATTTAAAATAAAAAGTTCTTAACTTTATAGTAAACAAAATCTATTTGTAATACATTTTTCCTAATATTTAGATGATACATTATTCTTGACTTTATTTTTCTCATATGTTACATTTTCTGGAATCGGATTAATTTAGCCTTCATGTATTTTGAAATCATATACTAGGTCACCTCAAACTGATCTTTTTTTTTTTTTTTACTGAGAATATCATCTTAACATTTTCAGTGGAATACACATTCCAGACAGTTGGTATCATTTCTATTTCTCTATCTGGTTCCCCTTGCTTGCCAGTATATGTAAGTGTATGATATTCACTTGGAATAAAGAAGACTGCATTTGCCATTAGGCTGGACTGGTGGTGTCTCCATAATAACAACAGATTTCTGACACATGGCTTTAGTTACTTTATATAGTGTTGTAGGCTGGAAAAAATGTGAGTTCTAGAGACTCAGATCTAAGCCTGAAACTTAGCTCTTCATTTAAGACTAAAAACTCAGGAATATTCATTGCCTTCTCCAAATCTCAGTTTTCTAATATGCAGTGGTAGTAAGGCCATTGCTCCAAGGTTGTTTTAAATATTAAAAATTTAATGAATATATACAAAGTGCCTACAACATGGTTGAGACTTAATGAATGATAGTTGTGACTATAATAGTAATGATCACAGTATTTACATAAACCAATAATAAGTATTTATGGAGACTGAGAAAAGAAGTTAGAAATCTTAAAGAAATATCTTTTTTTTTTTTTTTGCGGTACGTGGGCCTCTCACTGTTGTGGCCTCTCCCGTTGCGGAGCACAGGCTCCGGACACGCAGGCTCAGTGGCCATGGCTCACGGGCCCAGCCGCTCCAACAGCATGTGGGATCTTCCCAGACCGGGGCATGAACCCATGTCCCCTGCATCGGCAGGCGGACTCTCAACCACTGCGCCACCAGGGAAGCCCTCAAGAAATATCTTTTAAAGAGATATGTGATGCTTTCTTATAAATAATTTAAATGAAGAGTGAAATCATCAAGTCAAATATTATATATCATAAAGTAAAAATTCAAATGCTTATTATACATAACTAGTTCCTGGGTATATAAAGGATAGAAGTGTAATTTGAAAGACTTTAGCATTTCTATAAAACCTAAAATATAATTTTATTGCATATTTGTTTCTGGGATTTTCACCTTGCTATGCTATGTATTAAGTTCAGAAGTTTCCTATAACTACACTTTCACTTTCATTGATTAAAGATTATAAAATGACATAATCAATAAGCATAATAAAAATGAGTATACCCTATTCTTGATATGATGAAGCTTATTCATTTCTAGTAATATACAATGTTATTATGGTATATACATTATAAAGTAAAACTACGTAATGACTATAATGTTAGCAGTCATTGATGATCACTGCTTATATCAGAGGTCAACAAACTATGGCCCATGGTTTGTTGTCATGCAGCTTATTTTTGTAAGTAAAGTTTTATTGAAACAAAGACATTTATTCATTTACATATCATTTATAGTATCTTTCGTGCTATAACAGCAGAGTTGCAGCAGAGACCACATGAGTCCCAAAGTCTGGAATACTACCTGACCCTTTACAGAAAAAGTTTGCTGATCTCTGGCCTAAATTCATTATTTTATAAAAATGGTCATTTTAGTTATGTCTTTCCTTCTTCAGTTATTAGCTGAACTATTGCAATAAAGAGAAAATTCCTCTCATCTACTTGGATACCTTGAAGTGCAACTTGCATAGAAGAAGCAGAATAAGTATTTTATTTGCTAGTTTTAAAAGTAAGTTGGTTTCTTGGCATCCTCCAGAGGCCAGCGATGAGTTGTGGGTTTTTTTAAGAAGTATTATTATCACCTCATTGATTTAAATATTTTAGATGTATTTCAGTTCCTTGCATGTTCCACGTTTACTGATGCTAAATTGTCCCAGTTTGTACTATTAAAAACATCAAGTAGGCTTCCAAGTCATTTTATGATTACCCTAGCAGTCTGTTTCCTTGCTTTGGTATGACAAACTGTTTCAGGCTCATAATTATATATCCTGCCCAAGGTGTGGAATCTGCCATTTCCCCCAAGGATCCTTGTATTCTTTTGGAGAAAAGTGTTATTAGAGACCACTGTGAGGATCTAGGGATCTTGCTAGATCATTGTTTCTAGGATTTTTTTAAGTAGACTTAGCTAAAGAATGTTTTAATACATCACAATTACTCATAATTCATCAGGACTACAGAATTTTTACTTAATCTCATCTGTCTTTTGTCTGTATCCTGTTTCTCCCTTACCAAACCTCCCTGGTTCTCAATGACACCATAATAATTACATTTTTGGTTTTTATCTCACTATACAATACATACACAAAAGTTAAGAATAATGATACCAGTTAACTAAAGATGCTGTTTTTCCCCCTCTAGGTTCTATCTCACTATATATACACTTAATACACAATTAAATATTACACATTTTAAAATTATTTGGTATATTGCTGTTCTGTATTTTGTCAAAACTCAACTACAGAGTCAAGTTTCATATGTTGAGTCATTATCTTTACTGTCTTCTCTGATCACAGATTATACTCATAACTCTGGACAGTCATCTTAAGGTTTTTATTTTTCACTTCAACTGGAACTATGAAAGAGACTGTTTGTGGTCCTTTGGTTCCCCTTGCCCTTTTCAGAAGAAACATCTTTCATGCATAAGCAATTCACCACTGAGCAGATATTAATACAATGATTGCTTGGAATATGTATTTTTCTTATACTGGGATAGCCAGCCTTATTGGATAGTGCTGTTCTGTGTGAACATAGGTTTTAAGTTAGAAATATAGCGAGAACAAGGGTATATATGGTGATAATCTTGTATGCTTTCTTAACTGAATAATTTGACATTCTAGAGTTATGTTCTGCTTACTCTGTGCTACTTTTTTTTTAATATAGAAATATGGGAAATAAACTACTTTAAACATCTTAGAAACAATAAAAAACCCACATGATTTAGAATAGTAACAAGGGAAACGTTAATATTTGATGGACCCAATGGTCTCAACTACTGCCCCAAATATTTCTCATAGTCAATACAACATTTAGGTAAGATTTTGCATATGAAAATCTTAGTTCTTAGAAGTGAAATAAAATATGTCAGTGTCAAGGTAGAAGAAGAAAATGGCTATTTAACAGCACTCTGCATGCCAATAAATCATGGGGAATCTCTCTCTCCCTTATTCGCTCTCCCTAGTGGGATAAACATGGTTTGTCACATTCAGAGAATACTGTATACCGTAGGAATAATCAGAACGTATTGTTAGCTCCAATTTTCCATCATTTATTTTTCAGTGCCAAACAAAATAAACCTCACCACACAGTTTAGTCATGGGTAGAAAGAGAATTAGCCTTTTAATGGGAGCCGCTGTTTTAAAAAGTGGCTCTTAGAAGTAGAAGATGGAAGGAAACGCTGCTCATATTAATGCACAATTGTTCATTGTGCTTACTAATGCTATATAGAAAAGCCTCTTTAAAAAGTTTTCATTACTACATATTTTGCATAAATGCCCATATTAAAAATCAATGTACTATTTGCCTCTGAAAATACTGCAGCTGATCTGGAAGTCCGTTTGAAAGAAAACTGAACTCAATAGACACAGACTGATTCTTCATCCATCTGACATGTCATGCCAACAAATGGGTTTTTTGTGCACTCTGTCAGGGTCTTAATCAGTGTCAAGACAGCCCCCAGCACCAACTCAGCTCTGAAAGCTCTTCTCACACTTAATCCTTCAACTTGTATATGTTGTAGAGACATTCAGATGAGGCATGATAATACACATGATTTACTTGGTTCTGTCAATTCTTGGATTTGTCACACATCAAAATTGCATAAAGCTGAATCTCTCCCACCTGAACTACTTAAAGAGCACGTTGCAAAGATAATAATTCTAATTGCCATGAAGAACTATTTATTGTAACTTGATGTTTGCATTTTTATAAAAAGAGGTTTTGATAAACGCATTAGTAAAACTGTAATAATTAGGTCCTCATGAATAGATGTTTGTGTATAGATGGTTTTCTTGCTTTTTGGCTACTAAATATATGTAAATTAACACATGGTGTTATGTGCGTTAAGGTTGAATAAGTGTTCGCTTTATTGGAACCATGTAAAATTAAAGCCTTTTGGTGAATACATATATATGAACAAATTAATTTTTATTTAAAACTCAGCATATTGCCTACTTCAGATTAAAATAATATTTTATAAGGGAAAACGCACAAAACTGAACCGTATACATTTCTTAGTTTGAAGTATAGATTGACTTATATCTCTCTAATACAGACCCAAGAACTTCATAGCTGGATTAAAATTGATATATTTTTCTCTCCTTCTTCAGAGAGAAAGACAACCCTGGTGCAGGATGAACAAAGAAACCTTTCTTTGTTCAATGGAGAAAGGATGACAGAACAAATGAAAGGTTAATTCTATGGTATGAGAAGCTAAAACAATGTCTAAAATACTGCTAGAATTGATAGAAGAGTTCAATTATGTGACAGGATATGAATTAAATGTATATAAATAAAAAATTTTGATATGATGTTAAAATTAAGACCTTATAATTAAACTGATAATACTCAAATACTTTCTAGCTATTGCATCATGGATAAAGTTGCTTAACCTCTGTGCTTCAGTTTCCTCATCTATAAAATGGAACTAACACTAGTAATTGCTTCCCAGAATTGGGAACTATCCAACTGTGTTAATATGTTCAGGAACTTAGTTTGAATGGTGGACATGTGCATACAAAGATGAAGACTATTGGGCTAGATAGACACTGTAAATAAAAGGCAAGTTAAATGCCAGAAATGAAAAGTACATTACCAGACATAATGTAAGTCTTAATCAGAGTATACAGTAAGTTGCTAAATGTGATTCACAAACATCTAAACTGATGAAAATCAAAACAAATACAGCGAACATTTAATTATACTGGGATTTTAATATACCCTTTTGCATATTTCAACAAGAGAGAAATTTTACAAGGTTATTTGCTTTCTAAGAAGTGTTTCCTCTTCCAAACTTTTGATTCAAATGCCAGGTATTTAAACTCCTCTTTCCTGTGTATTGTACCCAGAGTTGCTCTGCCAACTTCTGAACATTACTTGCCTTTTGTCTTCTGAAATGTATATAACCATAGCCAGCTTTGCAGGTCATACCGCATGGGAAGTCAAGCGAGCCTTTGTTTGACATCCAGTTTGTCTGGCATCTGACATTAGCATTGCTAACTACCTAATTGCTAAGTGCTACCAATTCAGGTATTGTACATCATTCATGGGCTCTGGCAACCATTTTATTTTTAAAGGAAAACAAGAAGAAGTATTTTATAGAGTATCAGGTATAATGAAACATACATTTGGCTGTATAAATGAACTGATTTCAGATATATACACACAAGTATGCATGTATACATATAGATATATATATGTTAGCAAGTAAATGATAGGAAATAAAAGTTGTTAAATATTGAAATAGGGCTTCCCTGGTGGCGCAGTGGTTGAGAGTCCGCCTGCCGATGCAGGGGACACGGGTTCGTGCCCCGATCCCGGAAGATCCCACATGCCGCGGAGCGGCTGGGCCCGTGAGCCATGGCTGCTGAGCCTGCGCGTCCGGAGCCTGTGCTCCGCAACGGGAGAGGCCACAACAGTGCGAGGCCTGCGTACCGCAAAAAAAAAAAAAAAAAAGAAAGAAAATATTGAAATAGTTTAATAAAGATATTGGATTCATTTTTAGATGTTTTAAATTTAAATTTTTTGATACTTAAGCTGGATTTGTTCAAATTTGCTTGAAGAAAAGGGTTAGGTTTAGATTTATTCTCAAAAAAGGCATCTAACACTATAATAGTGAAGAAATGCTTTACACAGAGGGAAGTCACAGAGGAAAGGGAAGACCACAATCTAACATTACAGAATAAAAAATAAAAGGGAAAGATTTAAATATATGTAATATACCCAATGAGATTTATTTGTCTCAAATCCTTCTATATATATGGACCTGTGTGTACACTAAGTAACTCTCAAGGTGTAAGTTTAAGGATAAAAGCATGTACAGTAGAGCTTGCTGAACAGGTTCTGTGGAGACTAGTGGAACATGATTGACAAACAGTGACAGGCCATAGCTTAGTGGAAGACACCGGTCTACATAGAGTGAGTGTGAATGTGGAGGCCTGCAGGAGGCTTTACTTGATTGGATCACACATGAGCGAGTATTTCTGAAAGATGAGGACAGTACAATCAGGAAAAGTTCAGTTTGAAGATTGGAATAAAGTCTTTGAAACTAGAAGCTTTCTTTTTTGAATTATAGAGACAAAGTATGAGATCTAAACACAGTGCCCCTTGTTTCATTAAAGAGAAAGCAAGAAAGAGGAAGGGAGGGAGGGAGGGAGGGAAGAAAGGGAAGAAAGAAAGTAGTAAAAATGGTCAACTCCATGACTTGGGAGTAGACTGGGACATGTGCTCTACCATGTGTAATTTTCCTCAACCTTGGAGCACTCTTGGGGCCATATAAAGTTTAGGTTTAATCTGACCTACAGGTAAAGGGATGAACTAGATACCCTTATATGCTTTCAATATCCTTTCCAACCCTGTGTTAGCTTCTGTTTGTGCTATTCTTAAGGAAAATCATGGCTGGTGGAAGGAGGGTATAGACATTCTAATAACTACATATTTTGAGATCTCGACTTTTCCATTTTTAGTTACATTAGAATGCCTCCAAGGAATAGAATTAATTTTTCTGAAATAGCTACTCGCTCGTACAAATAACTCACGTGGCTTAGGGCACTAGTCAATTGCAGCTTCATTGCCAATGTACTTCCCAGTGAATGTGTGTGTTTTCTTTTGAAAACATTGCCCTGTGTTCTCAGAGGCATATTTGGGCAAAGGCAAATGTCATAACCCAAAGGTCTCCAACAAAAGTATACACTGCTTAGAGATGCTGCCATTGAAGAAATATGGCACCGTGGACTGCCAAGAAAATATTCAGCATCCAAGTCTGAGTGAGGGTGGTTTTATTTCATAGTGTATGAAACAAGCCTGTCAGAAACCTTTCAGTGCATGCATACATTTCACTATGAAACCAAATTCTCATGCCTTTCTGCTACCACTTCCTTCCGGGGGAAAAAAAAAACAGAAGAAATAACTAACTAATAGAATAAGATAGTATAACTCTAAATCTTGCACAAAATGAATCTTATTCATTCATTATTCAACAATTATTTATGGATAAAATAAAAGCTGTATTAGGTTCTATGAAACTTCAAAGAATTTTAAGACCCAGAAATTAGAATATAGATTAAGATATAAGACACACAGGGAAATTTGGAAAGCAAATGGAACCAGAAATTCCTTTATTATATAGGCTTTATTTTTTACATCATTGCTACATTTTTACAAAGAAATGGGAAAGATTTTAACAAGTGTTTTTTAGCTTATTTAACATTAGCAGATATAACAAAGACCACCCCTCCAGACTGACCGTTCTGTGGCTCAAAAAAATAAGTCTGCTTTTCATTGACTTCACAGTTCCATGCAGGTCAGGCAGCTCTGATTGACAGGCTTTGCTAAAATAATAGATATGGATAATAAAATACTGCATCAGCTCTCACTTAAGCATAGTCACTTGGCAAAATTCTAACCATTACTACATCTAATTCTGTACCCCTTAATATTTCTGTGCACTCTTACTGCATTTCTTTGATCTGTTGACTTTTCCACATGATTATTTCAAACCTCCTTTTCTCTCTTCAAATCTGTACGTACTACCTTTTCACCTATCCTCATCCTCAGCTGATGACCCAGTTCTTATGTGAGCAAGGAAATTTAAGCAATCAGAAGACAATTTCTACCAACTTCCAACACCACAATTACCCACCAATGGCATCTGTACACTTATAGGCTGTCCTCCTCCCCTTACTATGGGTGAACTGTCCATGTTCCTATCTAAGGCCAGTCCCTCATTTCTGCACTGGATCGTCTCTACTACTTAAAGATACCACTTCAGTGATTCTTCCCTTTCTCTTCTTTTTCATTTATTTTCTACCCTCTACTGGATACTGTTTATCAGAAATATGATTTTATTCCCTTCATCTTAAAAAAGAAATTCTCCTGACTCCAATTATGTCATCTCTTACCCCATTTCTTTGCTTCCCTTAATACAGAAAGTCCTCAAATCAGTGTGCACATTCACTATCTCCAGTTCTTCTCTTCCTGTTTTTGCTTAAACCCACTCTAATCAAGTCTGGTTTACATCTCAAACCATTATTAATGGTTAATCTAATGGTCAGTTCTCTGACCTCATCTTACTCTGTCAGCAGCATTGAACACAGTTAGTCACACTTTCATTTTGCCTTTTTTAAAAAAATTGAAGTATATAGTTGATTTACAATATTATGTTAATTTCTGCTGTACAGCAAAAGTGATTCAGTTCTCTCTCTCTCTCTCTCTCTCTCTCTATATATATATATATATATATGTACATTTTTTATATTCTTTTCCATCATGGTTTATCTCAGGATATCGAATGTAGTTCCCTGTGTTATACAGAAGGATCTTGTTGTTCATCCTTTCTATATGCAGCACACTCTCATTTCAAAATACTTTTTTTCAAACATTTTCCTGGGCAGTAAGATCGTGTTGCTACTCCACCCAAATCCTATCAGTAGTTCCCATTTCCCTCAGAGTGAAAGCCAAATTCTTACAAGGCCAGGATGCTAGACAGCTCATACTAGGTCTTTTTGTTTCACCATAAAATATGCATATCATTATTTTTATTCTTCTAATGAACTTCAACACTGTTCTTGACTTTCCTATTTCTATCAATTATTTTGTCTCTAAAGTTCTTTCTACTTTGTACTCCATACACACATTTACCCAGTCTTACTGGATTTTGTTCGCAATGTCTTTTTAAGCACAAAAAGGTTGTTATCGTGTTTTCCCTAAAAAGTATGAGTGAGCCTTGGTAGAATTCTACCTTACTCCAGCAGTCATCAGCTTTTAAATTAACTATTTTATCTCCATGTGAATTATCTATATAATTTTTTTCTCTGTATTAGTGCAGATATCATAACCTCTTAAAGCAAGATAGAAATGTCCTTCGCCTTAAGGAAAAACAGCCACACAAATGAATTTGACTTGTAAACAAATGATTCCACTTTTGTTTAGTAAGTGCTGAAGAAACATCAGAGGTTACTCAGGAGCATAGGGGAAAGAATGAATCCCTGGGCTGGACTGGGGAGGAAGGAGCCGAGACGTGCTTCCCTTGGGGAGGGACGCTGAAAGCGATTCCTGAAAGGTGAGGAGGAGTGTGTCAGTGATGGCTGAATCCGTAGACGTGGTTGAGGTCTCGAAAGGACCAAATTTGTGTTAAATGAAGATCTAGAGTTAAGAACTGAATTCCTGTCACGTGAAACTGGTCAAAGATTCCTGGGTTTGGAAGATTACTCTTATTTATTGAAACTGCAATGATATTTAAACAGTTTTTGTGAAAATCCTTGTAAACAACAAGGAGTAGTAAATATATTTTGGCAATTAGATTATGAAAATATCTAGGCTATGATATTATAACTGAATTTAGGTAGAGAGGTTGCAGAACTAATTTAGTCTTATCTGAACATAGCTGTGAAATGTCAGAGTTTCAGGAATATCGATTTTATACCGTGTACTATAAAAAGAGGATAACTCATGACACGATAAGGAGTAGCATCTCCTGTTGAAATCTAATGCTTCCTTATGATCAGTTCAACACATATTTTAAAGTACATTATGCAATAAATTAAAAATAATGATTTTGAGACAAATTAAGCCGTTAACAGTCTGAAATCAGTTTGCCCACACAGTTAGTATGTTGATTAATGTCCTGTTAGGCCTGAGACACTCATTTTTATCTCATTATTCAACCCAGTGTTTTCCCACAGCTATTGAATAAAAATGTAATTATTGCTCTAAATTATGTTATTATTAACTTTCACATGGCATTTCTTGATAAACAGCAACACAAAATAAAGGACCACGAGGAACAAGAAAGAATAAAAACCACGTAAGTACGTGGAACCCTTCACTATTCTCAGTAGTGGAAAGGAGAGAGGGTAATTTTTTCCCTACAGAATTACGCTCTAGAGAGTATCATATTAAGGGTTTTAAATATTGATGTTGCTGAGCCTGCATTTGTCAAATAAAATGCAGTTGACAGTAATGCCAAATATTGAATTTTGTTCTAAAAATCTGTGAATATAGGCAAAGGCTCTTCTCATCTGTCCATACTTATGGATTCATGACAGAGTGATCAACACAAAGGTCATTCACCTCAATATTGCCATATTTTCTTCTAATATCTGAAGTTTCAAAAGGAACATTTTTTTGGTGACCTTTACCTGAAACAAACACGACTTCGGAAACAGAGCTCTGGAATCAGATCTGCACCTGTGTACTTAAATGGAATACGTTCTTCTTCTATCTTGTCAGAGATATTATACAATGCAGAATCACAAAGCATTTTGGAATTCTCTGAAGATAATGTATCAATCCTCTGCTTGAGTTTTATAACTAAGGTGGACCTTTTCAGAGTTACACTTTTGACATTGTTATGCAGAATGACATTTTCATGCATTAATCACCACAAGAACACTAAGGGCTACCCAATGTTATCACATTCAATAAAAGAGACTGCACCAGAGTTTGATGGCTGCAGTTTTTTAGCTTGATTATTAAAAAGGATAAAGTGTTAAAGCGTCTCCATTTATATAGAAATACCTGTATTTTAAGCCATCCTAACCATATGCCAAGAAGCTAATAATCTGATAAATAAGCATCAGTGCTGAAATTCCATAGCAGGTGAGGCTCAAGGCCAGAAGGACAGCAGGGTTTAAATGAGAAAAAGACTCAGTCTTTGCTGAGTCAGCATCCAGAGACTCAGCAAAGCACCATTGACAACAATGCCAAAGACCTACAATGAGGTCAGCGAAACTGGGGTAGAACTCGAGTCACAGATGGGTTATTTTATATTATGTTAATTTAACACAAGGCTCAGAGAAGTTATGTAAGTTGGCCAGTTGGCCAAGATCATGCAACTAGTTGGTGGTAGAGTCTCCTCAAAAGACTGTGTGTGTCTGCTCCGCTCCAGGACTTCCGTAGGGTGCCCTGCGGGCCCGAAGCGAAACCGAGCTCACCTTTGGAGAGCCGTCTCCGCTTGGCTTTCAGCAGAGAGTCCTCCGGGAGCTCTTCCACAGTGGTCTCAGTGTGGTTCCTATCGCCAGAGACCTTGCGCTTTCTGTTCAGCCGGAGGGTGGGGCTGCGTGACGCGTCCAGGGCCGCCTGGTCGGTGGGGGACTCTCTGGGGGGCTCCGTGTCCATGTCCTCAGGAAGATCACTGTTTTCTGGGGCTTCGAAGGGGTCAGGTTTGCTTCCATCATAACACTCCCCTAGGGGAGGGGAGACAACCCGGAAAGGAGGGAACAAAGGTCACCAGGAGCAGGCAGGACCCCCATGCCCAAGGCAATCTGCTACCAACAGACCGCCCCCCTTTGGAGACCAGGGGCCTCACACGCTGGAAGCACAAAACCCTCAGAAAGACGTCCCAAAGGAAGGACAGCTGAACACAACCAGCAAAGAAAGCAGAAAATGAGGCGTGTAGCCCACTCACAATCCATCCTTCAAGGGTCAAGGTGAGGCATCTACACCGTCCCTCTATAGGCATGTAAGATAACTCCCTAACTGCTTAACTCTCCAAGGTGGCTTACTTTTAAAGGGGGGGGGTGAGTGACCTCACAGTAAGATCCAACCAATCAGGGCGGAGCTACAAATTACTATGGAAACAGCTGCTAGTAAACAAAAAAGGCTGATGTCATCAAGAGACCAAATAGCCCCCAACTGCCATCTACACAGACATAGCACCAATGTTCACTTGGGTCAGCAGGGGCGAGGGTGAAGAAAAAGGGTAGGGAAAGAATGGTGGGAGGCTGGGAAGCTGGGGAGACCAAGGGAAGAGGAGCCTGGCAAAGGGAAAGGAAAGGCTTCCTGGTGCACACACAAGGGTCAAGGGCAATTTCAAAGAACTCAACCAGATTGCTACAAGTCCATCTGTCCTCTTTCCACACCCGTGGGGGGAAAAGCATTTCACTGCCATCAAGGGGCTGCTCCTATTTCCTGTCTAGGAAGAAGGCCCTCAGTGACACCAGTCACCCACCTGGCACGTCTCCACGCCTTCCTTCCCAGGCAACAAGCATCTCAGGACATTTCAAAGACAAGACTCCAACCCCCTTCATGGGGGGTGGGGGGTGGGGGGGCGGTGGGCAGGGCTGAACTGCTCCGCCTGTGTTGCTCCTGCCCCCTCTGCTCAATCTAGCCTCCACTCGGGGCTTTTCCTCCAATCACCCCAGCCTAACATCACTCCTCACTTTTGCTCTAGCCAAAGAAACAGTTCAACTGCTTTGCTAGTCACATTGTTTCTAACACACAAAATAATTCCATAATGATCACTGTGCTGTTAAAGAGTTCCCCGAAGATGACCCTGTGTCCATCACCGGCCGGGGGTGGGGGTAGGTGTATGAGTTTGGTATTTCGTTAACACCTGAGCTAAGCTCCCACAGCCCGTTTTTCTAGATGAAATCATGGACACACCCCTCACATGCTGCTCGCATTCCTCCTCCTCTCCCTAGACCACTTCAAGTATCACTCCCACTTCTGCCCAGCCGGCTGGTCCCCTGATCAGCCTCTCTTGGGGGGCATTCCCAGCATTTAATGGCAGTCAGTTGTGGGGATGAACCTCACCCTGGCCTGGGCTAGCCTGACCTGTGTTCTCAATGGTGGAACACACTTAGCTTTTCTCCAAGGGTATCCCAAGGTGGGACAGATCCCCACCTACTCTTGCCGGAATGGTGGAATCACCCCAACCGCGAGGGTCTCCTGTCATGGCAGCAGGAGAAACCCCAAACTCCTGGCCTGTGCTTACAGGTGATGCAGCCCAGGCTACCGCAGGCCCGGTGAAGACGGCGTGCTGCAACTCTCACTCCGGCTGCTCTGTGACCCTCTTAAACACTCGGGCAGGAATGGTGCCGCTTTACAACTCGGCCCCCTTCACTTGTAAAGTGGTAATGTTACTGCTAGCCTCCCTCCAGGGGTGGGCTTCATAATCACGGGCTGGGCTCAGCACAGAGAAAGGCTGGAAACATCCCTTTAACCAAAAGATGCCAAGACTTTCAGACCAGCCTGAATCTCAGGCCTGAAATGTATGAAATTTTAAGAGGTGAGCCCTGCTGGTTACACCATTAGACTTCTCTGGTCCAATCTGGTCCAATCAGCCTTCCCTAAAAGCTCCGTGGGAGGGGGTCCATGGAGGAATGGAAGGGCTACCTTAAGAACCCCCATGTCCAATTTTAAAGTTTCTTTTTCCAAACTAGGTCCATTCACCCTTCCCCCAACCCCGGAGCCTTTTAGGGCAAAGATCTCAATTCCCCTCAGCTAAGGCCCCCCAAGGCCTTACGCTAGTGTGACCTTACCCAGGCCAGTAATAACCCTGAACGACACCCACCCCGACTGCCCAAGGTACCCATGGCCACCAGCTATGGGGTAGAGGCTCCATGTCACTTGGAGCTTCTCAAAGACTGTTCTAACCACGACCCACAGGAGGATTACCCTTGAGGGCAAAGGAGATGGGGAGATAAATAGATACACGGGGATCCTAACCATCAGGCTTTGCCATCATTGCTACTTTTGGCCCTTCTAAAAGTGGGAAGCCATGTGCCCTTGGTCACCCAGTCTAAGCAAGATGTGAACGTGGTCCCTGCAGCATGGTCCTATGACTCACAGCACATATATCCCAAATTCATTATGGTTGTACCATAGCATCACCTCACAGAAGCATCACCACAGCAACATTTACAAGTCACTGTGGCAGCAAAGCACCCTCACCACTGTTGAGCCATGCCCAGTGTGGCCTAAACAAGGTGAGAGGGTTCTGAGTTGCTGGAAGGCTCCCCAGGATTAAAATACCCTTCTCTGTAGCTTAACTATAGCGCCTCCAGTCAGGGCTAACCTTGTTAAAAGTTACACCCGCTATAGAAGGAGTGCAGGGGATCTCTGTTCCAAAGTAGTTTACAAACGTGCAGGTGCTCATCTGGAAGAGAAGTTCCCTGAGCAAAGAAGTTTCATGAAGCCCCTCGACTGAGGCTTCCTCCAGCTCCTGGCCAGGCACTGCCACTGAGCAGGTCCTAGGCCTGTCCCAGCCAAGTGGTTGTCAAGGGAGATGGTTACTCCAAGTTTGAGAAGGAAGGGACCAATGCCTCCTTGCCCCGCCCCATCTTCAAATGCCACTGAGGGTTCCTAGTAATGAACTTCCAAGTCTGAGGAACCTCCAAACTCATTTGGTGAACTTCCAAAATAAAAATTTCACTCAGCCACCCATGTGATCATAATAAATGAGTATCTCGGCCAAAAAAAAAAAAAAGACTGTGTGTGTAGAAAGACAGGAACATCAGGCATAAAAAGCCACATCCTGCACTAGAGGCCTGCTACAGCAATCAGAACTTAATGATAAGAAAAAGGTTCAGGACTAGGTAGATAACAGAAGAAAAAGTATGAGAGATCAAAATAAATATAATTCTATGGTTAGGGTAACCATAAGCCATGCCCTGGGCCTTATGTTCTGGCATAGTTACTAATAGCCATCATTTTATTCTCAAAATTTTCCTGAGTTGGACTGTGAACTGTACAGATACCCTAGCTGTAGTGGAAATAGCATGGAAGCTGGAGTATGAGTTCTGCCTCAAGCATTAGTTATTCGATCTTGTCTAAGAAAAACAAACCCCATGCTATAAAATGATAATAGGAATTGAGGTTGGGCTCCATGATCAGGGACCCACGGCATCTAAGGTCTCCTTCCCTCCCTCAACTCTACTGAAAGTTCTAAAAGGAGTCCTTCATGCAGCAGCAGCACTGTTGATCTGTGCCTTAATATCTGGTCTCCTCACAGGTGATCTTTTGTTTCCTAGCCATGCTTCCTCCTAAACCCTTTTGAGCCCAAGGGTCAAGGATGGTCTCTCAGATCCTAACACCAGCTTCCTTTTCCATTCCTGCTTACATATGACCACTGACTCCCTGACCCTTGGCTTGAGATCCAGCTGATCCCCACCTCGGTATTTGTACCACCCATTTTAAAGTTAATGCTCTGCCTATATGCTCTGTCAACATCTCCTTCTTGACACTGTTTCTTCTTTGTAACATGAAATAAACCGCTGGTATTTTTGTTCATATGGTGACTTTTGAAAATTAGTTTTGAGGCAACTTAAGCAGAACTGATCCCAACAAGGAAGAATAATGTGAAAGAAAGAGAGCAGTCATGAAGGAACCTGGGCTAAGGTCCTGACCCTGTCACCAAGCCAGTGCATGATGTTTCAGAATTTACAAACCCTCTGGTCCCCAAATGAGAGAGCTGAGCTAGACTATAATTTCTTAAATATGATACGTGTATATCGCTTTTACTTCTATAGTCACAGTGTATCACTGGGAGGTATTACCTGCTATCCCCCGAAAAATGGGACTGAACCCCACAGGAAATTTAAATGTCACAGGAGAAAAAAATACACAACGTAAAGCAGATTTTCCTAAAGTACTATCTGCACACCCTCATGGGATTTCACAGCAAGGAAATTAAACTTTGCTTCTCCCTGTTAGAATAAACTTATTGGATAATGGGACAGGATGTGTCATATCAATAACATGCTTCGTACTTCATCATTAGATCTCACCAAGATTAAGGACGTAGAAAACAACCTTGCTCTGAGGTTCTCAATGACTCTTTGGTAAATTTTTTTTGTTTGTTTTTGTTTTTGGGTTTTTTTTTTTTTGCGGTACGCGGGCCTCTCACTGTTGTGGCCTCTCCCGTTGCGGAGCACAGGCTCCAGACGCGCAGGCTCAGCGGCCATGGCTCACGGGCCCAGCCGCTCCGTGGCATGTGGGATCTTCGCAGACCGGGGCACGAACCCGTGTCCCCTGCTTCGGCAGGCAGACTCTCAACCACTGCGCCACCAGGGAAGCCAGGTAACTTTGTTTTATTCCATTTCTGACCATCTGTGTTATTCATAACATTCAACTTTCCACAACTATATAGACTAAAGTATAAATTCTTTAAAAAATTATTTTCAAGATTGAAAGTTTGAAGAAATAAATCAACTTATATTCTTCAGCTAGGGCAAAGTAGCCTTCAGAGCCTCTTGGGTAATTTCCCCACCTCTAAAAAGTTGAAGAGAACTACAGGTATTACCCAATCAAGGAAGAAAGTCTTTCTGAAAGCATATTGTCCTGTTATCTGTCCAATCTTTGAATAAAATTAATTCAACTATGTGATAGGGAAAAGAAAACTGAAAATTAAGGTTTTAAAAAATGAAGTGGTATATAAAGAAATATTTTATCACTTTAATTTTAGGTTACTTAAGAATTTCCCTATGCTCACATAATGGAAATAAACACAGAACTTACATTTCTTTTGATGCCTATTATGTTTGAAATTAGTCCAGCTTTAATGTTACATATCCTTAAAATTAATATACAAGCTGCTGAAACATGTGAACAGTGCTGGGATAGAACTGAATTATCTGAAGTCCATTATTGGAAGAGTAGTCTTTTGGCCTGCTCTTTTTTATTCACCTGGAGTTGTCATGTAGTTAAATACCAATCTCACTTATTACATACAATTTGACTTAATACTTGGGCTTTTTGCATGTTCTAAAAAGCCTTATCTCTTGTTTGTGTCAGGACTGTGGACATAAGTGTCAAGAAAAAGAGACTCTTTTCTTTTGAAATGTGCTTCTGATCATAAGCATCTTGATCAACTTAAGGGTAATTATCTTCACATTGATATTTGAACTCCAGTCCTGAGAACTTTAGGAAGAGTTAGTTTTCACTTTCATTCTTCAATTGTCCAAGACCTGGAAAGAGATTCCCAAAGACCTGCTCAGTCATGCTGCAAAAAGATAATTCCAGAAGACTTCAGTCTGCTTTAAAAATATCAAATTCATTCTCAAATGAAAAATTTCATTTGAGGAAATCTAAAGAATAAATTACAGACTTGAAAGTAATGAAACAACAGAAATCATAATACTCATTTGACTGCTTACATTTTTGCATTTTATTGCCAGATTGCTTTATAACCACATCTGTTTTATTTAAAGGATTTCCATACATATGGTCAAATTTCTTGCTTTCTCTCCAAATGTACATTTCCAGGAGACCTGAGCAGGAGTTTATAAACATAGCTACACATCAGAATCCATGAAAGATTTTTAAAATAGGTTTTAGAGGCCCATCCCATATTTACAGACTCAAGCATTTGCAGATCACTCTCTAGAATATCTCTAATGGGATATTCTTATACTTGAATGCATTTACAAACTGAATCATCTTTTTCACACCTAATTATAATTCTCTTTGTATTCTCCTATCTTATCAAAGATACCATTGATCCCTGGTTTTGGGAAATTCATTATATTGGTACCCATCTTCTTCTCATCTGTTTCTAACTGATCTCAAAATCTAAGTCATTATAACTTATTGAATGTTTTATCTTTCTACAGTCATGAGTAATCTGCTTCTGTTTCAAACAAATCAAAAACCAAACTAACCAAACAAAATATTACATAAGATCCATAGTGACAGTGAATCCCAAGATTCTGGTCAGAAATTAGAAGAAACATGGGAAGTTCTCTTGAGTAGATATGGAGATCTAGTTCAAAGCAGCAAGGCTATCTTTAATATCTCAAATAGATGCCTGCAGCCAGGCACCTGTCACAGTTTCTTCACACATATGTGCACATGTGTGCACAATCAAAGATGGCACAAAGTTCTCCAACCCTTGGCCTTAGCTCCATCTTTGTGTTCCCATACTTACATGCATCATTGAGATAGCAACAAGCATTTAAATATGAGCTGTAAAAGGTTTTCAATATTATTTAAGGAAAGAGGGAGGAGATCCAGGAGAAAGCCATTCTCCCTATTTCTGGATAAAAATCTTACTATTTGTGGCGAAATAAGTATGGATAAGTTAAACAACAAGCAAACAACAAATAGGATTCTTCAACTGGTTCTTTGCATAGTAAAAAGTGTCCATTGAATCCATAAATTGGAAGACCACAACACTTAAAAATTATTTCTTCAGGAAACAGTAAGATTCATACCATGGCTACTTTTAAATCTCCATAAAAACAATAGAAATTAATTTCTTTGAACAAGAATTGCATGGTGAAATAACACATGGAAATGAAGAGGAAACTAGATGAGAAATATTAAACAGAAATATAGAGAGTCAAAGAGATGAATAAGGAATATTATAAAACAAAACAGGCAGCTGCATATTTTGAAAATATAAACAATAATGAGCAGAATCAATAAAAGAGGTAAAAGAAATGAGCTGAAGATTTTGGAAGCCAATCAGTGAAGAATAAACACACAGATGGTTTTTTTGTTTGTTTTTGGCATAGATCAAAACAAATAAAACAAGTTATATTCAAAGATAAAAGAAAAGAAAATTTCCCTGAACTTAAAATGCACACCAAACAGCAGAAAATGTTAATAGCAATAGTTAACTAGGTCTTGATAAAATTATTGAATATTAAAGACACATTTTTATATTAAATGTTAAGAAAACACCCAGTATGAATGAACAAAGTTACTCGGACAATGAAAAATTTAACCTTTTAGATTAGTCATTAGAACACCAACTGCCATAGGATGACATATAAGGAATTCTGAGTTAAATAGATTTCGACCCAAATATTCCTTACTCAGTTTAGTTGATTAACCATTCATTAACACATATAAAGGGGAAAAAAAGATACACCTGTAGAAACACATTACAGAAATTTAGTAGTGGTAGAAAATTTAAATATACTGGATTCATTCTTGACATATCAAACATATATAGAGGATTTGAATAATATAATAATATGATTTATTGATTAGCTATGCCAAACGGTTATGTCTGAAAAATAAAATATACGCTTTCTTTTCAAACACCTACGGAAGTTATTTTTAAAATTGATTATCTACTTGATCTTTTAAAAATCTCAGTATATTAAAAAAGAAGCACAAGTCCAGCACACTAATTTCCACTAAGTCCATGAAATAAAACTAAAACTTAATAACAAAGCAAGAAAAATACAATATGACCTCTTAGGAATTAAAAAATGCTGTTAAAATAACATTTGAATAAAAGGATTCAAAAGATATCAAAGCCATCATAACAGATCATTTAGAAACTCAGGACAATGAGAAAACTATATCACAATTTATACAATGTATTCAAATCCAAAGTCACAGGAAAATTCATAACATTAAAAATATTGTACAACTACAAATAAATATAAGTAATTATTATTATATAAGCATATCCAGACAATACATATTATATAACATATATATCATAACACATTATATTACGATATATCATATAACAATATACACCAGATTATATAATATTATACATACTAATATTTAGAGTATTCAATGTAAAGGCCATGTAAAGAATACAATAAACTTAGACACTGTAGTAGAAAAATAAATATAGATAAATTTAAAGTTAATAGATTAGGAAAAAAAACCCTAATTTATAAATTTGAGGGTAAATTTTTGAAGTGATTTTTAAAAAGTGGTAAATGTCTTGTAAGAATCCTTAGCAAAAGTGAAAAACTACAAATTTAAAACGTTACAAATTAGAAAAAGGATGTAAGTACTGTTGTTCAGAAGAACTAATATCTGTAGATGAACACTATGCAGAATTTCATAACAATAAATTTGGAAATCTCAAAGAAATGAAGAATTTTCTAAGAATATATGTATTAGTATAATTGGCAGAATTTTAACCAAATATATTATAACTTAAAAGGAATTTAAACAAACGGTCAAAGAACTAGTCCCAAGAAAGGAATTTGACTGAGAAAGCTTAAATACGTTCATCACACATTCAAGAATAGGTTAATTACTAGATTTTTAAACAATTTCCTGCACATGTACTAAAAAAGAAAGGTTTACCAAGTTATTCTATAAAGTCAGTATAATTCTGAATTTAATACAAGAAATTTGACATGGGGGCTTCCCTCGTGGTGCAGTGGTTGAGAATCCACCTGCCAATGCGGGGGACATGGGTTCGAACCCTGGTCCGGAAGATCCCACATGCCACGGAGCAGCTAAGCCCGTTAGCCACAACTACTGAAGCCTGCGCGCCTAGAGCCCGTGCTCTGCAACAAGAGAAGCCACCGCAGTGAGAAGCCCGCGCACCACAACGAAGAGTAGCCCCCACTCACTGCAACTAGAGAAACCCGGTGTGCAGCAACGAAGACCCAACACAGCCAAAAATAAATTAAATAAATAAATTTATTAAAAATAAAAAAATTAAAAAGAAATTTAACATGCAAAAATGTCAAATGCAGACCATTCTTACTTATAAATATTAGCAAAAATCTAAATATTTACAAAACAAATTCATTAGTATAATATCCATTGGATATGTAAAATTTATTCTCAGGATGATAGGATGGATCAATGTTAAAAAAATCAATACTTCCTCATATTAAGGGGTCAATAGGAAAAATACTTATTGTTAACTACACATATACCACAAATAAAGTGGACACAAATACAATCACTATTGATTAAAAAAATAACTCTTTATAAAACAAGAGTAGAAGAATGAAGAAAATCGCAACCTATCTCTATCTAAAAGCATCATGCCTTAAAAAAAAATTTGTGATGAAGACATACATGATTAGCACCACTATTATTTAACATCATCCTAGAATTGTTATCTGATGCAATTAGTCAAGACCACAAAATTAGATATAAATATTAAAAATATTGCTGTGTTATGATTTTTTATTCATATGATGGTCTATACAGAAAATCAGTTAATTAAGATGGCAAACTGTATAAAGCAAAAGCAAGCAGTAAAACATACTTACATTAAAAATATGTTCTCGGACTTCCCTGGTGGTGCACTGGTTAAGAGTCCACCTGCCAATGCAGGGGACACGGGTTTGAGCCCTGGTCCGCAAGGATCCCACATACCGCGGAGCAACTAAGCCCGTGTGCCACAACTACTGAAGCCCATGTGCCTAGAGCCCGTGCTCCACAACAAGAGAAGCCACTGCAATGAGAAGCCTGTGCACCACAATGAAGAGCAGCCCCCGCTCGCGGCAACTAGAGAAAGCCCGTGTACAGCAACAAAGACCCAACACAGCCAAAATATAAATAAATTAATTAATTTTAAAAAATATATGTTCTCAATCAAAATACTTATGGTGCTGGTTTGGGGGAGTGGGTAACGACAAAATCATTTTATAAAGGAACTATTAAAACACACTTTGAAAATTGCCAGAAAATATATTAGCAAGAAAAGTGATGTTCGGGGACTTGCTCTGCTAGATGTGAAAAGAAATCTGAAAAATATGTCAAAATGTATATACAAGAATGATTATCTCAGTCTTACTAGTAATGATAAAAAATGAAAATAATTCAGAATTCATGAAATAAATCTTGGGAATCTATCTATGGGATATTCTATGGCCACTAAAATAGTCCATAGCTTTTGAATGGAAAAGATGTCTACTTTTTACTACTAGGTTTACAGAGTAAGTATATTCCAGTCTGATTACCTTTTTGTAAAGATAAAATCAACATACACGTATTTTTACATGTCTGAAAGGAGAGCAAGTGTGATGAGGATAATGGACATGCTCTATTTTCTTTTTTATAGTTTCAGGTAGCCTTATACTAAGATCTTTTTAGTCTTATAACCTTGAAAACAATATTGGTATTGAAATGAGGGTAATGAAAAAGTAATTTATCTGTTCCTCCTTTCTCCAGCTCATTTTAAAAATTCTCTTCAACATATTTCAAAAGTTCCTCTCCAGCATTTGTTTTTTTCTCCAGCTCTGTGGAGCTGTAATTGACATATAACACTGTGTAAGTTTAAGGTGTGCAAAGTGTTGATTTGATACAAATCAGGGTTGCAACAGAGTTAACATTGTAGCATTAGCTAACACCTCCATCACACCACATAATTACCATTTCTTTATTGTGGTGAGAATATTTAAGGTTATCTTTTTTTTTTCTTCTTCTTCTTTTTAAAAGCTGCTCCTGGAGCAATATGTCCAAGAAAGAGGAAGAAAAGATCGTCCATGTACAGTTGAAAAATGATTAAACCAAATCAATCATAAATTTAAAAGAGTTAAAACCCTCTTAATGAGGCATAGTAATACCTGAATTACCACTGGTTCCCTAAAACCAGAACCAAATTGAAATAAAAACAAGACTCATCCCATTAACAATATATATTTCACTCCCAAAGGTTTAATTGAAATATTGTTGCAATGCTGAGCTCATCTGAAAAATTAATATTCAGAATGATGTGTCAACAAGCAGGCATATTTTGAAAAACGATCTAAAAGGTCAAAAGAACAAATTATTAAAATGAAAAGTCTAGGGCTTCCCTGGTGGCGCAGTGGTTGACAGTCTGCCTGCCGATGCAGGGGACATGGGTTCGTGCCCCGGTCTGCGAAGATCCCACATGCCGCGGGGCGGCTGGGCCAGTGAGCCATGGCCGCTGAGCCTGCACGTCCAGAGCCTATGCTCCGCAACGGGAGAGGCCACAACAGTGAGAGGCCTGCGTACCACAAAAAAAAAAAAAAAAAAAAAAATGACAAGTCTAAAAGAATGTTGATTGAAATGTTCAAAGTTTTTTAAGTAGATATTGTTTATATTCTGATAATAAAAGTAATATACTGTTGAAATTTGGAAAACAGAAAAAAGTTTGAAGAAGAGAAAGACTTTCATAATCTCACTGTTATAATTGCTATTAATAGAGTAAAAAATAATATAATATCTTTGTATGATGACAAAGGTGGTCAAAAGATATATACTTCCAGTTATAAGATAAACAAGTACTAGGGATGTGATGTGCAACATGATAAATATAATTAACACTGCTCTATGTTATATATGAAAGTTGATAAGAGAGTAAATCTAAGAGTTCTCATCACAAGGAAAAAATATTTTTTCTTCTTTTTCTGTTATTTTGTATCTATAAGAGATGATAAATGTTCACTAAACTTATTGTGGTCATCATTTTATGATGTATGTAAGGCAAATTGTGCTGTACACCTTAAACTTTTACAGTGCTGGATGTCAATTATATCTCAATAAAAGTAGAAGAAAAAAATGTCAATTTTCCACAGATGAAATTAATTACATTTTAATTGGTTTCTTATCAGAATTTTTTTAGAACTTTACTAAACCAATGTAGGTTAAAACAAGATGCTATTTTACATCCAGGAAATTTGAAAAATTAAAAGATTTTGTAATATGTAGTCTTGACAAAGGTGTGAGGAAATAAATACCTACTGGTAGGAGTGTAAAAAATTTTTTTGGTGTTTTTCCTTCAGTCCTTTTTCATTTTAGAAATATTTTTCCCCAAAATTGAAATCATACTCTGCACATTGTTTGCATTTTTTTTTTACATAATGTTATATTATAAACATATCCCCAAGTCACAAAGACTTCTTCAAACACATTGTTTTTTGTTTCATATTATTCCATTTTATGCATGCATGTTAATACATCTAAACATTTCCATAAAGTTGGACATCTGGGGTGTTTCTACTTTTTCAGTATTAAAAATAATACTTCAATAAACATTCAAAACATATATACATATTTTTTGTATACATTTCTAATCTTCTCCTTAGGAAAAATTCCTGGAAGTGAAATTTCACAGTAAAATAAGACATTTCATAGATTCTGGATATAACTTCTTTCCAGAAAGTTTGTACTGATATACACTCTCACTAGGTACAAGTATGCCTGACAAAAACACTGGGAATTTAGCTTCTTTTTTAAAAATAGATTCTACTTCATACCAAAAGTATAGCATCCATAAAATTTTCTGTACGGTTATTCATTTCACAATAAATGGAATTTTCATAAGGGAAAGACCAAGGAATTTCTATTTCTTCCCCCCAAACAAGTAATTTCAGTTTCCCTTTGAGATAGTCCATCCTTACTATTTCTCAGATGTCAGTTTTCCCTTTTCATTGGTTTTCTCTTGCTCTGGAAATCTCTTCCAAAGTGGTTACATGACCTCTGAACTAATTGTCATCTTTTATATATGATTTACTATTTCTTACCATCAGACACTATACCTGTACTATGTATATCTAAACCCTTGTGTTTCTTACCAAAGAAAGCATCTTGACATGGTAGAAAGAACATGAATTCTGCCTTGAGAAAAGAGTCCCAGGCACTCCTTTTGCACAATGCGGCTAAATTTTAGGAAGCTGAGCTTCCGTAATTCAAGGATTGTTGTGAAGATCACAAAATGATGAGAAGGTACCTAGAAACTAATATTAATTAGCTACTGAACACTGTCTTTATGTTTATGAGGTATGAGTAAAAGAGGTAGAAATACTTAGTATCATTTAGAACTAAAATAATCCCCACCTATTGCATAGGTAAACTGAAAATTAAAATGTGTTGTACTTTGAAGGTAACAGCAGCAATAACTCAAAATTCAAAATTCCTTCACTTATGTTTTTTAAAGGAATCTCTAGGAGAACAACACAAATTAAGATACTTTAACAGGCTAGAAATTATTACTGAATCATGTACACTATTCCTGTAAAGGGGGTTGCCTGATTTCCTTTTTTTTTTTTTTTTTCTTTTGGTGGGGTGGTTGCCTGATTTTCTTTTAAGTGATATACCAAACCTTCATTGGAACTGACTTTCTTTAAAAAGAAGCCTGTGCCTATCAAATTGCTTCTAATATGACATAGGCATGTAAAAAGACACGTTTCTATATTCCACTCCAAATTCTTCTTGTTGCCTCTAAAAAGTTAGGGGATATAGTGCTTACAGTTTTTCTGTGGTGATTGGAAGACTGAAATGAAAGAGCTATTTTCTGAGCCACACACACTGTTAAAATCCAGTAGATTTCATCAACAATGATATTCTTAATGAATTTTAAGGGGAAAGAAAGGGATTGTGAATAATTTTGATACCATCTTGTCTTTCACCAGTTGCTGCTAATCTTTTGAAAGCTTTTCTATTTTTGACCTACATTCATACAGACCCTGCTGTTTGACAAAGACTGTTTTCAAGTCTGATTGACAAGAGCATTGCAGGGACTCCAAGACTTGGAGATATTTCTCCTAGAAATATAAAATTCCCTTTGGATAATTAACCACTGCCACAGGAAACTTGAAGTACCTAGAAATCTGACTTTCCAGGACAACATCACTCTACTGGAAGCATTGAGGAAACAAAGCCCTTCTCCCAGCATGCTCTTCACTGAAAACTGAAGTCAGTAGCCTGTGGGGAAGAATCAATGGATCGGTGGGACACCAGACAGCTAAGACAAACACTGGGAAACAAGATGCAATTACTGTATGTCTAAACTAACCTCGGGCAACAAGATACTGATGGTTGAATGAACCCTGCAAACAGTTTTTCTCACAAGTTTCAATTGTAAAGTGGTGGACTTATGACCCGAATATTTGGTTGCTTAAGATTCCTGCTTTATCATTCTATTTCTGACTAATTGTCCTCTAATTCCTTTCTCATTTCTCTTATGTGCAAAGTCCACCTTAAGTGTTACCTCCTTTCTCAATGACGGCCTTCTCTGAATTCTCATTTTTGAATACCATTTAAATATGAATGGGATACTTCATCCTACTCAAATATCGTCATAATTATTTGGAGACACCAATAGATTATGTTATCACCAGACAATAGACAAATGAATGTTTAGTAAATCACATACCTAGGATTCCATACCATTGAGGATAAGAATGAAACTTTGAGACCGATATTCCTGATTTCATGACCTACATTACAAATGTTCCCTGGCTTCTCTCAGTAGGTTTCCAAGGAGATGTCTTATGAGGGATGGCTCTGGTTAACAAGATTCAACCTTTACAACAGAGAAATTCCTCTTTTATCATTTAAAGATACGGTTTTAAGTGAGATTTCTTTTGAAATGAATCTTCTGCTCCAAACAAAACAAAGCAAAACTAACAAAAACCTCCAGAAGCAATCAACTATACCTCTTTTAGTAGTTTCAACTGATATTTATTTCTATATTCCTATTCAATAGATGGGTAGTGCTATTTTTAAATTTTCAGTTTTAACTATTTTACCATTCAGGGTCCAATCGGGAGACAGAAATCACAACAATTGTTTCAACAAAGAAAATTAAATATAAAGAATCGTTAACCTGGTATAAAGAATTTTTAGCTAGGTAACTGCAAAGGCAAAACGGAAAACCAAGTTATCAAAGAGGTAGCCACTAAAAGAAGCAGCTACCAACCCTAGGTCTATGGGAACAAAGAGAAGGGGTTGGAATTGTTAGAAATTTGGAAGAGGGACCCCAAAGTGCTGGGACTCCAATCTCGGAGGAAGAGGTGCTAGCCTACTGGTGAGCCCCTGCAATATGACTGGTTCTGTAAGTGAGGCTAAAACTACAAACTGGATTCAACTGGAGTGATATGCTGTTGCTGAGGTGAAGAATATTATAATATTATTTATTGTCTTCCCGCTATGTAAGAGGAAGGTTTAGTTCTCTTAGATTCTCCACCCCTCCGTCCCTCTGCCTACTTCCTGACACTCCTTTCAACTCCCCCCACCCTGTACACAGCACAGACACAATACAGCTGCATCATTATCTTAGTTTAATCCAGAATTTCAATGTTTACATTACTTGATCTATGTAAATATATTTACAGCTGAGCCACCTAATGGACCATGAATTACTTATGAGTGCAAAATTTATATTCCCTGGAGTTAATAATTCCTTGGTGTTTTTTCTGTTTGCTTACTTGCTTTTCAGTGCCCCCTTCAATAATGCACCCTCTCACTCTCAGTAGACTGACTCATCAGGTGATATAACTTTTCCTTCGATGCATCCCCATGAGTCCTCCCACTCCATCTGATCAGGTTGTTCTCTCGTCTGCAGGACTGCTGTCCTCCTAGGATCTTCAATCAGCATTGTCAACTCTCAGTGTGGTTCTGCTTTTTTTTTTTTTTTTACGGTACGTGGGCCTCTCACTGCTGTGGCCTTTCCCGTTGCGGAGCACAGGCTCCGGACGTGCAGGCTCAGCGGCCATGGCTCACGGGCCCAGCCGCTCCACGGCATGTGGGATCTTCCCAGACCGGGGCACGAACCCGTGTCCCCTGCATCGGCAGGCGGACTCTCAACCACTGTGCCACCAGGGAAGCCCATGGTTCTGCTTTTTTATGTGGACTAGTTTTATTCCTTTTGGTTGGTTGACTCCTTTAATTTTAATGGAATACATCCTCAAATATTTCCTTAGAAAAGGAACATGGCAGGTAAATCTTTGAGAACCTGAATATCTAAAATATATTTAGCTTCATTAATCCCTGAAATTAATTTTCAGTTTGGCTAGGTTTGGACTTCAACAAATCATTTTTCCTCAGAATTTTGAAAGCATTTTCCATACTTTTCCAATTTCCAGTGAGGCTGTTGAATAGTACTATTTACATTCTTGTTTTTTTGTGTGTGTGATCTGTTTATCTCCTCTGGGGGCTTCTGGCATCTTTGGTTGACTACTGGCATTCTGAAATTTCATGATGATATGAGCTGAGGTGGTTTTTTTCCCCCTCTCTCATACTAAGTCTTCAGTGGACCTTTCCATAGGGAAATTCATGGCCTTTAGTCCTGGAAAGTTTTATTTTATTATTTCTCTGGTAACTACAGTTCTCTTCCATTTTATTTGTCCCTATGTCCTGGAACTCCCACTATCCACATATCAAACCTCCTAAAATAATTATGTAATTTTCTCCCATATTTTAAATCTGTCATTTTAGTCTAGCTTTTGGGAGATCTTTTCCACTTTATCTTTCAATTTTCTATTTCCTTTAAACATTTTATTTTTAATTTTCCAAGGGTTCTTTAGGAATACCTAAATTTCCAAATGTTACATTTATATGACATCTTTTTTCATGGATTTTGAAAACTCTTTCTAAAGCTCATAATCTTGCTTTTACATATTTAAAATTTCTTTATCTACATACTTATATATTCTTTTCAGCTCCCTGTTTCCTCTGAGTTGCTTTTTTGTTTGGTTTGGTTTCTGTTTTTCTTCTTAAAAGTTTTTG
Organism: Mesoplodon mirus; assembly: GCF_964341445.2. NCBI lineage: Eukaryota > Metazoa > Chordata > Mammalia > Artiodactyla > Ziphiidae > Mesoplodon > Mesoplodon mirus. Next base: position 72,807,157 of record NC_138984.1, read on the forward strand.
TCAAGCATCTGGGCACCTTTGAAGGCTGGTTAATATTTAAGAACAAAGCACTTAAAAGCTGATCAGAAGTTCTGAAATTCCCTGGTACACTTCCCTGGAGAGTGATTTAATGAGACACTGCCATTTTGTTGGGACTAGGTGAACATATTTTCTCTTGGACCAGTCTCCCATAGAGGAAGACTGGCAGGGTTCTTGGAGGCAAGTTGTTGAGGGTACGGACCTTTCCCTGGAATCCATGGAGTTCCATATGGCCTCTTCCCCAGTTTCCCAGCTCCTCATCTCCCTGCTGCCATGGTGATCTTGGTATCTGAGGTTCATGGTACTAGTTCAGTCTTTCTTTATGCAAACCTCTTATTATACAAGAGCAGGAAGGGATCTAGATTACTAACTAATTTTATTCAGCCTTTTAGACAGTCCTCATGTTTTCAGCCTCACATTTTCCCATATGTCAATGCCAAGAACCTGCTAAGACTTTCCAGGGTACTGAGACACAATCAGGATTCCTTAATATCCTGTCAAATTAATTACCACTGATGCACTTGCTTCCAAGCTATTGACATTTTGTTGAAATCTCTTTTATGCTGTTATTGATGCTTCTATTTTCTTTGCCTCTGTGGGTTTTTATTTTTACCCTTGACTTTCATTATAGTGAAGACTTCGGAGTAGCAGGGATAAAAGTAAATGTTCAATCCACCATATGAACAGAATTCTCAGTTTGATTTATTTAATGATCATTGTTTTTATTAACTATTTCTATTTTTTAAGTTTAGAAGTTTATGTTTTTTTACCAAAATTTCAAATGTGCATATCAACATGGAGATTTTTAATAGTGCTGTCAAATGAATTACTAAGTCTTTTCTATATTAACAATTATGACCATATTTGTGTAAGTTTATTTCTGAACTCTATTATGTTCCACTTATCTATAATATGTCTGTTTTTATGCCAATACCATACTCTTTTGATTACTGCAGCTTTGTAAAATGATTTGAAATCAGGAAGTATGAGGCTTCCAGCTTTGATCTTTTTTCCCAGGATTATTTTGGCTCTTCATGGGCATTTGTGGTTCCATATAAATATTATTATAGCTTTTCTCTTTCTGTGAAAAATTCCATTTTGGTAGGATTGCACTGAATCCGTAGATCACTTTGAGTAATATGAACATTTTGACAATATTAAGTCCTCTGATCCATGAACATAGGATGACTTTCCATTTATTTATGGCTATTTAATTTCATCTCAACAAAGTTTTATAGTTTTTAGTTTAAAAGTCTTTTGCTCCCTTGGTTAAATTTATTCTAACTATTGTTTTGGTTTTGACACTATTGTAAATGAGATTGTTTTCTTAACTTACTTTTCAGATTGTTTGTTGTTAGTGTATAGAAATGAAACTGATTTTTATGTGTAGATTTTGTATCCTACAAATTTGCTGAATTTTTAAATTAGTTCTAACAGTGGTGTGTGCATGTGTGTGTGTGTGTGTGTGTGTGTGATCTTTATGGTTTTCTATATATAAGATCATGTCATCTGTGAACAAAGATAATTTTACTCTTCCTGTTCTATTTGGATGCCTTTTATTCCTTATTCTTGCCTAATTGCTTTGGCTAGGAGTTCCAGTACAATGTTCAATAGAAGTGGCAAGAGTAGGCATCATGTTATGTTCTTGATCTTAGAGGAAAGGCTTTCCATCTTTAATTATTGAGTGTGATGGAAGCTGTGGGTTTTTCAATTATGACCTTTATTATGTTGAGGTAATTTCTTTTTATTCCTATTTTGGGTTTTTTTTAAGCATGAAAGGGTATAATATTTTGTCAGATGATTTTTCTGCATGTATTTAGACAATAATGTGATTTTGACCATTAGTTCTGTTAATGTGGTTTATTCCATTATTTGATTTTGTAATATTGAACCATTCTTCCATCCCAGGGATAAATCCTCCTTGGTCATGGTGTACAATCTGTTTAATGTGCTGTTGAATTTGTTTGCTAGTATTTTGTTGAGGATTTTGCATCTGTAATTATCAGAAATATTGGCCTGTAGTTTTCTTATCTTAAAATGTCTTCTTGGGCTTTGGCCTCAAGATAATTCTGGTTTCATAGAATCAGTTTGAAAATGTTCCCTTCTCTACAGTTTTTTGGAAGAGTTTGAGAAGTATTGGCATTAATTCTTCTTAAATATTTGGTAGAATTCCCCAGTGAAGCCATCTTGTCCTGGGTTCTTTGTTGGAGAGATTATTGATTACAGATTCAATCTTATTCATTCTAGGTATGTTTAAATTTTCTATTTATTCATGATTTAATCTTGGTAGGTTGTATATTTCTAGAAATGTATTCCTTTCTTCTAGTTTATCCAATTTATTGCCAAATAATTATTCATAGTGGTCTCTTATGATCCTTTTACCTTCTGTGGCATCAGCTGTAATGTCTCCTCTTTCATTTCTGGATATATTTACTTGACTCTTCTCTCTTCTGCTCCTACTTAATCTAACTGATCATTTCCAACAAAATCAAGCTTAATTTTGTTGATTTGTTTCTATTGTTATTCTAGTCTGTATTTCATTTATTTCTGCTCTAATCTTAATTATTTCCTTCAATCTGCTAACTTTGGGCTTAGTTTGTTCTTCTTTTCTAGTTCATCACGGTGTAAAGTTAGGTTAACTTGAGATCATTTTTTTTTTTAATTGAGGTAACATTGGTTTATAACATTATATATAAGTTTCATATGTACAACATTATAATTTGACTTCTTTATACACTACAATATGCTCTTGAGCCTCTCTAGTAAAGTTTTTTAGCTCAAGTATTATATTCTTCAGCTCCAAAATTTTTGTTTGGTTCTTCTTCTTATATTTTCTATATCTTTGTTGATATCCCCATTTCATTTATGCATCATCTTCTGAGCTCATGGAGCATCTATATGATGGTTATTTTGAATTCTTTATTCATATATTTCTATTTCTTTAGGATCAGTTTCTAGAAATTTGTTTTGTTTCTTTGTTTGAGCCATGTTTCCTTGTTTCTTTGTGTGTCTCATAACTTTGTGTTAAAATCCACACATTTGAAAAAATAGCCACCACTCCCAGTCTTTACAAACTTTAAAGAGGATTTATATGGGGGAAGACCCTCACTAATCAATCTGACTAAAGGTTCTGGGAGGCCTTGAAACCGTTTTGAGGGAGATGCAACTTCTCTGGTCTTGTGCATGCAATTTCTCATTTAGAGAGAATTGCTAGTTTCTTTATCAGGAGTATATGATTTATTCCTTTGATGTTTGCCTCCAGCACTGCATGTCTCTTGCTTTATAACTACAAGTCTTCCTACTCTCCATTGTTTTCAGTGGCCACCAGACATCCAAAATATATAGGCTCCCTGTCAGAACACTGACTTAGGCAAGACAGGTACTAGTCCCTTGGCTAGGCCTTCAAAAAGTTGGAATGCTGGACACATGCTCATCTAATCTGGAAATGTCGAGTTGTGCCCCCTTTTTTTTTTTCATGTCAAGCTATGCCAGCCACAGCCTCTGCTCTTCTTCGTTCTCAGCATCCCCAGACACACAAACTACATCAATTCAATCAGCACTTCCAGTGAGGTAAGACAGAAACCAGTCCCTCAGGCAGCCCTCCAAAAAGCTGAACACTGGATGCACATGCTACCTTTCTCTTTCCCCAAAGAAAGGAGTTTTAAGCTGGAGTATCCTCTCCCAGTGTTGAGTTATGCTAGCTTATGAGAGAGGCTGATGTGAGTAAAGTGAAATTGCTTTCATTACCTGTCACAATGTGCCTGCTCTTGGGTTTATGCTTGCCCGAGGTACTACAACTTCTTAAGTGGATTCTGGAATTCCCATAAATGTATTTTGATCTGTATGTATCATCGTTAAATTGCTATTTCTGTGGAGGTATGAGAGCTAGAACTTTCCATTCCACCATCTTGCTGATGTCATCCCCCTCAATCCTTTAATAGGCAAGTTTAACTGCTTTGATTGAGATCAGTGATTACTGATATATTTATTTTTAATAAATATATATATATTTAAATATCTCTACTATTGCTTTTCTTTTCTTTTCTTTTTCTGCCTTCATTTGACTTGACTAATTTTGCTGTGTTATTTTTTATTGCTTTGAAAACTATACATTGTTTTTCTATTATTTTAATTATTACACAATTTTGAAAAATACATGTATATATAACTATGTTTTTATTAACAGTCTAAAGCTATGCATTATTCTATCTGCCCAAACATGACAGAAACCTTACCACATTTGAATCACCCATAGGACATCCCACTCAATGTTTTCAGTATTTAGACTTTATTTTTATTTTGACACAAAGTCCTAAATATTTGTTTTAATTTACTAATAATTTTAATCAAATTATGTGCTTATTATTTCTTTTTTTCCACCCCTTCCATTTGGGATCACTTTGTTTTTTCCTAAGTAGGTAATTGTATTAGTTTTTTCAGTAATTCTCTGAATGAATATAATCATGTTTTATTCCATCTTTATTTTAATAATAATTCAGCTGTATATTTAATTTCAGGTTGACAATAATTTTTTTCTTACCTCTGTAAAGATATTACTGCACTATCTACTGGCATTTATTTTTACTACTGAGATTTCTATTTTCATTCATTTAATATAATACATATTTTCTAATGTTTTAAAGATTTCTTTCCTTGATCTTTGACAATGTAGCATCACCCATTTGTGACTAGCTATGTATGTATGTATGTATTTTAACAACTTTATTGGAGTATAATTATTTTACAATGTTGTGCCAGTTTCTGCTGTACAACAAAGTGAATCAGCTATATGTATACATATATCCCAATATCCCTTCCCTCTGGTATCTCCCTCGCACCCTCCCTATCCCACCTCTCTAAGTGGTCACAAAGCACCGAGTGGATCTCCCTGTGCAATGCAGCTGCTTCCCACTAACTACCTATTTTACATTTGGTAGTGTATATATGTCAATGCTACTCTCTCACTTTGTCCCACCTTACCTTTCCCCCTCCCCATATCCTCAAGTCCATTCTCTATGTCTGCATCTTTATTCATGTCCTGTCCCTAGGTTCTTCAGAACGATTTTTTTTTCTTTTCTTTTTTTTTTAGATTCCATATATATGTGTTAGCATATGGTATTTGTTTTTCTCTTTCTGACTTACTTCATTCTGTATGACAGACTCTACGTCCATCCACCTCATCCCAAATAACTCAATTTTGTTTCTTTTTATGGCTGAGTAATATTCCTTTGTATATATATGCCACATCTTCTTTATCCATTCATCTGTTGATGGACACTTAGGTTGCTTCCATGTCCTGGCTATTGTAAATAGAGCTGCAATGAACACTGTGGTACTTGACTCTTTTTGAATTATGGTTTTCTCAGGGTATATGCCCAGTAGTGGGATTGCTGGGTCGTATGGTAATTCTGTTTTCAGTTTTTTATGGAACCTCTATACTGTTCTCCATAGTGGCTGTATCAGTTTACATTCCCACCAACAGTTCAAGAGGGTTCCCTTTTTCTCCATACCCTCTCCAGAATTTATAGTTTGTAGATTTTTTTGTTGATGACCATTCTGACTGGTGTGAGGTGATACCTCATTGTAGATTTGATTTGCATTTCATTAGTGATTAGTGATGTTGAGCATCCTTTCATGTGTTTGTTGGCAATCTGTATATCTTCTTTGGAGAAATGTCTATTTAGGTCTTCCACCCATTTCTGGATTAGGTTGTTTGTTTTCTTGATATGGAGCTGCATGAGCTGCTTGTATATTTTGGAGAGTAATCCTTTGTCAGCTGTTCATTTGCAAATATTTTCTCCCATTCTGAGGGTTCTCTTTTTTGTCTTGTTTATGGTTTCCTTTGCTGTGCAAAAGCTTTTTAGTTTCATTAGGACCCATTTGTTTACTTTTGTTTTTATTTCCATTTCTCTAGGAGGTGGGTCAAAAAGGATCTTGCTGTGATTTATGTCAAAGTGTGCTCTGCCTATGTTTTCCTCTAAGAGTTTTATAGTGTCTGGCCTTACATTTAGGTCTTTAATCCATTTTGAGTTTATTTTTGTATACAGTGCTAAGGAGTGTTCTAATGTCATTCTTTTACATGTAGCTGTCCAGTTTTTCCAGCACCACTTATTGAAGAGGCTGTCTTTTCTCCATTGTATATTCTTGCCTCCTTTATCAAAGATAAGGTGACCATATGTGCGTGGGTTTGTCTCTGGGCTTTCCTTCCTGTTCCATTGATCTATATTTCTATTTTTGTGCCAGAATCATACTGTCTTGATTACTGTACCTTTGTAGTATAGTCTGAAGTCAGGGAACCTGATTCATCCAACTCCATTTTTCTTTCTCAAGATTGCTTTGGCTATTTGGAGTCTTTTGTGTTTCCATACAAATTGTAAATTTTTTGTTCTAGTTCTGTGAAAAATGCCATTGGTAGTTTGATAGGGATTGCATTGAATCTGTAGACTGCTTTGGGTAGTATAGTCATTTTCACAGTGTTGATTTTTCCAATCCAAGAACATGGTATATCTCTCCATCTGTTTGTATCATGTTTAGTTTCTTTCTTTAATTGCTTTAGGTGTAAGGTTAGGTTATTTATTTGAGATATTTCTTGTTTCTTAAGGTAGGATTGTATTGCTCTAAACTTCCCTCTTACAACTGCTTTTGTGGCATCACATAGGTTTTGGGTTGTCGTGTTTTCATTGTCATTTCTTTCTAGTTTTTTTTTTTTAATTTCCTCTTTTATTTCTTCAGTGATCTCTTGGTTATTTAGTAGTGTATTGTTTAGCCTCCATGTGTTTGTATTTTTTACAGTTTTTTTTCCTGTAATTGATATCTAGACTCATAGCATTGTGGTCATAAAAGATACTTGATACGATTTCAATTTGCTTAAATTTACCAAGGCTTGATTTGTGAACTTAGATATGCTCTATCCTGGAGAATGTTCCATAAGCACCTGAGAAGAAAGTGTATTGTGTTTTTGGATGGAATGTCCTATAAGTATAAATTAAGCCCATCTTATTTAATGTGTCATTTAAAGTTTGTGTTTCCTTATTTATTTTCATTTTGGATGATTTGTCCATTGGTGAAAGTGGGGTGTTAAAGTCCCCACTGTTATTGTGTTACTGTTGATTTCCCCTTTTTTTGGCTCTAGCATTTGCCTTATGCATTGAGGTGCTCCTATGTTGGGTGCATAAATATTTACAATTGTTATATTTTCTTGGATTGATCCCTTGATCATTGTGTGGTGTCTTTCTTTGTCTCTTGTAATAGTCTTTATTTTAAGGTCTGTTTTGTCTGGTATGTGACTTGCTACTCCAGCTTTCTTTGGTTTCCATTTGCATGGAATATCTTTTTTCCATCCCCTCACTTTCAGTCTGTATGTGCCCCTGGGTCTGAAGTGGGTCTCTAGTAGACAGCATATATACAGGTCTTTTTTTTTTGTAACCATTTAGCCAGTCAGTGTCTTTTGACTGGAGCATTTAATCCATTTACATTTAAGGTAGTTATTGATATGTATGTTCCTATTACCATTTTCTTAATTGTTTCGAGTTTGTTTTTGTAAGTCTTTTCCTTCTCTTGTGTTTCCTGCCTAGAGAAGTTCCTTTAACATTTGTTGTAAAGCTGGTTTGGTGGTGCTGAATTCTTTTAGCTTTTGCTTGTCTGTAAAGGTTTTAATTTCTCCATCAAATCTGAATGAGATCCCTGCTGAGTAGAGTAATCTTGGCTGTAGGTTTTTCCCTTTCATCACTTAGTATGTCCTGCCACTCCCTTCTGGCTTGAAGAGTTTCTGCTGAAAGGTCAGCTGTTAACGTTATGGGGATTCCCTTTTATGTTATTTGTTGCTTTTCCCTTGCTGCTTTTAATATTTTTTCTTTGTATTTAGTTTTTGAAAGTTTGATTAATATGTGTCTTGTTGTGTTACTCCTTGGATTATTCTGTATGGGACTCTCTGTGCTTCCTGGACTTGATTATTTCCTTTCCTATGTTAGAGAAATTTTCAACTATAATCTCTTTAAATATTTTCTCAGACCGTTTCTTTTTCTCTTCTTTTTCTGAGACCCCTATAATTCAAATGTTGGTGTGTTTAATGTTGTCCCAGATGTCTCTGAGATTGTCCTCAATTCTTTTCATTCTTTTTTCTTTATTCTGCTCTGTGGTAGTTATTTCCACTATTTTATCTTCCAGGTCACTTATCCATTCTTCTGCCTCACTTATTCTGCTATTGAATTCTTCTAGAGAATTTTTAATTTTATTTATTGTGTTGTTCATTGTTTCTTTGCTCTTTAGTTCTTCTAGATCCTTGTTAAACTTTTCTTGTATTTTCTCCATTCTGTTTCCAAGATTTGGGATCATCTTTACTATCATTACTCTGAATTCTTTTTCGGGTAGACTGCCTATTTCCTCTTCATTTGTTTGCTCGGGGGGGGGGGTTACTTTGCTCCTTCATTGGCTGCATATTTCTCTGTCTTCTCATTTTGTTTAACTTACTGTGTTTGGTGTCCCCTTTTCTCAGGATGCAAGTTCGTAGTTCCCGTTGTTTTTGGTGTCTGCCCCAAATGGGTGAGGTTGGTTCAGTGGCTTGTGTAGGCTTCCTGGTGGAGGGGACTGGTGCCTGTGTTCTGGTGGGTGGCGCTGGATCTTGTCTTTCTGGTGGGCAGAACTGCGCCTGGTGGTGTGTTTTGGGGTGTCTGTGAACTTAGTATGATTTTAGGTAGCCTCTCTGCTTATGGGTGGGGTTGTGCTCCTGTCTTGCTAGTTGTTTGGCCTGGGGTGTCTAGCACTGGAGCTTGCTGTCTGTTGGGTGGAGCTGGGTCTTAGCATTGAGACAGAGTTCTCTGGGAGAGCTCTTGCCTATTGATATTATGTGGGGCCAGGAGGTCTCTGATGCTCCAATGTCCTGAACTCTGCTCTCCCACCTCAGAGGCTCAGGGCTGACACCCGACCAGAGCACCAAGACCCTGTCATCCACATGGCCAGGTACGTGTGGATTTTCTTGCCTTTTGGGAAGTCTGAGGTCTCCTGCCCGCATTCAGTAGGTATTCTATAGGCGTTGTTCCACATGTAGATGTATTTTTGATGTATTTGTGGGGAGGAAGGTGATCTCCATGTCTTTTTCCTCTGCCATCTTGAAGGTCCCCCTTAGGTATGTATTTATTTTTATTAATTCTACTTAGAAATTGTTAAATTTAAGATTAGTTTCTTTAATTCTGGAAAACTTTTAGCTGTTATTTGTTCAAATATTGTTTTCTTAAATTTTTCAGTGTTTTATTCTGGAATTAATATCCAACTTACATTGGAGCTTCTCAGTGTGCTTTTAAAACTACTTTTACATATTTTTATCTCCTTCTCTTTCTGTGCTGTGATCCAGATAAATTTCTGAATATAATATTTCAATGCTCTTAATAAAGTCTATTTTGATAAGTTAAAATTTAATAACATCTATAATAATTCCAAGTTCTATAATTTATTCTTTTCATGTCCATCCAGTTTTGATTCATGTACACCATTTTTTATTTTATAATTTTTGATTTATTAAAATGAAAGTTATAACTTGCCTCAATGAGAACACTCAACTCAACTTATTTATTTCAGATTATTTTTCAGACTATTACATAAAGTTAAATTCACCTGGGGTCAACTTATATTTTGATAGTAGGCGGTTTTAAAGGGAATATTTTTGGTTTATTTTTTACCTTTCTCTCTCTCTTCACATTTCTCATACTAGTGGTTTTCGAAGTTTTCTTGTCTGGCCTCTATGCCCCTAATACGGAACCAACACATAAGCCTCCTGTTCTATTGTGAAGTGGGAGAGAGTATGTAACACCAGTCTGCTGAATTACTTTGTTCAATTTCTGGTCAAGGGATGCTCTTTGTTATCCTATCTTTCTAGGCTCAGCTTGTTACTGCAAAATCCCAGTGGAATTCAGCAAAGGCTACTAACTTCAAAAAGGGAGTCCGACTCTTCTTCTTCATCTTGTGAGGATCACTTTTAGTTTCATTGAACCAAAAGTGCCGAAGTCTGATTGATTTTGCTTACTTCTGTGTCTGATGACTAAAAGTCCTGTGGCTTTATACATTTGTTCCTTTTTCTTCTTTAGAGTTGTATACCCCAGGGCTACTATTTATAATCTCTAATTCTTTAGTTTACTGCTTCATATGATGAGAAGAGTAGAAATGTGCCTTAAAACATGATCTCATTGAACCTTTTGAAGGAACATTCTTACCTACCTTTTTGTGCAAACTTTCTGCAGATCCCACTGATCTACTCAGTGTGAGTCACCTCACTTCCCTCACTTCATTTCTAAACACTGGAGCAATAGTGGTAAAAATAGATGCCAGTTTTAAGCTCATGACCTTATTTTCAGAACAGAATTTGTTTCCTCTACTGAACATGAGTGTCTAAGTTGCAGAGCTAAACACATTTCTGGAACTAGAAAAACTTCAGGATACAAATTAACTTAATATCTAGAATAAGATTCAGTATAACTGTAATAAAACCACGTACACAGGTTTTAGTCTTTAGTAAAATCAGGTTATAAAAATCAACTACCATTTGTTGAGTATTAACACGTCTTTTATATCTAATTTATATACAATTCATTCAATGCTTACAACGTAGTTTTTATGGACCTTTTTAAACACTGGAAGGAAATATGTCCTTAGTTCAAGCTCTTTGCCAAAGGAAATCCAGGAAGTTGGTGACTGGACTGGAGTTAGAACCCAAGTTTGTATGATTTCTTAGTTCATGATCTTAACTATTTGTTTGGCCAAAAAGTTCTTTCAGGTTTTTCTGTAAGATGTTATGGAAAAACCTGAACAAACTTTCGGGCCCAATATAGTACTACTACTACATTGGCCTGATGTATCATTTTGAACTCTCTTAGTCTTGACAGAAAACAGTATCCAAACTTTAAAAAAATAGATATTGGTTCATATAACTGGGAAGGCTTGGGGTAAAACTGGCTTTAGGAATGGCTATATATAGGCTCAGACAACATCATTAAGATATGGTTTCTCTCTACTCCTGGGAGCCTCTCCTCCATATGTTGGCCTTATTCTCTGGATCTGTGTAATAGCAGAATGGCTACAGCAGCCATAGCTTCACATCTTCTCAGGAGGCTCAAGACCCGAGAAAAAGATATTCTCTTTCAAGGGGCTCTCAACTTTTCCTTAAAAATTACCCTTATTGGGCTTCCCTGGTGGCGCAATGGTTGAGAGTCCACCTACCGATGCAGGGGACACGGGTTCATGCCCCGGTCTGGGAGGATCCCACATGCCGCGGAACGGCTGGGCCCGTGAACCATGGCCGCTGAGCCTGTGCGTCCGGAGCCTGTGCTCCGCAGTGGGAGAGGCCACAACGGTGAGAGGCCTGCGTACCACACACAAAAAAATTACCCTTATTGTAGCAAGTTGGATCCTGAGCCCACCTGTTTACAAATCACCGAGGCCAGGGGAATTGACTGTGCTGATTGGTCTAAACCCAGGTCATAATGTTTGTTCCATCTCTGTAGATAGGAAATGGAATCCCACCCAAAGGGGTGGATTACTGCTCCCAAATCATCAGCATTTACCAGAAATCAAGAAGTGGTTGTTAGAGGACCAAAATAAATGCATGTCCACCTTGACTGTAATTAATTAATCTTGAGAAGATTTTACTATTAAAAAGTATCATCCTTTAGCATCAAATGTCTCCTACTTCTGCAAGAGGAAATCAGATTTGTAAAATATACTTTTGAGCTGGGAGAAATGATTGGTATTGAAAATATTCTTGGGATGATGTTGCTGTGGAGGCACAGTGTGAGGCAGTATTACCAGTCTAAATTGATGCTTGCCTTTTATTCACATGAAAGAAAAGACGTGGATGTGCAGCAGTTGAGAAGGAGGTATGAGGGATGCTTAGCTTGATTGAGAAAGGTTAATTACATGTGAAATGAGGCTGGGATTCCGACGATGTTTGCTCTAGATTTTGTGTAGTGGGATTCTCTTTATTCTATTAACAAAATAAACTCATTTTGTTTGGTTTCATTTTACAGTTGCTTTAATCCCACTGAACATTTATACTATTATTTAATTTTACTAAACATTTGTGGATAGTAAAATACGTATAGAATTAAGCAACTGCAGGATATTAAAGACATCCAGTTCTTACGGAGACTTGATCTGCTAATTAGCCACACCAATTTTATGGATCATTGCATCTCACTTAAAATATATTATCATACGTTTATAATCTTTCCATAATAAGCTTTTATTGAGTGCATGGGCCAACTTCCATGTGATGTACAAGAGAAACTCCTCTTCCCCCACCTAAAAAATATGTTCACAGGCCTGGTAAATCACAATAACATTCCACTGAAAATGGTCTTCCTGGCTTACATGGGACGACAATAGAACATGCAAATACCTGAGGAGCGAAGAGTCAGAGTGCTATCCAAAGAGGTTCAACAAAAGAGGAGGATGGAGTTGAGGAAAGCCAACAACTAATATACTAATGGACAATATAAATTTATGAAGAAAACATGTGAGGGTCAAATTTTCTTTCATTTCACAGCAACCTTATATAGTCTTTGTATTTCAGCCTGTTACTTAAATAGAATAAATTAACATTTTCTAGTTTCTCAACAGGGATGTTCATTTTCAGAATTAATTAATGAGTTTTGAAATAAATTTTAAAAACTTTAGATTAGCTACTCCTTCTTAAAAAAATGGTCAGGTTGAAATGCTACTAAGTTAAACAGCGATGATCAAGAAATCACCCCCACCCTTCCTTTTGTGTCCTGGCAAATGGCTCACTGTAAAGAACCACCCTTCTTCATATGGCTTAGATAAGACTCATGAATGAGCCCCTTATTTGCTTGTGACAAGGCCAGATGTAGAGCCTCCAAATTCTTCATCTCATAAATGATTGGATGAATTGTTTATTCCTACTGACCAATTTGGACAGAAAGCCCACTAACTTGACTTGACCAAACTTAGTCAGGCTGTTCTCTTTTCTTCAGGACCCTGAACTTTAGCCCACACTTGAACACTGGAACATTGGAAAATCCCCTCCTTAATGGCCCTGCCAGAGAATTAGCTGACCTCCAGAAAAGACATTCCCCAATCAGCTATTTATGCTCACCCCCCTCTCTAACACCAGGTCCTTTTCTAGCCTTGTTTACTCCTCCCTACAAAAGCAAAGCTATTTGCTGCCTGACTTTTGAGACCCTCACAGATGGAATAATGGGAACATTTTCTCTATTGCAATTCATAGTCCCACTTCCCTTATCACAATCATTCCTTTACCTCATTGTAATAGTGCTTCTGAATAATTTCTTTCCTTACCTACTTCTGGAGTTTTTTTATTTGACACTACAGTTACTTAAATCAACTTAGAGTATTTATCAGGAATCATTTGCAGACAGAAAAATCTCAATAACATTTGTTCTCTCTTTTTATCTTAATAGAAATGTAATAGTATGTTTTTAGAGATACTAACAGTACAAAAAAATTATTAATAGAAAGACATATTTACTACACCTTTAAACACCAAACAATGCCTCACAACACAAACCAAACACCTTAGCCTCACCACCAATTACCTTTCTCAATTCTTATCTCTTTTAATGAGCCATCATTCCCTATGCTGCCGTGTTGGACATTCCAGGGTCATCTTTGAATCTTCACTCAACCGATTATCCATAATCAGTCAGTCACCAGGTCAATTAATTCTACCTCTAATTAATGTCCCTCACATTTCTCCCTTCTTTTTGGTTTTTTTTTTTTTTTTGCGGTACGCAGGCCTCTCACTGTTGTGGCCCCTCCCGTTGCGGAGCACAGGCTCCGGACGCGCAGGCTCAGCGGCCGTGGCTCACGGGCCCAGCCGCTCCGCGGCATGTGGGATCTTCCCGGACCAGGGCACGAACCCGTGTCCCCTGAATCGGCAGGCGGACTCTCAACCACTGCGCCACCAGGGAAGCCCTTCTCCCTTCTTTTTGATTCCATTGTCATCATCCTAATTCATACTCTCTGTGATATCTCATGTGAATACTATTACAGTACTTGCATGATCTCTGTTTCAGTGAGACTCCCCCTCCCTCTGGCAAGATGAGTGTGGGTTTGAAGAAAGACGGGGCTCTGGCAGAATGTTTGGGCTACAAGTTGAATTTTGAGGTCAGAAGTCAAACCAGGAGTTGTTCTTAGAGCTCCTGAGAGATTTGGGAGCAAGATTATAAATGGAAAGCTCAAGGCTATATTTTGAGAAAACCCTAATTTGAAAGTGCAAAGAAGAGAAAAGAGTTGAATGGCAAATATAGATGAAATAAAGGAAAATAAACATCTGAAGATTAAAGTCGGGATCTGAAAGTCAAGAATTATTAGGTGGATTAAAGAAAACCAGGCTGGGATTATTTGTCTGTGAGAGGAAAATATGAAGAGGTACAAGATGATTCCTGTGTAATTGTCTCCAGAGTTGGAACTTTAAACTGGTCCTGGTGGTTCAGCAGGGGATAGTGTCAGGATGGGTATTACTGAGTTAAATAGGCTTGGTCAGTCTGCTGGAAACTTACGCTTTCCTGACTTAACCAGAGCAGTATATCTTGAAATGTTTTGAGACGTTATTGACATGGGAGATTGGTTCCCGTGTCTGTTCTATACGACTTTTTAAAAAAACACCAAATATTGTAGTTTTGGTGCTATGATGACCTAGTCCTTTTTTTTTTTTTTTTTTTGACAACTTTATTTCCCCATGATGAGTGATTCAGCTGGGTGATTCAGGAGGGGAGTAGGCAATACTTTTGTGGGCTGGCAAAGCTTTCCTCAGGCTGGTTCCCTGCTCATGAAGTGGCTGGCTCTGACAGAATAAAGACACACTTCTCAGCCTGGCAGTATTATCTGGAATTAGAAAGGTTCCAGGATCAGAGGCCAGCTTCCATGGCTATATTTTCTCCACAGTGTTTTCTCCCCTGGAGTAAGTGTCATTGTGTTGAGAAGACTGATAAGTTTTGAGCTAAACCTCCAATACCATTTAAAGCACCACATTTTTCAGCCCTTATTTCTTTGATCACACTATTCCCTTTTCTTGGATAATGTTCCTCCTCAAGAATGTAAAATCTTACTGGAGTTTGAACTATTTGTGAGCATGAAATACACATTTACATAAAAGTATATTTTATTGGAAACTTCCTAACATAACAGAGTCTAGTACAGTAGTGTTGCAGTGGTAGAGAATACTTGATGTATTCTTACATCAAGTATTACATCAACACTTACATCAATACTTACATGTTCTAGCCTCTCTGGTTGCTAGATGTAACCATGCAACTAAGTTTTGGCCAACTGGATATAAGTGAAAATAGCATGTAAAACTTCTGGGTGCTGTTCTCAAAGGGAATGAACATGCCCTCCTTTTCTTTTTTCTTTTTTTTTTTCCTCATTGCCTGGAATGCCAATAAGATAATTTGATGGCAGGACCTGAAGCAGCTATCTTGGCCATAAAATGGAAGCTGTGTGTGCAAGGAGGCAGAACCACCATATCAGTCTTGGAGTGCTTAAACACGTTTTTTTTTTTTTTTAACTTGCAAAACTTTTTAAATTTTATTGGAGTATAGTTGATTTACCATGTTGTGTTAGCTTCAGGTGTACAGCAAAGTGGTTCAATTATACGTGTACATGTATTCACTCTTTTTCAGATTCTTTTCCCATATAGGCCATTACAGAATACTGAGTAGAGTCCCCTGTGCTCTACAGTAGGTCCTTGTTGGTTATCTATTTATATATAGTAATGTGTATATGTTTATCCCAAGCTCTTAAGTTATCCCCCACTCCCATGTTTCACCTTTGGTAATCATAAGTTTGTTTTTGAAATCTGTGAGTCTGTTTCTGTTTTGTAAAGTTCATTTGTATCATTTTTAAAATTAGGTTCCACATATGAGTGATATCATATGATATTTGTCTTTCTCTGTCTGACTGACTTCACTTAGTGTGATAATCTCTAGGACTGCTTATGCTTGAACTGCTAGAGGACACAGAAAGGTATTTTATCTCTGAATGAAAGGATGAATAAGAAGTACTGTCATTGGAATTGACCCCCTCTATTCTACCATGGCTTAAAAGACTTGACATTGTATGGCTGTCCCAAGTAGCTTAGTCAGAGGCCCCAACCTAGAGGCCCTTGGACTTGGTTTGTCACACAAACATATGTTGATTATCCCATATATTGTTTTAAAATTAAAATAATTACCAACATTTATACCACAGCAGGTTGCACATGAATATTCTTATACCTGGATCTCTTAAAATATCACATGATATAACAACACTCAGCCCACATCCTGGCCTTCACCAAATGACAGGAGTCAGTTGTGCCTTTGGATGGTACTTGTGCTCTTACACCACCAGTTCAGACCAGCTTCACTCATTTGTGTGACTGCCTGCCTGTGTGGCCATTTGAGTTTGCGACCTTCCATGTAGTATTCTAATAAAAATAGACTTCTATTACTGATGAACACATACTGCTTCACATTCATACATACTATTGAAATGGTCACAGTAAAACCGTTTTACTGGAATTTTCTTCTCTTATTAGCTCTTCCAGGTCAGAAGCTAATTAACCTTTACCCTTTGTCCTTTACATACCCTCTGCTGAAAACCACACTTCTAAACTGTTTTATGGCCTCCAATCTAATTGGAGACAGAACTAGGGGCATCCTGCATGAGTTTAATCTCTCAAGCAGTTCTCAGCATGAATAACCCTTCCATAAAGAGTCAGCTTCCTCTCATGGGTTCTCTTCAAGTCATTTTCCTGGGAGCCATGTTACTTGCCTCTCTGCACAATAAATAGACCTTATTAATAATAGAATTCTAGCCCAATCTGTCATAATTGGGAGAAAGTCTCATCTTCATAACCTAATAAACACCTCAGAAAATCAGCATCTTCATCTGAGTAACAACTTATTTCTTTGTATGAAAAATACTGACACTTGGAGTAAAAATTACCTAATGCATTGCTGAGAATTGGTAATTTAAAACAAGTTAAGATGACACTGAAGTTTCTTTAATTGGAAAGAATCACAGAAAAATTTTAAGAGCACTTACCTTTGGATAGAAGGATGGAGGAGGAATGATGACTGGAAGGGACTACTTACACTTTATAACGTTCCAGAATTTTTACTTTATATCTTTTCATATATATTATAGTTGTTTACATAAAATGAAATGTTCCAATACAGAGACATCTGGGTAATGAGGTTTTGGATACTTTACATTTTTTAAAAAATTAAAAAGAAATATGCTAATAAGGAAATATAAGACATATTATGAAATAAATACAGTGTTATATTATAATACATACAATACAATTCTATTTATATAACTAAAGGCTTTATCTCCATATGTACATATGCACATGTAATAACATTGAAAATGAGCCACCACTGGGAGAGAACATGAACAGAACAAAAGGAGACCATCATGTGTACTTTAAATATGTTTATATTGCTTAATTGTTTCTGAATTTCACATATTACTTGTATAATTTTAAAAAGTAGTCAAAACTTAAATGTAAGTCATAACCTTGACCAATAATTCCATTTCTGAGACTATATTAAATATAGTAAAATGTGCATACAAGATGCCTTTGTAAAATAATTTGTTTCGAAAAATTGAAAATAATTTAGATATCCAATTATAAGACACATGTTAATTATGACAAATCACAAAACTTAATGTTGTTTAGTCATTAAAAATCATTATACCAAGCGTATGTAGAGTCACGGAAACATTTGTGATGTAATAGCAAGTGAAAAAGAGTTAAATATTCAACTTGGTAATAAAATAAAACAATTAGAAAAAAATGCTAGGAGAAGATACACCAAATGTTAATGTTATTGTATTTCACAAAGCATTATTTGAAAATGAAAGATTTTTATAGCTTCTCAGTCATTGGGTCCACTGTGCAGCCTGTAATATGAAGAACATAAATATCATGGAGCCAAAGTATACCAAACTGTTTTTTTTTTAATATCCAGGAAATTTAAGTTTTATCAATTGGAACCAACTTCAAATTACCTCTAGATATACTTGTGAAGATTTTTAAAGGCACTCTAACTTAATATGTAAGGTGAACATTAGAAACAAGTGGAATTTTGAGCAGCCACACCATTTTTACACACATATTTCTATGTGAATTTACCTATAAAGAAAGAGTAAAATCTCCCATGTAGGCGGAGTGTGGCCTCACCTCATATCTGGGAATTTTATTTGGTAAAGGTGAAATATACTTTCATCATAATCACAAATATATTCTCTAGCAAACTCCTGCTAAATGACTTTTATCTTGCTGAAATTAGCATCTGAATGGTCCACTTTGCCTGTTTTTTTTTTTCTCATTCATTTGGATAAATGTGTTTTTGTTTTAAAGTTTTCTTCTTTCTACTACCTTTGCTGTCTTCCTAGTACAACAGTGAAAAAGGTGTGCCTTTTAGACATTAGCAATTTTCAAGAAAATTCAAGCAAGACTTTTATCTTCCAGGCTTTTTTGCATCATTTCTGCCATGGAAAGAGTCTAAGGTTTCTGATTTGCCTGTTCATTGTATTAAGTTCCTTAGCTGTGTGCCTGAGAAAACCCCTCATGGACTCAAAAATCTCCTCTGATCACCCATGGCATGGCAAATTTCTTCTCCCATAAGTTCTTGCCTCTCTCCACACAATGTAAGCCCCCTATACTCTTGTTCTATGTTTAATGTTTGAGTAATAATGCAATGGGATTTGAATGACAATCTGGAGAACATTCAATAGTGATAAACTCTTTTCACCCTTCATCTTCTCTTACCCTGAAGTCTTTCCCCAGGTAAAGCCTCATAACTTTCTGCTGGTCACTTTTCTGCAGAGTTCAGCAGCCTTAGCTACTGTTAGTATATATTTCTACAAATATTTCTTTTCATTGTCCCTTTTTATTTTTACATTACCATATCTTACTTAATGTTTTGCAATATAATCTAAACTTTAAGTCACAGTCCCAAATAGTGGGATTCTACATCTTTATCAGGAAAGCAGGTTTAACCTGTAGATATCTCTCTTTGTGGTCTCATGACCAAACCCTATGAACTATCAGATGAGTGAAAATTGAATAGTTCTTATTTTTGTAGGCACACCTAAATTTCAGTTTATACCTAGATGACTAAATTGTATTCCGATTTAGAAATATAATTTTAATACAAATGTTTCCCTCAAAAATGACTGATATAATATTACTTTTTCTATGGTCCTTATAGCATTTACTATAGTAATTTCATTGCTACCTTACTTTTCTCAGCTGTCCATTTCCATGCCATTTTCAGGTGCATTAAACCATGTGTACATTAAAATTATAGAGCACCACCACTCTGGGGGCTGGGGGGCACACAGATGATTAAATAAATTAACTAAATACTTTTCTACTTGATTTCTACCACTTGATTAAGCAACGATTATTGTTCAGATCTAAATTAAACATATTCTGCAAAGGCATTCTTCAATGCTATCTTCCTTTACCACCTTAAAAATCTACATCTTCTTGATATCTATAAAATAAATGTTAAAATATAAAGCAATTCTTTGAAAATCAAATCATATTGCTAACCAAAGAAATATGAAGAAAAAGGAGATTTGACTCCCAATCTAAGGAACAGTAGAAACTCCCTGAGATGTTCGGAGTTATTTTAGGTGTGTCAAGGTGTTGATTGCTTCTTCCGTCAGAAAATAATCGTTACCTAAAAGACCTGGCAAATAATTGTGTAGTCTGGGAAAACACTCTACATATTTCAAGAGTGAAAAAGAAGCTCTGATGAAAAAGGGAAAGAGATACAATTTTAGTGGACACCACTTAAAGTAAGTTGAAATGGGGAGCTGCTATTTATGCTGAGATCCTTTGTCAGAGTGTTTCATTCTATCAGCTGGGAAAGCTACATTCCATACCAAAACAAATTGTCACAGCTTCAAGTAAGCCAGAAAAGAAAAATCCAGTCCCATACATTTTTCTTAGCACTACACTAGGAAGATATTATCCCACCTCAACAAATACGATGTGTGTAGTGATACGTGAAAGAATAAAAAGATATGTATATATATGTATATAGTATTCATGCAAGATATTCAGAAAGTTCACTCTTCAAAATGGTTGAAATTAAAGCACTCTCGTATTTCTTATTTTTATTTATTTATTTATTTTTTTGCGGTATGCGGGCCTCTCACTGTTGTGGCCTCTCCCGTTGCGGAGCACAGGCTCCGGACGCGCAGGCTCAGCGGCCATGGCTCACGGGCCCAGCCGCTCCGCGGCATGTGGGATCTTCCCAGACCAGGACACGAACCCATGTCCCCTGCTTTGGCAGGCAGACTCTCAACCACTGCGCCACCAGGGAAGCCCTTCTCTTGTATTTTTTAAACGATGGGCAATCTTAATGTTGACAATCTGATGGGGAGAAAAGAGTGTAGAAGTACAGGTGTTCTCCTTAACCTAACACTTGGTTTTCCATTGCTTTCTGAATCTTTCACATTTGCATTTAGAAAGAAGAAAAAAAAACAAATCACTCTCTTCAGTACATGCTTTACATATCAGTATAAATTAAAAGTAAGAAACTTGGAACTTCCCTGGCTGTCCAGTGGTTAAGACTTCACCTTCCAATGCAGGGGGTGCAGGTTCAATCCCTGGTCGGGGAGCTAAGATCCCACATTCCTCATGGTCAAAAAACCAAAACAGAAACAATATTATAACAAATTCAATAAAGACTTTTAAAATGGTCCACATGCAAAAAGAAAATCTTAAAGAAAATAATAAAAAATAAAAGTAAGAGACTTCACATGGAAGAAAAAAATGAATCGCAGGGGAACGAGACTCCCTCAGCTAGAGGCTATTCGTGTATCTCACAACTGGTTGGTTGTGCCTGTGTCTTTACTCTTTACATCAAGGTCAGATTAGATAGGTTTTTTGTTTTGTTTTGTTTTTTTGTTTTTTGTTTTTAGGATTTTTTTTGAGAAATAGAATGAAAAAAAAGTGGAAAGTCAGCTATGGATATCTTTAAGTCTTTAATATATTAAGAGCAATATCAAGGCATAATGTTAATGTTTTGTCTTGCTCAAAACCATGCACTATTTATAAGCATAATAATAATAATAAAACCAATACGAGGTTTATGTTACTGAATTCACTTCTTTGTGTAGGAAAGTATTCCATAATGCCCTACTCTTTTCAGATGCAAAGATGGAAAAGAGGTTTTTTTTTTTTTTCAGTAAAAAATCATTAATATATTCAAGGTTTAACTTTCCTTTTACAAGTGTTTCTGAGTGTACCATATGGCACCAGTTAGATTTGAAGGAATTCATTTGCTTTTTAAAAATCTGAGTGAGGTTTCCTTTCATAAGCTCATACATACTGGTTATTTTTTAATAAGCATAAAACTTCTATATAACACCAAATGCATGATTTAACAGGAAGGAATGAAAAATACATGGCGATATAATAATTGGCTCATTTAGTTAAGAGCTGATTTGAAGCTTAACAGCAAAGGATAAGCAGTCATTAGCTTATTAGCTCAAGTTGGACCCCGTACTTATTTTCTAGAGTAAGTGTTGGAATACATATCTTGACAAATTGTAAAATGCCTCTCCCCCTTTCAGTGTCCCCTCCCTACTTCTGCATTCACAAAGAGGAGTGAGCTTGTTCCTGCCAACTGAGTCAGTTGGGATGGAAACGTTAATGTATTTGAGCAGATGTGTGTCAACATCGCTCTGCAAAAAAAAGGTTGTCTGTACTCTGCATTGGCACAACATCCCAAAGTAGAAGCCACTAAGATTCTGTACTTCTATTAGAACTCTCCTGTAAAATTATAGTTGAAGACTATAATATAGAAGTCTCAAAGATTTAAATGTATTTGGTGAAATCATTCATTAACAGGCCCTGCTGACTCTTATGAAGGAAGGAGGCTTCAAACAAAGATATTATCAGAACACTCTTTAGGAAATGTGAGTAGGAACTAAATAGGAGCTATACTAATTAATAAGCTAGTTTTTCTTGAGCCTTATTATATTTTCGATAAAGGAACTAGTACAATAACCTACTGTTGATGCATTTAGGTAAATTGTTTCCAAGTTTGAAGGGCCTAATTTTTTTCTCTACTAGATTTTCAATTCAGTTTATGTTAATTTCTAAAAGGAGTCGTCTTACTTACTCTTTACTCACAGATAATTTTTTTTTTTTTTTTTTCTTTTTGCGGTATGCGGGCCTCTCACTGTTGTGGCCTCTCCCGTTGCGGAGCACAGGCTCCGGATGCGCAGGCCCAGCTGCCATGGCTCACGGGCCCAGCCGCTCCGCGGCATATGGGATCCTCCCAGACCGGGGCACGAACCCGTATCCCCTGCATCGGCAGGCGGACTCTCAACCACTGCGCCACCAGGGAGGCCCTCACAGATAATTTTTCTATTTTTCTCCTACACAATTTTTTCCAGTAAAATTAATGGAATAAGATTGTGCCTAAATGTAGTAAGAACATTAGAAAATGAAGATATTGGAATGTGCAAGGCAAAACAGTTACGTTCCTCAGTAATAGGCACAGAATTCCTGGGGAATTACATAATTCTAAAGCTGACATTTAAAAGGATAAATGACACATACAGTGTTCATCTGACTTTTACAATTTTATCTACCTGTATATTCAATAAATATTAATTGAGCACATATTATTCACTATGCATCATTTGAAATTCTTATGAGTGACATGAAGGCTGCAGTTCATATTCTCAAGAAACTAGCAGTCCATGAAGAAAGGAGACAGGTACAATTATACAAATTACAGTAGAGATAGGTACACAAAGTTATAACACTAAATACCAGGTTAATCAAAAGACATGACTTCAGGGGACTTTTGAACGGTTAGTAAGATTTATCCTGGTAGAGACTGGAGGAAAGATGGGAGAAACTTGAAAGTGGTGAGAGTACATGTTACAAATTAGGAAAAAGTTGTAGCTGATGTGGCCTGAGTATCAGTGTGGTGGATTAATGTGAAAGGAAGTTAGATGGAAGTTGCAGATAATTTAAGGCTTTAGATATCATCTTTATATGTCTGGTCTTTATTCACCTAACAGGGAAGCACTAAAGGATTTTAAGCATAGGAGTAGCAAAATTAGATGACAGCAGTGTAGAGGGTAGGTGAGCCAGAATATGAGAATTTAGAGGAAGCCACTGCAGTAATTCAGGTAAAAATAAAGGGACCTTGGGGTAACCAATGACAGTATAGATATAGAAAGGTTTGTAAGAAGAATAAAGGAGAGACTGTGGTGACAAGGTGTCCTGTAGAGAAGTTTTCTAAGTGCCTTCTATTCTGACTTGGGAGATTGATTAGGTGATAGCACTAATCTTCCAACTGGGGAATATAGGAAGAAGATCAGGTTTATAAGTTTATACTAAAGAGGAGCTTTACAAGTTGAGTTTAAGATACTTCTAGAACATATAGTAGGTATTTGAGTAGATGTGTCTTCAAGAAAGAAGTTAGAGCTTTGGGAGAATCTTTAGCATATAAATAAATGGTGAGGGTAATTCAAGAAAAGAATGTATATCCAAACTCACAAGAAGTAGTGAGAAGTGTAGTGAGAAGAAAGAGGGCCAAGGGTATGCTGCTTGGAACACCAATATTTAACGGCAAAGTAGACAAACTAAGAGCATCAGGCCACAAGAGACAGGAAAGCGAAGGATGTGGGAAAGACACATAGAAAGAGTGGCATTGTGGGAGTTGAGATGGGTAGAAATTCAAGACCGAAAAACCAATTAACTGCATTAAATAGACAGAAGTATAATAACATAAGGCCCATATTAACTATGTCATTTGGTGACTTTGGGGAGAGAGTTTTCCATGGGAGAGGAGGAAAAAAAAATCAACCTATAGGAAGTTTCAAAGGTTGGAAGATCAAAATAGTGTACATTTAAAAAAATAAAGTTGGCTTATTGGACAATAAAACATAATCACAGAATTTTCCTACACTTCCTGAAAATGAGAGAAGATGCCAGACATTCTATAGGGATTCCCAGGAAGAGAGATATTCTTTTGCTCAATTTATTAAAATATTTATTTGAAAATAAGAAGACGACAATTTATATTAATACTAATAAAATGAAATGACTTGGCGAGGAAAGGAAGAGGAAGTCGGACAAAAGGGATGCAGTGAGAGTTAGAGAGGGAATTAAGATGTTTGAGTTTAAGATTGCAGAAGTAAATGTGTTCTCTCTGAGGTAAAGGTCTAAGATGTGGCTATGGATACATGGTGCTAAAATGTAACCGAAAAAATGATATTTCAGGTGAAAAGGTACAGAATTATGACAAAAAAGTGATAGCCTCACTAATATTTTTGGAGTTTCCAAAAATGATGGGGAAAGCTCTAAGGTAGAAAACCTTGATTCTGATACCAAAGTCATCAAAGTTTGTGGGAAGCCAACAGTAAAGTAAATAAATGACATTGATAAGAAGTGGTCTTATCTGAAAGCAAAGGTGATAGTGAAAAAATGGGGATTTTGAACATTTTTGGCCCTATTTCCTTGGCCAAGGATATGCATGGTGTGAATAAATAGCAGCTTCTGTTAAAAAGAGCTGAAATGGGGGCCAGAATTTAGTGTTAGAGCCATATTTTGGTAAGTGCTAGAGAAAGAAAGAAGGTCCTATGATGTGTACAGGAGTTTGTTAAAAAGAAATGGTGGGGATTCCCTGGTGGCGCAGTGGTTGAGAGTCCGCCTGCCGATGCAGGGGACACGGGTTCGTGCCCCGGTCCAGGAGGATCCCACATGCCTGGGAGCGGCTGGGCCCGTGAGCCATGGTCGCTGAGCCTGCGCGTCCGGAGCCTGTGCTCCGCAACAGGAGAGGCTACAACAGTGAGAGGCCCGCGTACCGCAACAACAACAACAAAAAAAGTAAGAAAGAAATGGTGATCTTAGGGGAACAATTAGTGTCAAAACAAGCAAATGGTCATGCTTCTTAAAGTGAGTCTATCGGTATCCAATAAAGCTCTTTTTTTTTTTTTTGTGGTACGCGGGCCTCTCACTGTTGTGGCCTCTCCCATTGCGGAGCACAGGCTCTGGACGCGCAGGCTCAGCGGCCATGGCTCAGGGGCCCAGCCGCTCCACGGCATGTGGGATCTTCCTGGACCAGGGTATGAACCCGTGTCCCCTGCATCGGCAGGCGGACTCTCAACCACTGTGCCACCAGGGAAGCCCTCCAATAAAGCTCTTTTTGTCATCGTTGCTTACTCTCACTTCAAGGCGGCCAGTGTTTCTCCTTCATTCTAATATGTCCTGAGCACTTACTAATCACTCTTGAGTGATTCTTAGGTAAATTGAATAGCCTAAAATTTAGTCTCTGCTGTTCTTGACTCAGATTTTTGACTCTCAGAGCTTGGGGGTCCAGGTGGCCTAGTTCATCCCATTATCCATTTAGAAGTCACAAACAAGCTGCTTTCCCAAGGCTTTGAGATACATTACTTAAAAAATGTTATTGCTAGCAGTAATAACCAAGTTTATTCTGAGACTTGACAGAATTCAATTATACACTGGCATTGCGGTTAACAAATTAAAAGAAATTCATATTGAAGTCATTATTAACCAATGAGTATAACTGGGTTTATGTTGAGCCCCTTATTCTATAGATGAAATCCCTGGAAAATTTTTCCTTTAAGGCAGGCACACCAGTAAGTTATTCAACTTTCAAACCATGCCTTGCCATCTGCTTAGTTCAAACAGTTGTGTGAATTCATCCCTTGTTAGGCTTTATTAAGCTGGCACCAATATAACATTTTAACTTCTAAACACAGGAAAAGCAACAAACAGGTGAAGATCAACAAACACTGCAGGAAGATTTTAAATGACTAATCAGATGGAAGAAATGTCTAAAAAGAGCAGGCAGGAAAATGGAATGCCAACTGTTGTAGCCACAAGCTTGAGAAGGTGAGAATAGATGGCTGCCTGCCAAGGAAACCTCAGGCCCTGAAAATCCAATGTGTTATTACAAATAGAAGCACTAGCTCAGGCACACCCGGGAGTGTGTGCACACACACACATACACACACTCTCATAGGAAAGCAACAGCAAATTTTAAACAGGGACCTGTGAAAACCTTCAGGGTTTTGCTGGGGAACTTGCACACCCTAGATTTAAGTTGAAGAGAAAGCTTTATAGAGAATGTTCAGTCAGAATGGATTTAAGAATCAGAAAGACTAAGGTAAAAATGCTGATTTCCTCACTAAATGATCAGTTGCCTTGCACAAGTACTTTAAACCTTTTAACATTTCTAGTTCTTCAATTTTAAAACAGGAATTAAAATCAGCACCTCCTTACATCCAGGGTGGTTATGGAGAATTCATGCAGGAATGCAGGAAGGGTCTTCAAACCAAACTTTATGCAGAGCAGGCCCTTCTCACATTCTGGCAAATATCCATTAACGTGATGGCTTTGTTTTCATGCTTCCAATTTCCAACCATATCGCTGTTGTCCTTTAAAGTGATGACAGTTTCCTGTGGCTTGCCCTGCCTTTCAAACACTCCTTTAGTTTCTCCTTCCTGGCAACCCAAGTCTGCAAATAATTTAGATGCCTCTGTTCCCAAATAAGAAAAGATTTATGCCTTTTCCCCCTTAAAATGTATTTCTTTCTTCTTCTAAATGCCTTCTCCCTTTCTCTTTGCTCACCTTTTTGGCCACTTTCAATTCTTAACTAAAATCCAAGTACTTTCTTTCACCAAACTCCTATGTTGGTCACTTATTTAGCCCTCTTAGTATTTTTATAACATTTAAAAAATGCATCAGAATATATTTTATTGGTCAATAAACCAATTTTTCTTTTTAAACATATACCCTCTACCATTTTATTTTTAATACTCAAGATTTAGACATTTCCATAATTTTAACTTTATCAGGACACAAACTCAAGACCTTTTAAATATGCTGCAAATGATTTCTCTAGTTCATTGGTGCTTTAGTAAAATCTTGTCGTTTATGTCGTTTATTGGAACACACAAATAGTCTAAACTGTATTTTCTTTCTCACAATTCAATAATTCCTATACGCTAAACAGTGGAGAAAATGGGAAATATTTTTGCAAATTACTTTCCAATGATCAACTTTCACAGAAAGGTATGTTTACAATAAATTTGTCAGCTATGCTAATAATAAGTTCTAAAGTAAATACTTAATCATTCAGCAAATATTTTTGTGCCCCTACTATTTGCCAGGCACTGCTCTGGGCTTTGGAAATAGAACAGTGAACCAGAGTGGTAAGGTCTTATGAGTAAATCAACAAATAAATAATATATTTTAAGAGGGTGGTAAATGCAAAACAACAAGATAGATACTGTAGAATAATTGATGAGGTGGGTGACGGGTTAGATTGAAAAATCAGGGAAGTCAGTGTGGAGATGACACTTGAGCTAAACCCTGTATAAGAGAAGGGTATATTCCAGGAGGGAATATCAGTAAGTGCAAGGAAGATGAGGCAAAGTTAAGTGTATATGCTCAAGAAAGGCAGCTGAGAGTATGGTATAAGGAAAATATATCAGGAGATCATGTGGGACTTTGTAAGCTTTTTTAAGCAGTAGGAAGCCATTGAAGGGTTTTAGAAAGAGAATTGAAATGATCTGATTCAAATTTTTCAAAGATCTCCCTGGATACCATGTGGAGAAAAATTAGAAGAGGACAAAGGTAAAAAATCAGGGAGATCATTTAATAAGGTATTGCAATAGTTCAGGTGATAGATTATAGCAGTTTGGACTGGGATTATAGCAGTAAAGTTGCTGAAAAAATATCTGATTATTGCAAATTCTGGGAGTATAATCTACAGCATTGTTGATGGATTGAATGTTGAGGATGAGGGTCGTGTCTTCTGAGCAGCACAATAAAGGCTAATCATTAAGATGGGCACATGGGGTGGGGAGGAGGATTTTAGGAGAAGGGGATAATCAAAAGTTAATTTTGTGATTTTATTGCCAGTTTTTGCTCGTTTCATGTCTAGTAACTTTGTATCTGTTTTCTTTTAAATTTTTCTGAAATCTGCTTTGTCGATTTTTAAATTTTATCTTAGATAACATGAAGCTTCTCATTTGTAAGCAAAGTTGTTTTATAATCTTTTTCTGAGAAGTCCACAACCTAAAGTATTTATAGTTCATTTCTGTTACCTAATATATATATATATATATATATATATATATATATATATATATATATATGTATATATTTTTTTGATGTTTCTTCATCATGGTGTCTTATTTCCTGTACTCCTGGTTATCTTAAACTGTGGGATAGAAAAATATACATTGGTAGCTATAAGAAGCTTAGAATGAATGCGACTACCTCCAGAGGGAATTTGTGATTCATTCTGCCAAGCCCCTGGAGGTAACAGCAATCCAGGATCAACTTAAACTAAGTTAAAGACCAGAAGTTTCCCCCTGATAAGCCAGTCAGCTCAGAATCATGTGGGGATTTCATGGGAGGACTTTTCTCTTATTTTATCTTCTCTTCAAGGAGTGAAGTTCTTTGGGATCTCAAACCATTGTTGAGAAATTCTCCTGTTAGACTCTTGAATTTGGGGGGTCTAAGTTTTGATTACTGTTCTGCTCATCTTGCAACAGCTGTCATACTCATTTACCTCTCCTGATTTCCATTTCATCTCTACACTTGACCTGATAATTCCTTATTGTCTTGTGAGATTGTTGTTGCTTTTTAGATGACTCAAAAACATGTCTTCTCTACTTCTTTTAGCTATCTGGGTGGGGGGAGGGGAAGAGATTGATCCGATTATCTAACCAATCATTATGGGAAATGAAGTAAAATATTTCATTTTAAGTGTGTAAGGGAATAAATGCCTGTTATAAAACTAAAGATGTTGAGTGGGAATGTGAATATATGAGTCTAAAGCTCTCAGAAGAGTCCAGCGTTGGAGGTATAATTTAGGGAGACATTAACTTATGGAAGTCACTTAAAACCATGGGATCAGATGAGATCACTTAAAATGTGAATGTAAATAGAGAAGAGGGTCAAAGGTCAAGAATCAAAGCCTCTATAATACTGAGGTCAGAATGAGAAAGAGAAGCTAGCAAAGACTAGGAAGAAGTAGACAATGGAGCATGAGGTAAATCAGGATATCGTGGTGAAACTAAGGTTAAGAGAAGAAAATATTCCAA
Organism: Mesoplodon mirus; assembly: GCF_964341445.2. Lineage (NCBI taxonomy): Eukaryota > Metazoa > Chordata > Mammalia > Artiodactyla > Ziphiidae > Mesoplodon > Mesoplodon mirus. The sequence goes on from NC_138984.1 coordinate 72,836,317, forward strand.
GAAGGACAGGTAGCCAGCTGTGCCAAATGTTCCTGAGAGACTGAGTGAATGAGAACAATGAAGAAACTATTAATTTTGACAATATGGAACTCACAGACAGAAACATTTTCAGGAGGTAGTGTGACTAAAACCTTAAGGGAGTATTTTGAGGAGGTACTATAACAAAAAGGGGTGGAGACATTGAATGCTGACAACTCAGTAGTAATTTTCTATGAAGAGGAGAAAAAGGAGGCAGTAGATACAGGAGAATTTATGACCAAGTTGGGGGGGGTTACTTTTAAATAGAAAAAAGAAAAAATGACATGATTTATTTCTTATTAAACAGATCTGGTAGAAAGGGAGGAGTTGCTGATGTTGGAGAGAGGAGGAATACCTGCAAGTGTAAAGTCTTCGAATGGGCAAAAGGGGAGAGAATCAAGAGTGCGTGAGATTTGGGACGTTTCTTCCATTGGGATTAGGAAGGGAAGCAAAGCAAGTGGGCTGAGATCCATGTAAATCGATACAGTTGGTGGTGGGAATTTATGTTTTTATTGGATTTGTTGGTCTTCAAGGAAGATTAGATATATTTCCCAAACGTTTCTTATCTCTGACAAGAAATTGCATGTTGGAGAAGAACAAAGAGAAACATGTTCAGAAGAGAGTGACTATGATTAGGAGAGGGTCTCAAATTTGTATTACTTAAAGAATGAGTACAGGAACTGGGTATACTTAGTCTCTTGAAAAAACTTTGGGAAGATGCTTCAGATAACTCAAGTATAGTCATGAGGCAACAGCAATGGTCTTTTGTGTGTGTGGCTCCAGAACACAGAACTGTGACCAGTGGGTGGAAGTTAGAGGGAAGTTGATTTCAATTCATAATAGAAATGAAGTTTGTAATAACCAGAATATCACAATGGTGAGGTTGTGAAGTTTCCTTCACAGAAAATATTCAGAGAGCTGGCTGACCTCCATGAGGACATTGTAGAGAAAATGCCTACACTGAAATGAGAAATTTTGTTAGGCACCTTGAAAATGTACCAAAAGTGAGTTCCATGAATTCTGTGGCTGGTTCAACTTTTCAAATCATTTCTCAGCAATGTTTTTTCTTCCCTATATTTTGCTCTCAACTGAAGCATTGTAGCATCTCCATTGTTCTTAATGAAGATTTTGAAAAAGTTGTGGAGAGATAGGAAATATAGTTTAGATTGCTTTTATGGTCGTATTTTGCAGGCTTTACAGACAAAACATGTTGGATGATAGAATTCTTCTGACCCAGGGTTGTCAGAGAAATTGGAGGGCTCACATATCCAATTTCCAGCTTCTCCTTCTCCTTTTAATGCTTTTGAACTTGAGTCTGTGCATAAGATACTTCAATGGGGTTATTGCTTAATTAATTAGAGATAAGAGAAGGATAAAATTTTAAAGAGAGAATGGTAGATTACAGAGTTGGCTGTTCAGCAATGACATGAACTAATTTGACAATTGAAGGGTCAGTACCTGCAAAAGTGAGGACACTGCTTACAAGCATTAGCATCCAACTAGTAACAATGTGCCTGCCAGGATAATGAACTTAAAACAATAGTAATTAGCAGGCTAATACAAAGGATTAAAATTAAAAATGAATGGCACGGTGCTTTTTGCTTGCTTGTAAAACAGCATTAAGCCAACTTAATCCATTTTAATTCATTGTGAAACCTGCAGTGCAAATGAGATGGATTCAAGGGTCAGGTTCAGCTCCTGAGAAAGTGCGATACATTCACCTGTGACAATTCTTTCTGGAATGATAAAGTAAGGGAAGTCTCTTAAGAACTCTGAGTGACTCCATAAGGTCCCCAGAGATCAGGTGTCAAAGTTGTCTATCAGATGCCTGAAAAGAAAAAAGGGAAGCATTACTCAATGCTATTGTGAGACAGTTGTCATTGACTGATCAGGCCTTTGAAGCACGCTTTCACAGTCAATGAAACCACCTGAATAGATGAAAGCCAGACAGCTTCTGACAAACAAGAGTCTATGGAATATTCATTGTGCATCTGGGAGGGAAAGATTAATGTATTAGAAATTAAAATGGGACCAGAATGTATGATCTTGCTCTAACACTTGGCCAGACCTGTGTCACCCACTGCTAGTGCCTGAAGTCGACAGACAATTCTGCCAAGGTAACTGAGAATCATTAAGCATCCTGCTATTGTGCATGGTGAATAATAAAACTTTCCTCCTATTCTTTGCCTGGAGCTGACAATGAATAATTCTGGAGCTATTTGCAATGTTAACAACACCTATCTTGCCCATCCATGCCTTTACGATAAGGATGGAAATATGCATTTCAACAGTCTGTACAGATACTGATTCAAGGCATTTCAAAGGACACCTGTCACTCAAGTGAAGGACCTGTCAGTCTCCAATGTATGATGGTGCCAAGAAAATGGCCAAAAAGATTATCTGTACTTTATTTCTCCCCTTTTTCAGATTAAAACACTGTTACATTTGCCATAGACTGACAAGTGATTTACACTGGCAACTGTAACGTGTTTAAGACTAGAAAAAAAGCTATTCTCTTAGGCAGGCGTATTCTTCTAAGGTTTACAACTGTATCAAATATACTATCACAATTGTGATCTAGACCATACAGAATGTCATTATGCTGGATATTCGAAGCGTTTAATCTGTTTGCTGACATAAAGGTGACATTGATAGAGTTGTATTTTTGACGTCAGTACCCAAGTAAATTTACTTTTAGGAAATTACAAGTAGACTGGAGTCTTAGAGTGTGACCAGCTTGTATTGGACAGCTTCATTAAAGTTATATATGAGCAACCGAAGATTTTTCTTCATCAGTATGTCATTGAATGTGCTCTTTAGAAAAGAACAGCTTCCATAATCAACAGAAATTTCATGTCACTTATTCCAAAAGTTAAAATCCAGCTACCAAAGGGAGTCTTAAAGTTTTGTCCCCCGGACAAAAATATGAGCACTATATAAATTTTCAGAGATCTTCACAGTTTTATTCCCCTGAGCAAACACTGTGACTCTCATTAGGATTCCATTTTTATTAAACAAATTATTCTGCCTCTTTCAACTGCAGTTAAATTAGTAATTAAATTAAATTGTAAATTAATAAACACCAAAGAAGTCCACCTTCCTCACCCCTGCTGAAGGTCATGAGAGCTCTTCTTCTTACCAGGGTGTCATGGATCTTTATTTCCTGAGAGTAACAAGCCTATTGGACTCCCTGTTGACCACAAGGCAATTCTTGGAAGATGTTTTAATGGCACTCGTATACAAAAGAAGGCTTGCATTTGGTACATTAAGGAACTGAGTTGTGGATTTCTCCAGCCTCTGGCTGTTGCGTGATCTCTCTCTTCCTTCTTGCAATGTAGTTCTTATAAATGGCAATCTTTTTTTTTTCCTTTAAAATTAAGTCTTTGTCTTTTCCCCCATGGCAGTTCATAGGATATATTATAAACCAGGGAGCTGTTCTGTCAAGAAATTGTCTCAAATTTCCCTAACACCAAGGGGTACATTGAAGCAATTTAGAACCAAATTTATTGCTTTTCAATAGGTGATAGATGATATAGATGATAGGTAGATAGATAGATAGATAGATAGATAGATAGATAGATAGATGATAGATGACTTGATCTTGGAAAACAAAACATGATCTAATTTGAGGCTCTCAAAGTCATACAACTATTGTAAAGTTGCAAAAAGTTCATTAAAATCACTGAGAGTGATATAATACAGTTAAAATTATCATATCAAAACAGTCTCTCATGAAGGACTGCTATAATGAAAGTGGATGAGGCAAAGAGATAAAACAAGAATTGTTTTTGGCAGAGAATACAATGATGGCCTGTAGCTAGATTCACAGTACTGTGGTCTGTAAACATTTTCATGAGGGTTTGATAAACCACTAATTTTCTCCTTTCCTTACAGTGATTTTTTTTTTTTATAATCAAAGTCTAGGATCCAGTCATTACAAATAACTTTTCCAGAGTTAATTTCTGAAAAATAGATTTTTGAAACTTCTAAACATTGACCAAGAATTGTTTTAAATGCTTTCTTCAGCATTCTGCCTGTAGTAAATTACAAAACAAAGGTTTTAGGTCTCAATAAAATACCAAGATTTTCAGTGGCTTTGTAGAACACTAGGATGTGAGTCACCTATACATTCTCCAGAGATAACTCATTTTAAGTGGTTTCCATTTACACTGCTCTTCTAATTTACCTAAACATCTATGTTTTAATTTAAATTTCTCAGTGTTTAACGCAGTGAGAGTTCCTCTTTCCCATCATACTAATATCAATTTACAGAATACTCATTTAATTTTCATAGCACTCTGTTGAGGTTCTATTATTATCCCCATTTTACAGATATGAAAACAGTCCAAGATCATGCAACAAGATTTAAACTCAGCCAGTTTGACACCAGAGTCCATGCTGTACACTATGAATCCAGAATTATTTGTGAGAGGAACCTTTTTTAGCATGAACTTACAATCAGGAAGTAACAGGCAACATGATAGATAAAAGTTATCATACTTTTGACTATTATCTCTTTGAGAAATGAACTTGTCTTACAATATTTAATTGCATAACACATATATTATCTAATTAGTGGGTATCTAAACAATAATAAAGCCAGGACAGTTTAATAATGTCCAATAACGTGTTTATTAAAATGATATCAACAAAGGAAGAAGAAGCATTTATATTCTCAACCCTTACCATTTCTTATTGGGCTCTGCATTTTCCTCAGTAAAGGCTATTTCTACTAGCTCCAGTGGACAACTGGTCTAAAATTCAGTGCTGGCTGACATTGTACTTACAATGTTTAATCATTACAGCACAACATAATAGTATAATCTACATCCACTGAAATATAGATCAATCAAATATCAATTCAGGTAAGGAGAGAATAGCAACAGTGCAAAGCATTATTTAAGATTTTCTAACTGATTGAAAGCGAAGTCTCTGTGTCTAGACAAAGCTACAGTGAAATTTTTTCCCTACCAATTTGCCTATTTATAAACATATCTTCAACTTCCATTTCATCAATAGATATAAATTTGCAGATTTTATCAATTGACATAAAATTTTACTTGTAAAATTATACTAAGTACTCTAGTAGCCCAGAGAGTAACTAGGCTGTTATTTGCAGATTATTAGGCAAATATATATATGTATATATATATGTTCATCATGAGGTGATAAATGGCCTGGTTTGGGAGTGAGAAAGATGACATGAAAGTGAAAGATACTTCTGAACCGTGTGATCCAGTTTATCCCTGGCAGAAATGTGGCCATAACCACTCTTCTATGGAACCTATTTGTAGGAATTTATCTTTTGACTGCAGAAGACAGAAGAGGTTTGAGTATGATTGGGGATGGGAACATGTTGCATCCATGTCACATGGACTCTGGAAGTTGACGCTGAATCTCCCTAAAGATAAGGGTTAGCATGAAAAGCTGAAGAGTTTTCTTGAGAGACTTGGTGAGGATCTTGGAACACCCAATGTGCTTTGGGTCTAGGGTAAGGGAGAGCATCATTCTGCATCTCTTACTCTCACCTCTGGCCTTGGCAGCATATTTGGCATCCAGCTCATTTGGGCAATGGATGAGACCATGAACCCTGGGAGAGCAGTGAAGCAGTCTCAAGGCGCTTTCTCTTTCAACAGATCTGGCAGCAGGCATTGCTGTGGAAGCCAGAGGGTAAAAATATCAGAAAATTTGTCTACAAATACATGTGATACATGCTGTAGATAGTCCAAGAATAACTAGGGAAACTGGATCCCAGGGCATCGCTAACAAGACAACAACATAATGATACAATGTCCACTCCTCTCATTTGTAAACATAGTCTGATTAAACTTAGGGACACTAGGTTAAATTTTAATGAAAAAAATTTCCACGGTGTGGTATTTGGTGGTAAGAATTAAGGATGTGCCAAAAGTATAAAATATACACTGGATTTCAAAGACTCAGTATTAAAAAAGAAAAATATCTCATTTATAATGTTTATATTGATTATATATTTAAATGATAATATTTTGATCTATTGCATCACATAAAATATATTACTGAAAGTGATCTTGCCTGTTTCTTTTTACTTTTGTGAATGTGGTTACTAACAATTTAAAATTGCATGTGTGGTTTCAATGTGGCTTGTAACATATTTCCACTGGATAGCACTGTCCTGGACAGTGTTTCCCAAGTTGTGACACAATTGGAATTGGTGGCAATCTAGGTGATTTTAGGTGACAAAGAGATTTATTTTAATAGTCATGCATATATTTTAGTGTATTAGAAAAAAAATAACCAACATATCAAACCAAAAGCTTCACACATAGTATCGCTTTAACATAAAGTAGGGAGCATCATGATAATCCTGTTTACATAGACCCAAGAATTACCAATACCTTCCAGTACCAACTGTTCAGAAATACTGGTCATGTAGATGATTCCAATCGCTGGTATCTTCAAATTATATATTTATTCCTGCATTTTTTCAATTCATACCTCCAAACTTAGAAAACAAAATCTACTTGTTATATATATGAGAAAATCTTGAGTTACTTTAGATGTGCATCAAGAGTTAGAAGTAATTGGTGAAAGGGTTTGACTTGTCAATCTTTTTAGGCTCAAGCCATTGGATTCTCAATTTTCTTTTTCTTAGTTTTCTGAGGAGAAGAAAATGAATATAAGGTTTTGCATTAAGAAATCATCACTTGACTATATGTAGTGTGGGAAGAAATTCAAGGCTTTCCAAATAAAACTTCTAACCTGAAAAATCTTATACCTGCTTAGAATGAATATATGACTATATCTTGCACATATATATGTTTATTTAAGCAATAAAAATTATTCTTGCAGTGCATACTTCTTCTATCACTAGTCCCTTAAAAGACCACATGAACCACATGGAGCTATAAGGTGTTGGATTCTGTCAATTCAGATCTGGTTAGGAATTCAGATAACAGCTCACTGAAAATGCACTCCTACATTCAACAGATATTTTCCACATACCAAAAATGGTTTTAGGGTCAGTTGATAAGGCAGTGAACACAAAATCCCCAGCCTCCAGGAACTTACTTTAGATTGAGAATAGAGGGAGGAGGATAGAGGGACAAATACGTAAGGTTCTACAGGGCTTTCTAGACCACTGTAAAGACTGTGGCTTGTACTATAAGTGGGCTAGGCTTTTGGGCAAAGTGATATGACCTTATATCTTAAAAGAATAATGCAGACCACTGTATGGAAAGTAAGTAGTTGGGTTCTTGGAGACAAAATTACAGGCCAGGAGACCAGCTAGGAGTCTGTGACAATAGTCCATAGAGGACCTGATGGGCACTTAGAACAGGGTATTAGTGGTGGGTCTGATGGCAGACGGTTGGATTCTGCATATATTATTTCAAAGGAAAAGCTCATACAAATTCCTGATTGATTGGATATGAGGTATAGAGGAGAGAGAGTGAGAGAGAGAGAGAGAGATTAACATTGACTTCAAGGTTGGAAATATGGTGACTTTTATGAGGATATGTTTGAAACAATTGTTGAAAGATGGTTACACATATTTTTCAAAACCAGATGGTAAAAGTGAGTGAATAAGAAATGCTGGTTTGTACCAGTCCATGAATAGGACAGATTCAAAAGAACAAGTTTGGGATATTGCTTCATATGGTTTCTTGGAATAAGAACATATTGCAAAAGAATCTCATATCAATATGATTAGTAATTAGTTCTGAGTATCTAAACCTATCAGAGGAGTTAGATGAAATATCTTGCTCTTTCTCAGTAGATACAAGTGTGAGATGAAATTTTTATCCCTGATGAGCCTCAAAACAAACAAAAAAATGCAATTATCTTTCTGATATGAAACCCAATCTTTTTCTTCTATTAGGTATCATCTAATATAGTGACACTTTGTACTATTATAAAATCCACAGCTTCATTATTTTAAATGACAAACTCACCTTTTTTAGGTGAGAAGTAAGCTGATTATTATTAATTTCATTTTATGTTTTAATTTTCAATTAATCGTGTTGTTTTGTATTGTGTTTGTTTTCATGGTTACTTTGATTCATGGCGAATGACATTGGTCATACTGTTTTTTAGACATTTAGATAACATGATTGAATTAATTAAGGAAAAATATTAAGTACTTCAATAAATCGTATGGGATATGGCAAAACTTACCAAGATTTGGGTCAAATTGAGGTCTGGAGAAATGTTAACGTTTCCTCTGATGCCTGTCAGCGGGTCATTCCTGAGCAAGTAGGAACATCTAGCCTTCTTATGCATGTCTGTCATCTAGCTGATTATTATCAGCTATAAAACATGTATTTTCAGTCATAATGTGACATTGTTCTAGGGACTATACTTAGTAAGTTGCAAGGACAATGCTCTTATCTTTGAGAAATGCATAATCTTATATATAATAAATAATTAATTAAAGGAAAATACCAACAAACATGAATAGACTATCAAATAAGTCACAGACTTTTCTTCTCCTGATTTCCAGAAATCCAAATCTTTTACTTCAAAGCAGGGTTCAAAGCTTCAAAATCCACCTCCCTCATAAGTCTTTGCCTCTTAAGGGAAATACCACTCTATCTTATTGTAATTTGCAATATGTATGTTCACAGGGTTTATTATAGAACTTAAATACTGCTTTTTTGTGTGTTATTTTCTAATTAGTTATACATTTCTACTAAACTATAAGTTTTCCATGGATTAAATTTTTTTCTTTCCCCAGATATTGCTGAGATAAAAGTAACATCTTATTTTTTCACCTTTTATGGCATCCTCAGTTTCCTTCTTTGTTTCTTTCTTTGTTTCTCTCTTTTTTTTGATGTGGACCACTTTTAAGGTCTTTATTGAATTTGTTACAATATCACTTTGTTTTATGTTTTGGTTTTTTTGGCCACAAGGCATGTGGGATCTTAACTCCTCGACCAGGGATCGAACCTACACCCTTTGTATTGGAAGGTGAACTCTTAACCACTGGACCTCCAGGGAAGTCCCAATGGCATTCTCAGTTTCAGCAACTACTCTTCTTATAACTTTGTTTAATTATCATTTACAGCTTCAAGATATTTCTCTTTGCAGATTTACAAGTCCAACATCAAACCTTCACAGTATATCGTTTGCCCAGCATAGTGCATGGTGACACCATTCACTTTCTGTATCCTCCACGTGCTATGCAGAACAGCAGAGCAGAGAAAAGGAGAGGATAACATCAGAAAACAGTATCCCACTGGCCAAATGGTTAGGCTTGTACCAAGCTCCTGGTCATGTCCAGTCCCAGGGAAATGTAGCCCAATTAAATAGTATCATCTTATTAAGACAATGAAAGCTGACTTTAAATAAATAGAAAAAACAAAATAAAGTTCAAAGTTTTTAATTTTTTTAATTTTTTTATTTAGGCCAAAAAGCACATTTCTCTAAAGATCAGGCTCAAAACCAGTCAGGGACTTCAAATTTTCTCAAAAGTCATGCTGATGTTCTTGTCTCATTTCCCTTGTTGTACTCTTTCGCACTGAAAATTAGCATTTAATCCTGTTTGTCTTTGATGTTTTCAGCTTTAATGATTTCCAACTCATAGAACATCCTATTCACTAGAGAATCCATCTGAAGTCCCCACCTTTTTCAATGACTGGAGAACAACAAATAGACTGACAACAAAGGCTGCTTAACTACATGCAGAATGCAGAGCAGCATGAAGGCTATGCCTTGTCAAAAGAAATTAGGTCTTGCAGAAATTTACCTATTAATTTGGGTGGGGGGCGGAAGTGGATAAAGTGGCATGATTTTAACAAAAGGACTTGGGGGAATCTGCATTTTTAAGCTGCTTATCTGTGCAGGTTGTGGACTTGTCTTCAATATTTTCTGTGGGTATCAGGTTTATTGCACTCCTAAAAATAATTTCTCTGGAAGTTTTCGCTTTAAAGCTTTTTTCAATTCTTAAAGGGAAATATTTCCTTTGAGTCATTTCATTTAAAATATTACAACTTAAAATTAATTTAATGACAAAAATTTTATAAGCACGAATTAGCAAGATAAAGTTTAGAATCCAATTTAAGAGATCGTGGAATGATTTTCCTTCTCCAAAGAAGCTGAGTGTTTATTTGGAAACTAACTTTTAAAATGAAGGTTAGTAGTAGGTTTCAACCAAAGGTATAGATGGAAAAGATCAGTCTGGGTGAGAGGTTTGCTATCTTGGCTTAGAGACTTAGAAAACTGTGTAAAAATCTGTGTAATAAATATATTGATTGTTGTGATCTAAAGGACATAAACATAGGCAACCACTTCTATGGCCAATTTCCCCCAAAAAAATGGTGAAATAGAGTCAGAAATTCAGAAGCAACACCAACAATGCGTTCACAATCAGTATGTACAAACATATTGAGTGCCCTCTTTCTATGATTCAACGTCATGTACCCATGTCTACCGTAGCCCATGTGTTTACCAAATTGTGAGCTCTAAGCCATAGGCACTGTGACTTGTCCATGGTTATTTACGAGTGTTCAGCGATAAGCCTGGAACACTGTAAATGTTCAAAAGGTGGGAGTGAATGAACAAGTGAATGAGTAGGTGTACTGATGAATGAAGTAGTGTAATAAATAAACAACAATTTTGTGTTGCTCAGTTTCATAGTATCAGTTTTTCCCTAAATGTTTCTGGCCACAGAAATCATTTGTTATAAATGCAAGCTCCTGGCCCAGACTTCATGAACAACAGTCTTCAGAGATTCCATATTTCAGACAGGAAGCATCTATTTTCAATTAACCAGATGATTCTTACTGAGTTTCGGAATACTTCACATTTGTATGTGTCTTCTCTTTGCTAGAATTTAAAAAATCTCAAGTAATTGACTTATTATTTAATTTTCAGGAGATCTGCTTTCCTTGTCAGTTAAAATGACTGTTGGGTAAATTTGGCAGCATAACTCCAATCTTACAGTTGGCTGTTAAGAAAAATAAGGATAGTATCTAACCTGGGCCCAAAGAGATTCTGCTCATCAAGGCAACTTTGGGGGTTGGATGTTGGTCATATTGCTTTAAGGAATTTTTATACTAATAATTTTAGCTCTCTTTTGAAGCAAATAACACAAAAATCTCTAGATGGCAATACAGTATATTCCTGTCAACCTGTACCATATGAGATTTCTCTCCACCCTTACTCCAGAGTCTAAGACTAATGAATTTTGGGGATGAGGGCTTTGTGCTTACATTACAGAACTATGTCACTTATGTGGACCCTGAATGAGTCTATCACAGGTGAACTAACACACCTGAGATGTTTTTAATGAAACTTTACTGTAGAGCTTCTTAATAAATCAATTTAAAAAACCCATTTTTTCCATGGTCAGTAAGAAAAAGGAAACATGCTTTAGAAAATCTGCTCAATAACTCTGTGAAACCAAGTCTTGCTCACGTTGCAAGAGGAGATACAAAACCCTACTTTCAAGAGAAAGAAGGTAGCTTATAAGTAAGAGGAAATTCCATATTGAGATGCCATACTGTCTAAAATGTATTAGAACTGGGTTGACATGTTATTGTAGAAGCTCACAACATCTAACATAGCATGATGTTGATTATGCAATTGGCAGTAACACTGAAAGGATGTACTACATACAGAAAGTATACATAAGGCTTTAAGATGTTGTTGCATTTACAGTGGTCTCCATAAATGACTCATAAATTGAGTTATTCTCCAATTGTGTAATATGAATAATTGGCAAGAATGTTTCATAACATTTTTTTGTCCAACTAGCAAAATGTTGAAGTCACCAGTCTCTCTTCAAGACCTTGGTAATCATACAGTTGATGTTAATAAAAACTACAAGTGAATCTGGAGCATGGTATCACAAGAATATGGAAAACAACCCATCCACTTAGATCTTATAAAATATCTCCAAAATCTTTCACAGTGACAAAAAAATAATAAAGTGTGACTAAAAATGATAAGGACATAATTTGGAAAAGGTATTTGTTGTGGCCATCTGGAGGAAAAAAATTGCTTACCCCTACATACTTTAATTTTAAATTAAGAATTATTGAAAATAAACTAAGTAGTCTAATGAAGAACTTACAAAAAGAACAACACAAACATCAGTCAAACAGAAGAAATATATATCCATTTATTTTATTGTTTTAAAAATGTTATTTTGTCTTTAAGAGCTACATCCATGACAAATAAACTTATAAAACAGACAAGGCTCTGAAAGTCTAATTTAAAAAATACAACTCTAAACTGAGGGATAATAAAGAGACTTTAATATGAAGGAGAGTTAGAAATCATAATGAGGATATAACAAAAAGTCACAATAAAATAGCAGGCATACAAAGAAGCAGGAAAATATAATCCACAATGTGAAGAAAAGGCAAAAACAATCAATTGAAACAGACTCAGAAATTATATAGATAATAAAATTCATTGACAAGGACATTAAAACAATTTTTATAATTATATTCCATATATCTAAGAAGGTAGAGGAAAGTTTGAGCATGTTAAGTAGACACATAGAATAATGTCATATCACATATAATAAAATACCTTAAAGCCAGTGATAAAGAAACAATCATAAATAAAGTCAGAAAAGACACAACAGAGACAGAAGCAAGAATGACATCAGATTTCTTATTAGAAACACTGCAAGCAAAAAGATTGTGGGGCAACATCTTTAGAGTACTGAAAGAAAAAACTGTCAATCTAGACTTCTATATATAGAATAAATATCTTTTGGATAAAAATTAAATAAAGACTTTTACAGACAAAAAAGATGAAAGTATCATCAGTGAACCTCTACTACAAAAGATGTTAAAGGAAATCCTTTAGATAAGAAGAAAAATTATATGAGATGGAGATGTTGATCTACAAAGGATGAAGAGCACAGAAAACAATAACTATATGGATAAATATATGAGATATTCCTATTATTATTTTAACTAAAAAATAACTGTTAAAAAAACATAAAAACTGTATGTTCTGGAGTCTGTAACATGCAAGGAATGTATGATAACATTACCACAAAGGCTAGGAATTGAGAAATGGAAGAACACTATAGTAAGTTTCTTATAACTGCAAGTGAAGTGTTATATTATCACATGAAGGTAGATTTTAATAAATTAAAGATCTAAAAAAAAAAAAATTAAAGATCTATACTATAAACCCCAAAACAACCATTAAAATAACAAGATAGAACTATAGATAATAAGACAAAAAAGGAGATACAAGGAATTGCAAAAAATAGTCCAACAGAAGGCAGAAAAAGAAAAATGATAGCATATCATATTTATGTGCTTACCAGATACTATGCTAGGTGGTTGATTACTTATTTAATCTTCTGTGAGTTAGACTTACAGCCACAAGAACAAAAGGAAAATAAATAGCAAGATGGTAGATTTAACCCAATCATATAAGTAGTCTATATACTTCAATTAAAAGGCAGAGATTGTCATATTGGATGAAAAAGCAAGACCCCACTATATGCTGCCTAGAAGAAATCCACTTCAAAAATAAATACACAAATGAATTAAAAGGATGAAAAAAAGACAGCACAATAACACTAATCAAAAGAAAATTGGAGTGAATATATGAATATCAGATAAAGTAGATTCCAGAACAAAGGATATTGCTAAGGATAAAAAGGAGTATTTAATAGTAATAATGTGATTAATTCTCAAGGAGGATATAGTAAGTTTATGTTTCTAGACATGTTTTGTCCATCATCACAAATAAAACTTGTTTCCCTAACTAAGCTACACAAACCTTAACAGCCTCATAGGGGAAACACTTGAAAGAAAATTAAAAAATCAAAATAAAACAGAATTTCCTGTAGCAGACATAATAAGGGCCTAGCCAAAGATGTTCACTCTCTAATCCCTGGAAGCTATGAATATGGTATTTTACATAGCAGATACCACTTTTGAAATGTGATTAAGGATAAGGACCTTGAGATGGGGAAATTATTCTGGATTAAATGGGTGGGTCCCATATAAACATGTAGTTCCTTAAAAAGTGGAGGATCTTTCCCAGCTGAGTCAGAGAAAGATGTGATGGTAGGTGCGTCAGAGAGATGTGGCATTGCTGGATTTGAAGATGCAGGAACAGGATCACAAACCAAGGGATGTGGGTGGCCTCTGGAAGCTGGAAAAGCCATGAAAACAGATTCTCCTCCAGAGTCTCCAGAAAGGAACACAGCCCTGCCGACACTGATTTTAGCCTAGTGAGACCAATCTTGGACTTCTGACCTAGAGAAATGTAAAATAACAAGTGTATTTTTGATGCCTCTAAGTTTGTGGTAATTTCCTGTGCCAGAAATATAAAATTAATACAATGCCAATTACTAAGAATAATCTGATAAGTATTAGAATATATTGAACAAAACTTTATATTTTAAACCTGTTCAACTGTAATATTTCTCATTGAACAATAGTTTCTAGTTTTGTGGTTATTGTATTTCCAGTATAGTAATGTCTCAAGATTTGCTTCAGTTGTCTCTATCTAAATACATGAAATGCCTTTCAGACAATATGGGTAGAATCTAGATGCTTCTTTATCCACATCAATTAGTTTACCTTATTATTTTACTCTACAATCAGAATAAATCTCTGGATGTATGGCACTGGACTGACATGGGTTCTTGCTCCTGTAATGGAAGTCGTAGTGCAAATAGACTTGGAGTTGCTTCAACACACAGATCCACTGTCCATAACTTTTAGAAAACGTTCTCTGTCTTTCTGTTTTCAACTGTCTCTTTTGAGACCTAATTGGACCGCAAAGTTAAGGAGTCAGTAATTTTTTGTACCCGGAAATTGCTTATTTCCACTCATCTTGTTTTTCCATCATGTCTTAGTCCATTCAGGCTGCTGTAATAGAAGACCATTGTAAGACTGTGTATAAGGCTGGGTAGCTTATAAACAACAGAAATTTATTGCTCACAGTCTTGGAAGTTCAACATCAAGTCTCTGGCAGATTTGGTGTCTGGTGAGAATCTGCTTCCTAGTTCATAGATGGCCAACTTTTCACTGTGTCCTCACATGGCAGGAGGAACAAGGGAACTTCCTGCTGTCTTTTGTAAAAGCACTAATTCCATTCATAAGGGCTCCACACTCATGACTTAATCACTTCCCAAAGTTTTACCTCCAAATCATCACATTGGGTGTTAGAATTTGATATATGCATTTTGGGGGCATACAAACTTTCAGTCTATGGCACATAATATAACTCAGAATCATATTTGTGAAAATGTCATAATATGATTAGGTAAATTAAATAAGGACTTTCTTTTAGTTGTATTTTTAATTTTTGCTTTTTATGGATGTCAAGTGATGTTATTGTTTATTGTGAGTGTTATATTCCTTTTAGTCTTTTGTAACCATAGACTGAATTAATTTTAGCTGGAATTTGCTCAAAAGTCTTTTTTAATACAATGAAGGATTGTTTTGCAGACCTGCTCATCTCTGGCCCGTTTTTATGTCCACTTGACACAAAGTGACAAACCACAGCGACAAAAAGGAAAAAAAAATAAGCTTTTTTTTTTTTCAAATGTATTTTTTTATAGGATGGTCCTGGTATTTCATTTAGGATTGTAACATCATAAACAACCCAAATGATGACTGGTACTTTAGTGACTGTGAGATATGGAATTCTTATGTAATCAGAATTAATCTCTAACTACTTTCCTAGACTTAGTTTAAGAACACAGGCATTTCAAGAAGATTGAGGTATAATTGGCAGAAATTTGAGCATGTGTATAAATATAACATTAAAAATGTAATACATTTCAAGACAGTGTAGTTCAATTTATTTTCAAAAAATTCTTTTAATTTAATTCATCTAAGATTATATGTTTCCTAATAAGTTTTAAAAAGATGTGCATAGGAAAAGTTAAATAACTGATTAAAAATAAAAATAGATTTAAAAAGAGGTATAAATAATCTAAATTTCAGTCCAATGCAGTGAAATGCAATTCAAGTAAAGAAAGGCCTACAGTTCATTGAAAGAATACTATGTAATCATCAGGTATTATTACTAAGTAGTTTATTTCTTATTTAATCTTTCACCACATTTCCATGAGTCAGACTTATAGCTATTTTAAAGATGTGTACACTGATATTGAGATTAAATAAATTGTGTAAAATCTCTCAGCTAGTAACAAACGTTGGATTTAGCAACATATATATTTAGGTTTCCAAAATCTATGTTATGTCTTAACTCACTGCCTGTCCAATATATGCAAAACAATATACTAGTTAGTGAAAGATGTTAAAATGAATAGGATTAGGTTTCTGCTATGGAATTTAGAAACCAGAAGGCAAATGCAGTCTAAAGTAAAATAGCATAAAAGCTAATGATTCCAAATTTGCAGTTAAAATTACATGATTCACATCACTCATCACCTTTCTATTACACTCCATTCTACTCCTTTAGTAAAATTCTTTTTATTCATCATTCTCTTCTTGCTTTGCCAACATATGCTCCCAGATTACTTTACCATCTTGCTTTTCTCACCTCCCATATCAACTGCTATTAACCTAGGCATGCGGTGGTTGAGGCTCTGCCTTCTCAGCTTCTCATCCCTACTGTCTGGCCCACACCTCCCTGCTTGTTAGCTCTCCTCATCTCTGAAAGGCCAACATGGACACAGTCCATTGCTGCATGGGACTCACCCACCCCAAATACCCCTTTTTTTTTTATATATACAAAAGCTCTTTACCTTTTCCTTGATCTTTCCATCTTCACCTCAGTTTAGGAGAAATCCAGGTTTCTGTGAAAACCCTCTCCAAATGATACCTACTGGCCTGTTCTCCATTAAAAAAAAGAAAAAAGACAACCTCAATTATAATCTAAATAGTAAATTCCATCAGTGAAAGATTACAAAGAATCATACGACTCCAGTATGTCCTCATCTTAATTAGTTACATCTGCAACGACCCTATGTCTAAAAAAGGTCACATTCCGAGGTTCTGGGGATTAAGATTTCAACACATATTTGGGGGAAACACAAGTCAATCCATAACACCAACTTCTGGCTTTGTTGTTTTTCTCTATTATATCTTTGATTTCTAATTCATTAATTTCCAAACTTACTTTTATTATTGTCTCCTGTCTGCTTTCTTTGAGCTTTATTTGCTGATCATTTTCTAACTTCTTAAGATGTATATTTAGAGAATCGAGTTTCAGCCTCCCTTCTTGTGTAACATATGCTCAAAGGTTATTACTGTTATTCTAAACACAACCACAGTTCTAATATATCATATATTTTAGACATCTTTTTTTTTTTTTTTTTTTTTTTTTGCGGTATGCGGGCCTCTCACTGTTGTGGCCTCTCCCGTTGTGGAGCACAGGCTCCGGACGCACAGGCTCAGCAGCCATGGCTCACGGGCCTAGCCACTCTGCAGCATGTGGGATCTTCCTGGACCGGGGCATGAACCCGTGTCCCCTGCATCGGCAGGCGGACTCTCAACCACTGCGCCACCAGGGAAGCCCTTATCATATATTTTTATTATCAAAATTAACATATATTCTAATTCCTATTGAAATTTATTGTTTTACTTATGTATTATTTAAAACTGAGTTTACTTTTTATTGTACTGAATTTAGTTTAATTTTTTTCTTGACTACAAATGCACACATTATCAGTCAGACTTACTCAACACATGAGCTCACTCAGCATCAGGCTTTACTAGTAATTAGCAAAGGATTCAAGATAGAGTCACAAAAACCCCCCACAGCAATAGCTCGGAGACCCCAAACCCATTAACACAGCTTCCTTGGACACCTTTTTCAAACCAGGATGTCGTTTAGATTCGGAATAACAAAGACTAACATTTTGTGCTCAATGAACCAGTTGGGTATGTTTAGTTTGGGGATCTCTCAACTTTTATATCTCACTAGTCACATAGTCAGACAGAGTATGTGACTAATTTCCACTTTTCAGGACAGTAATGGCTCATATATCCAAATATTGCAGGTTTATTTATATACCAGGTATTTTCTGTGGCAAACGTTTCTCAGACATATAATCACACGTAAGAAAATCTCTGAAAAATCTTCATTTAAAATCTAGATAACAAATTTCACCAGTCACAAATTACAAGGAATTTGGTTACGGTCAAAATCAGCCTCCAGTTTCCTGACAAGAGAGGAACTAGTTACAGACCCAGTCTTAACCCTTTTCTACCCAATTCCACTGTGGTCAGATTACTTACTCTGAATTAAGCCAATCCTTTGAAAGTTGATAAAAATCTGGCTTTATGGCACAATACATGGTCAATCATGGCAAATGTTCCCTGTGCTCTTGAAATAAATATATAGTTTTCTATTGTTGGGGGCAGAGTTACACTAATATAATTAGGTTAAGTGACTTAAAGATGTTTGGCTTTTCTGTGTCTTTACTAATTTTTTGTCTGTTTGTTCTATCTGGTATTAGAAGATATGGTAAAATTTTTCCTCTGTGGTTGTGGATTTATCTATTACTTCTATTACCTCTATCATTTTTGCTGTATCTACTTTGAAGCTTACTAAGAGTGTAAAAATTTAGAATTGTTTGACCTTATTGGCTGACTGCCCTTTTATCATTTAAAAAGTCCCTGCTGCTTTCTAGTGATGCTTGCTGTCTTCCTACCCTTACTTCTCAACTCTTTGTGTCCTCATATTTAAGGTACATAAGTTGTAAGCAGTATATAATTAGGCTTTGTTGTTTTTAATCTATCCTGTAAAACTTTCTTTTTAATATTTAGACCAGTTATGTTTGGTATAATTATTGATCTATTTGGGTTTATATTTACTGTTTTACTATTTGTTTTCTATTTGAACCATTAGCCTTTCAATTCCTCACAAAGAACATTTGCACATGTGGTTCCTTTGGTCTGAAATGCCCTTTCTCCTTTTCCTATATTCACTTAGTTATCTCTCACTAAGACTTTAGTCATTTCCTCACCGGAGATCATCTGGCCCCCTGTCTAGGTATGGTTCCTTTCTGTAGTCATTCTTGTAGCATCTTGTTCTTTCTCTTCAGAGCACATAACTCAGTTATTTTGTGTGACTATTTGGTTATTGTATGTTTCTTTTTCTAGACCATCACTTGATGATGGTAGGACTAATTTTTTGTTTCAAATCATAAGTAAATTCTTGCAGTATTAACAAGTTAACATGTAGAGTCTAAAGCCAATGTTACCTTTCTTCACAAAGGTTAAATCAATACAAATAGAGCCTTTAAGAAATGATCGACACATTTCCTCCAGGTAAAACAATACCATCTCATTAAGGCACTGCTGTTATATCAAGTCTAAAGTGTCCTACCATCACTGGTGTCAGACTCCCCTTTCATGTGATGCTTTGCAGCTTCTTTTGATGGTAGGCTCATTCCTGTGTAAGAAAAACAGATTTCCTGAAACAATTCTATTTCTTTCACACCCACATAGAAGGAGAATAAGACTGACCAAGTGCTGGTTTATTTCAAATATTTTCCAGATTATTTGATGCAAATTCTTTTTCTACAATATTCCATTGTCATTTTTAAGTGAACTTGGCAAAGCTAAGGGCTCTGACTCATGAATGTACACTTTCTTCCTGGATTAAGTAGGCAGTCACAGGCAAAAATGCCTGATGATTCAAAGTTTCTATGAGTGTGCTCAAGTTTTTTCCCTTTTGGAAATCACTCCGGGTACAAGTGGAAGAAATAATGGTGTGCTATGTGTACTTCCTGTCATTCGCATGCAAACAGTACACTGTTCGGAACTTTTATTCTTTCAGAAACATTTCAGCTAATCAAGGTCCTCTGACCCATTCTTTTATTAAAGGAAAAAAATTATTTCTTCCCATGCATTTACTTTAAGAAAGTTTATAACAAATAACTCAAATTAAGCAGAATAACTATAATGGAAATTAGAGAATGTTAGGTGAATAACCCGTTGCAAATTACCTGGAGGCTTGAATTGTCCTTGGGTTGAGTTGCTTTGTATTTTGGATGAAATATATTCTCATGAGTTTTGATGAAAATCCAAGGAACAGCACAGCCTTATCATCAACAGATATATTACTCTGATTAATAGAGTAAATAGAGAAAAAGAATGGATCTCCCTGGCATTAAGAGCTGAAAATGTGTCGGATAAATATTTTAAAAAACCAAAAAATTTAGTATCTAACTCCTCAAAGAAATCACTTCTGCCTCTGGTTCCTTGGAAATAATGACTACTATCTTTAAACCACATAACCTTCACTGTGATAGATTTGTTTTCACACCCTCCCTGCCCCCCAGATGTCCAACAATTCAAAATTGGTTGAAATTTGAACTGCATACTGTCAGAAGTTGTATTTCTAGCCTAGAAAGGTAATCGCCCATGATTTTAATGATATAATTACTTAGATTTTCATATGGACCTCCACATACAAACTTTAAATCATGAAATGCAGAATATATAGGTGGACCAGAAGTAAAATAGCCAGGTATTCATTTCACCAAAGCATAACAGAAGATATTGTGAAAAAATTTAATCTGGGCTTCCCTGGTGGCACAGTGGTTACGAATCCGCCTGCCAATGCAGGGGACTCAGGTTCGACCCCTGGTCTGGGAAGATCCCACATGCTGCGGAGCAACTAAGCCCATGTGCCACAACTACTGAGCCTGTGCTCTTGAGCCCGTGAGCCACAACTACTGAAGCCCATGTGCCACAAGCCTGTGCTCCACAACAAGAGAAGCCACTGCAATGAAAAGCCCTCGCACCGCAACGAAGAGTAACCCCTCCTCGCTGCAACTAGAGAACGCCAGCTCACAGCAACGGAAGACCCAACGCAGCCAATAAAATAAATAAATAAATAAATAAATAAATAAATAAAATCTTAAAAAAAATTTATTCTATGTATTTATGAAAACGAATCACAGATAAAAACAATTTAATTTCATAAAAAAGGAAAACTACACATAAATTTGTTTTAGCAATAATAAGGAAATTCTTCTTAAAATGCTTAAAGAAAATCCAGTCATTTTCAGATTTTTTAAGAATTCCCATTTCTATATATTGACACTTCGTGGAGAACCATGTCCTGAAGAAACCCATTTTATTTAGTACCACTATTTTTTTTGAGAAAGTGTTGCAGATATAGCAAATGCTCTGGCCTTTGAGGGTAAATGTCCAATTGATAACCCAATAAATACTGGCCCTTCCCTTTTTTTCCCCCAGAATAAAAGAACATCCTGTTTTACTGAGATCTCCTCCCCTAACACACCTGGGAATTCCTGTGGAATGCTTTCGTATTCCACCAATTCAGCCTCTTTGCTTTACATTCTCAGCCAGCCATTCTCTTCTAATCCTTATTCTGTTCCTTAGAGGTGGCATACTACCACCACAAAACACCTTCTCCGGAGTGCAGCTGGAATTCTGGAGCCTTTTGACTACAATTTGAGCATAGAGTCTAATCTAGCAGAAGACTATTATATTTAAGAAAAATGTTACAGAGGCTTGAGGCATCAGAAAAGAATTAAACGCAGGGGTAAAAAGCTTCAACTGGATACTGGGTATCACAGCTTCTAGAGTCTATAGGGTTTGTCCATACCAAAACCAGTTGCAGCCTGCTTTTCCTCTGCAGGGCTGTTTTTGCCATATTTTCATATACCAGGCTTCTTCGACTTTCAAGCTTTCTCTGGGGCCCAGCAGGAGGAAAATCAATAGTTCACCCTTCACCCATTGTCTCAGCCAACATTTGATTGTACTTCTTAACTATATAATAACAATTTTGCCACTGGGGTAACAAATTTTGACATCAACACACTGAGCACTTTACACTTCATTATGACAAATCTCTGCATTCCACCATAAACTAGGGTTTTGATTTTCACATAATACAACACATAGGCTCACTGGCCAGAGAGACTGATTT
This sequence comes from Mesoplodon mirus, assembly GCF_964341445.2. Classification (NCBI taxonomy): domain Eukaryota; kingdom Metazoa; phylum Chordata; class Mammalia; order Artiodactyla; family Ziphiidae; genus Mesoplodon; species Mesoplodon mirus. The sequence goes on from NC_138984.1 coordinate 72,858,181, forward strand.
TCCCCTTAAAAGAGAATTTAATTCTTCTCCAAGATATAAACTGGGGAAAACCACTTCTGGCCATGACAGAATAACCGTGAGTAGATTTGCCTTCCATGTTAAAAAACTAGAAGAACAAAGAAAATATACAAAAAAAAATTGTTTTCAGAGATTGGACAGTGCAGTAATATGATTCTGTGGTAAGGGAAACAAATAAGACGATCTCTAATGCATAATTGGAATTTGAGGCCGATGACATTTCCTCCACTGCTAATGAGGTTCACATTCTATAAGGAACATTCAAAACTTTTTTCATAATAAGGACACAATAGAAATGATAAACTGAAGGAGATAATAGTTTCAAGTGTATCGGTCACTTTTATGAAGACAGAAATTACTCTAGAAATTTTAGGCAAAAAGGAATTTGACACAAAGAACTAGTGCCTGTGTCACAGTTGGAAGGACTGTGAAAGGGTTCAGGGAAAGCCACTGCTTTTAGGATTTTAGGAAATTAGGAAGTGAAGGAGCTGCAGGAATCCACTGTTGATGACCCCAGCTACTCACAGCACCAAGATGGATGATTTTCAATAGGGGGGTCAGAAGCTTTCACATCTGTCCATTGCTCCTCAAGAGCAAGGATGACACCTACTTCTCTTTCTCTTTTTGAGTATTGAGCAAGGACCTTTCATTGATGGAATCTAAGCGGGACTCTGATGGTAGTAGGGATTCTTGGAAATGCATTTCAAAGTTTTCTGACTGCTGTAAATACAGGAAAGTAGAGACAATCTGCCACAATAAGATGTGCAAATTGTAAGACATTTTATTCATACAACAAATATTTTTGAGTACCTACCCACAATACACAAGTCACTACACTAGGCTGTGAGAGGAAGCATGGATAAATTGATACCTGTCCTCAAAAAAAATTAGAATTTAGAGACAAAGATCAGACTTGTAGCAAATATCACAGCTGAGGGAAATATATGGTTAGTGCCAAATCTGTAATGTAAATAACATGATCAGAAAATAGAGAAAGCACATATGGAGGTCCAAATTTTATGTTGTTCAATTAGTTGTCTAGTACTGAATATTTTATATTAATAATTTTTAGTAGTATCTGCATTGCAAGAAGCATTTGTCATAAACTATATACATTCCCATTTAATTAAGTATAATCCATTGTAAGTGACATATTTTCCCTATGAACATTGAGCCATTGCTGGCTGTTGAGTTTATAGATGAACTGTATCTTGGTGGAGCTTCTCGACTCCAGAGTCCAGACCTCAGCTATGCACGTGGAGTAACATCTCTTTATCAATTCACTCAAGGATTAATATGTTCCAGGGTCTGACTCACGCTAAGCAACACATTAACAAACAAATGTATAAAGCAAAAGGCCAATGTTTTAATTTACCATGGGAGACCCATCCAACTAGATCACTGAGATTGGTTGTATAAACAGTGCATAGTTTTTGATAGGAAGAGCTAGTGCCCAAGAGTCAGTCCAGGGCAGGGTTATCTAGTCTTTGGACCCAGTTGTACACTTGCTGAGGCAGCAGATCTTTTTGTGGACAACATACCGCCCGAATAGACAGAGATATCCCCCCAAGTCCTTGCTTTATAGCAGTGTATTGGACTAATGACAAATTCTTATTCAGAACATACTTTCTACTCTTACACATAACACTACACTTGTGTTTGTGATTACCATAGGCATGGAATAATTTCTGGAGTTTTCGTCTATTGTTTCTCAGTTTTATTATTGATTGGCATCTGCCTGGTAAGTTTTTGGTGACACCCTGGACTTATTTACAAAATAGCTCCTATTGTGGGTTAACTCTACAGATGGCTTATTGTATTAATTTCTGTTGATTCTTAGCTACAATTTCAGAGGTTGATATTTCCAACTGGTCTCTAAATGCTAGGACTGTGCCTCATTCACTATTTGGAGATACAGATACATTGACTACAGTTAATACAGACAGTGAATATTCATATTGTACTTAAAACCATTTAAATAGCTTCTGAATATTTTGGAATTATTTTTATGGTTATGAAACATTCAAAACTACTTTTTTATTATTTTACAAATGGAATACACACTGCTTTTTAACAGTCATGCAGATGTCAAAAATTGCTCTCATTACTCAGAGAAAAGTGACACCATATTGTAAAACATTATATTTATCTTGGCAAAGGTTTAAAAACAATCTCATTCTGATCCCCAGCCTCTTATTCTGCTTAAACTCCCCTTTCATATGCAGTGTTGTAGATTTCTATTTTAAGTTACTAACAGTTTGTGATTTTTGTCCCTTTCTCTATTTGCAATGATAATTGGCTAATTAGAGAGTTGATCATTCACACAAAAAAAATGCAGCACTGTTGAGAAGCTGGCTTTAGATATGCAAATGTTCTTATGTATCAAAAGGGATAATTTTTAATATTTTTCCCCCAAAACTCAAGTGTTACTTCTTTTTCTTGTCTTCACTTCTGAAAGGTCATCGATGATATTTTTTTAAACACACCAAAAAAATAAACTGTGATTAATTTGTTTTGTGAACTTTGTACTTTTATGTTTGCATACATTTTTTTTAATGTGCCACTGTCATTTATTGATGCATAAAATCTTGGCTCAACGAACTATGGTATTAACATTCAGTTTCATCCTTACATGTGGTCATTAGCACATTGAGTTTTTAAGAGTCATAGAATCTCTTTTCGAAATTTTTATGGGAAAGGTATATTTACTCAGGGAATATAGATTTAGAATATACTTTTTGCAAGCTAAATAGGGGACTAAACAGAAGCACGTCTTTCTCTTGGCCCCATGGTTCTGGCACTGTATAAAACGTTTTTAATAAAGCAGGAAATACAGAAAATCTGAGGTCTTTGAAACCAGTTATTTTGCAAATAATTTCTTCTGTTTCTTTCTTAATTTTCCACAAGTAACTTTTGTACCTGAGCATCTATTAATCTTAAGGCAATATAAATTTATTTTAAAAACTGGTCTATCATTTGTTAGGTGCCTACTATGTACAATTTACAGATATTATTTCACTTGACCCTTGAGTAAACTCCATTGAATATTAACAGCAATTTTACAGATGAGGAAAAAGAGGCATAAAAAAATCTGAATAAATGGGCTTCCCTGGTGGCGCAGTGGTTGGGAGTCCGCCTGCCGATGCGGGGTGCGCGGGTTCGTGCCACGGTCCGGGGGGATCCTGCATGCCGCGGAGCGGCTGGGCCCGTGGCCCGTGGCCACTGGGCCTGCGCGTCTGGAGCCTGTGCTCTGCATCAGGAGAGGCCACAACAGTGAGAGGCCCGCGTACCGCAAAAAAAAAAAAAAAGAAAAAAAATCTGAATAACTTACTAAAGTCCTGTGGATAACAAGCAGTCAAGAAGTGAGACTATGGCTAGCTACCTGATCCATAGTCTGTGTTGTTCTTAATCCCTTTGCTATAATCAAGTACTACTGTGGACCAGTTACTGCAGTGGAAGACAAAAACTAATATATGTAACAATATTTAGCTTAAGGAGTGAGTCTCATTTTGGAAAGGAGAACACTTCTCAGAGTTCAGCTTTTCTTGGAGCAGACTGTGATGAATGTTGAACTGATTTCAGTGCCTGAAGCTATATATCTCTTAGCTTTCTCTCCTTGTTTGTCTATAGTGAGCCCCTTCTAAGAGATTCCTTCTATATATACAAGGTCAAGTCACATGACCCAGCCATCTCAGCCACAGCTTTTTTGGATCATGTTGAGCATCTGACCCATAGTCTTCTACATAAAGGCTGGTTTATTATCTAGAAGAAGTCTAGCCCAAAGCTTTATTCCATAGGAATGGTGATGATGACTTGGGTTAATCACATAGTCTCTTAGTGGCCTAAGCAGGAATATCTTGATAGAGAGGCAGAACCTAAAAGGTGACTAGAGAGAGAAGCAGAAATAAAGAGTAAGTCAAACACAATTATGAACCTATAGGAGACATCAACATATTTCTGCTGCTGAGGTGTCTTTGATTATAACCTAGTAACTAGAGCTGCCTAGAGGAATAAGGACTATACAGAAGAGAGGGGGAAAATCCAGGCAGCTAACAGGAAAGCAAGTTCATGAGCTCTTGCCCACCTCCTCCTTTAATTCTGATGAATGTTCCCATCTTGTATATCCAGCATGCTGTGTTCTATCTCCAGCTGTAGTACCTACTAATTTGGTATCTTAAGCAAATCTTCTACTCATTTGAGACAATTTATCCATCTATAAAATGGACAGGACAGATACTATGTGATAGTTCCTGGCAAATGGTAGACCCTCTAGAAACATGACTTGAATTTATATGTAAAGAAGCAATTCTGCATTGGGGCTCCTGTTCAACATTAGGCTCTGTTCCTACTTATTTTGCCCTATTTTCTCCTCTCTCATATCTTCTCTTCTCCTTGTGATGAGAGTAGAGGGGACTTCAGTCAAACTTCCCTCAGTTCCATCACCTGCCAGGCTTCTATACTTATATTCTATTGAAGACTATTCACTTTTGAACAGACTCTAAACAGAAGGATGCCAATGGATGTAATATACCCCAATCTCCTTGTATTAAATTCCTAGTCCCTTTAAACTTATTTCCAAGAACTTTTTTTTTCTTATTACTCTCCCCAGATTTATTTACCATATACACATTGTCCCTTATACCATAGTTCTTGATGAGACTATCTTATCAACTCATCAAGGTGGCAGTCTCTATAAGGGCAAAAGCAATATGTTACTTATTTTGCATCTCTAGAAGTAAACAACATAGTGCCTGGCACATAGAAGTTATTCAATAAATATTTGCATTGGAATGCAATGTGCTGAGCCATGGGTCAGGCTGCTTGAACAGAAGCAATCACCAAATCAAAAGGGCAGGAAAATGCTTGAGCTGGATTTGCTGATTTCAGGCCTCCAGTCCTTCCTGGATGTGGGAGAGTCACCTTTATTGTGCACGTGTGGCTGCTTTGCCACAGCCCAGAAGTGCAGGTGCAGATATTAACACTGAGCAGATTGGCACAAGCAAAAACTCTTCAATTTGTCATGAAAAGCTAGGATTCCAAGAAGGGAGGTGATAAGTTGAAAAATTAGGGGGAAATATGTTGTAAGAGGAATCTGGCACACCCTGGTCCCCGCCTCAATATTAATGAAATGGAAAGGGTGGGGGAAGGAAATGTTATGATATACGTTGGCAGGAAAATTGTGTGTGTCCTTCGAGCAGATGAACATGGGACTGTGAACAGGAAGCTGATTATTTCAACACATTATATTTCTCACTGGAAATATCATCCTGGAGGAAAAGTCCAATATCTCTACTTTTGGAGCACCTACTGCTCTAACTTTCTACATAATCTTGGGCTTGGAGATAACAAGAAGACATGTAATTACCTTAGAGGAAGGACATTTAAAAATAAGGTGGATAGATATTTATTACGTTCATGTATTCAGTTCAACACTGACCTCCACTTACCACCATCACCATTTCCTGGGAATTACCTATTTTTTTCTTTCTCTACAAGCAGCTAGTGAGAGTAACTCATTTTTACCTAATCTCTGTCCAATGCAAAACATTCCCTCTTCCTTACTGCCACCTCCTCCTCTTCCTATTTGATTGTCGCAGAGGTAGGAACTGAAGATTAATGTAGACTAATCAGAATCCCCTTCTAAAACTGGGATTAAAAAAGAATGAAATAATGCCATTTGCAGCAACATGGATGGACCCAGAAATTATCATATTAAGTGAAATAAGTCAGAGAGAGACAAATACCATATGACATCACTTATATGTGGAATCTAAAATATGACACAGATGACTTATTTACAAAACAGAAATAGACTCACAGACATAGAAAAGAACCTTATGGTTACCAAAGGGGATAGAGGGGGGCAGAGAGGGGGAGAGATAAATCAGGAGTTTGGGATTAACAGATACACATTACTATATATAAAATAGATAAACAAGGACCTATTGTATAGCACAGGGAACTATACCCAATATCTTGTAATAACCTATAATGGAAAAGAATCTGAAAAAGAATCTGAATATATATACATATATATAAATAAATAAATATATATTATATATATACATACACACACGTATATATTCTGAATCACTTTGCTGTACACTTGAAACTAACACAACATTGTAAATCAACTATACCTCAATAAAATATTGGGATTGAAATGAGAGAAGATTCAGTCTACCCTGTCAAAGTTGCAAGGTTTCTTTCAGCCAGATTGTCCACCCTAGGGACCAGAGAAGTAGAGAAACCTAAAGTAGGGTTGAAGTAATAATGAGTAAGAATAAAACAGCTATAAAGACAGGAGAAAGATGGAGAAATGGAACTATTTGAATCCTTGGTTCCAAATTTTTCCTGAGGACCATTTGTTTTTCATTTCTTGACTTGTGAGACTTTCCCATATCCTTAAAGATAGCTCCCTTTTCCCCCTTACAAAGAGCTGAAACTGTTTTCTGTTAAATTCAGTTAAATGACTCTTAAATATTTCCATTTCACATCACATTGGTATCAGTCTAAGAATGACCCAAGCATCCTCCTCTCATCTTTAAAACAGAACTGTTGGGCTTCCCTGGTGGCACAGTGCTTGAGAGTCCGCCTGCAAATGCAGGGGACACGGGTTCGTGCCCCGGTCGGGGAGGATCCCACATGCCGCGCACTGGCTGGGCCCGTGAGCCATGGCCACTGAGCCTGCGCGTCTGGAGCCTGTGCTCTGTGGCAGGAGAGGCCATAACAGTGAGAGGCCTGCATACTGCAAAAAAGAAAAAAAAAAAAAAAACAGAACTGTTGCATGTTTACCCAAGACTAAAAACATAATCAAAGTTAACATTATATGCAAACTTGTAAAGATGACTTGAGCTGAGCCATTAGAAAACATAAAAGTCAAAGGTAAGAGTTGCAAATGTTTTTGAAACAAGAAATAATGTTTAATAAATCACAGAAGCAAAAAATATCATGCATTAAGTAAAAGCAGTCACCTTCATCAATCAATAAAACAAGTTTTGTGTGTGTGTGTGCACGCACGCATGTTTATTTTGTTAAATTTCACAACAATAGCTTAAAAAAAAAGATTTGTATTTAAAGCTCTGCTGTGCAGTGGCCTCCCTAGTTCCCACATGGAGGGTGGTATTTTGAAAAAGATAAGACACAGGTGTGCATCATTTGAAATGGAATTCATTAACAGGTTGTATTATTTTACTCAGCCTCCATGGAACATCACAATGGACTGATAAGCTGCCACACTTCAGGCAGACGGAGGCATGTCAGAAAAAGTTTCCAAATGAAAAATCTGTGGGGTTAGGAACATATACAATATGCCCCACGCCAGCAGATTTATCCAGCTGGACATGGGAAAAGATGATCTTTTCTTAATATAAGTGCGTTTTCAGTGTGATAGAGCACCGAATCCATTTACTAACCCCACTAAATTACTTGGCAAGGGCTGGACCCTATTTTTCTTTGGGAGAAAAAAAGTACCAGCACAATAAGATAATTTGTAGTTCTGGGTTTCTAATACACAATAATTCTGACCATTTAAAACAGTTTTTGTAGTGAATATTTTATAGTTAGAGAAATAGCTTTTGACATTTTGGGGGGAAAAGAACAATGGGCCGTTTACAGGTCTACACAGCAGATTAATGAATCTAATTGAGTCTGTAGGGAAATGTTTCAGTTTAACTACTGGAACTAATTTATACATTCACTACACCGTAATAAGTCAATTTAAGTTTCTGGAAATAAAACTGGATATCCTGGGTATAGATTTGAACTATAAATTTCTGCAAGAAAGGAGTCTGTGTGTTCATTATACATTGTAAAATTACCATATGGACCTGTCAACACTTCTTAGCACAGCTTTGTAATAATGTCATTTAGTTTAACATTGTAATGTGCCAACTGAATTAATGTGTATGACACAAAGCATGCCTCCCTCCCAACCTCTGCTTCTGAGGAGCTGTGCAACTTTTAAAGATTTTTCTCAAGGCAAGAGCCTCCTGCATTTGCATCGAGAACTTCAGTACAAAGATTGAGTGTAATCGCATTTACTGGGAGCTGCTGAAAAGCAAGCAACAAGCCTCTGATGTCTAAACTTTCCAGAAATATGTGACCCGGAAATATGGGAATAAATCTTTACCTGAGAAACCCTACTTTACAACCAACACTAATTTGCATCTAGAAAGCAATAGCTTCCTTTATTAATTTTTTTAACATCTTTATTGGAGTATAATTGTTTTACAATGTTGTGTTAGTTTCAGCTGTATAACAAAGTGAATCAGCTATATGTATACATATATCCCCATATCCCCTCCTTCTTGCGTCTCCCTCCCACCTTCCCTATCCCACCCCTCTAGGTGGTAACAAAGCACCGAGATGATCTCCACAACCCAATCCAAAAATGAGCAGAGGGGCTTCCCTGGTGGCGCAGTGGTTGAGAATCTGCCTGCCAATGCAGGGGACAGGGGTTCGAGCCCTGATCTGGGAGGATCCCATATGCTGCGGAGCAACTAGCCCCGTGAGCCACAAATACTGAGCCTGCGCATCTGGAGCCTGTGCTCCGCAACGAGAGGCCGCGATAGTGAGAGGCCCGCGCACCGCGATGAGGGGTGGCCCCCACTTGCCGCAACTAGAGAAAGCCCTCACACAGAAACGAAGAGCCAACACAGCCATAAATAAATAAATAAATAAATAAACAAAAATGAGCAGAAGATCTAAATAGACATTTCGCCTTCATTAATTTTTAAGTTGCATCAAACTCTTAAGGAGAGTTGAGAAACTATTCTACAAATTGTAACACTTGGTGTTACTTTATTACTCAAAACGTTCTCCTCAGTCTGGATATTTATAACACAAATATAAAAACATCTTCCATCCAGATATCACTAGACCATGACATAATATAATCCTGTGGAAAAACAGTCAAGCAAAATGAGAAATGGGAAAAAGAATCACTAACATTTATCAGGTGTGAAATTATACCAATTATACCATGTGTATAACATGATTTGATTCTCATAACCTGCTTTGTAGATAAGGAAACCGGAACAGAGAAATTGGGTAGTTTCTCCAAGCTCCTGGACATAGAAAAACTGGGATTTGAACACAGTTATATCTAATGCCAGAGCCAGAGTTCTTAACCAACATACTGCACTCTCTATCCAGAATAATAATAATTACTAACTCTTATATAGAACTGGTACTGTTCCAGATAATTAAATCACTGGACTCATTTATCCTCACAACAATCTATTATTATTATACCAATTTTATGGATGAAGAAACTGACACATAGAGTGTATAACTATCTCAAAGTCATATTGCTAGTTAAGAGGCAGAGCAAGGGTTTGAGCCATGGTAAACTGACTTTAAGATTTGATTTTCTTCATAACTACCATATAGATATACTTTCCTCCATAGCATATCTTAGCGAAAGAGTGGGTTTCATCTCTTACATTTGATCCTAAGAGCTTCACAGGTCTTCATCTGTATAAAACTTTGACCATAACCATTCTTTGGGTTAAGATAATGCCTTTAAAAAATCCCTTTTCCCTTAGAAAAGCAGTACACTGTCATATAAGCATTTCTGAACACACTAGGACAAATGAGTCGATCTGGTGAGCTAGCTGCCATTATGCAGAGAGTTAAATTTCCAACAAAGGAACCTGTTTAAAGTCTTTGATAAATGTAAAAGTTTCAAAAGGTCCTTGTGCTCCCTGAAAAAGCCATGCCTGATCAGGAGTGAAACTATGGCAGGTCCTGAATAAATGGGCCGCCACTTCATACCACGAGGAAAAAGGATCCCTAAAAGGGAACACTGTTTGTCTCAGAGTTGGACCTTTAAGCCAGCCTGACATATCCAAACACCAGAAATAGGATGACCAAAAAATTTGACTTATTCACAGAAACCTTCTTGCTTAGCTTCAGACCAAGCTTTCCCTCAGCTTGCTTATTCTCTTTCCACTCTGTTCCTACCACTTAGACTGGACATTTGAACTTCAGTTTTCTCACTTTTGATCCTTGGTGGTCTGGGATGAGCACCCAGAGTGCTTCCATTCTCCATGATCCTAATCATGCTGTAATTGATAACTAATAACTTGGAAGGGAACAGCCTGGGCCCTGTAATGAAAGTTCCGAGGCCCTGAAGTCAAATGTGTATTTCACTGCTTGGAAGTCTTAATGGCATGGTTGATTATGGCTATGATGACAGTTCCAAGAGGAAGAAGCAATAGTGCTCCCCCTGCCACCTCCACCTCCACCTCCAATGCCATTCTCGTTATTTTTATTTGTCCCTTAAACAACTGTCCTGAAAGATCCTTTGTCAAATTTTATGGATCCCCTGCCACTCATTCAGTATTGATGGCTATTTGCTTCCTTACAGAAAGAAGATTGAATAAACATGTTGTGACTATTAAGCAAGTTGCATCAAAATCTGGGAGCGCTTCCCAGCAGAGAACTTACTTTTACAAAAATCCTGTAAAAAGGTCTCTATTTGTCCAGAAAGTATGCTTAATTGCTGTTTCTTGTTTCCGTGAAAGATTATAAAGAAATCCAACCTACAGTGTCTACAATGAGGTAACAAAGATTGGATGACACCATTTAATCCACCTCCAGTGAAGTAGAGAGGTATAATTGTATACTTTCAGACACCATTATTTATGCCCCAGAGGAGGGAAAAGGGGAAATAAAACCCCCTATTTGTGAGAAGTCACTTGGTGAAGCCTACAGTGACGCTGAGTTGAGGCCAAACACCTTTAGCCAAGGGAACTCTGTGGGTCAGACCTATTCCTCAGACATTCACAAGAAAAAACCCACACCAGCAGTAATCTGAAAACACGGAAAATAATCCCTGGAGAGTGAAACAGCAAAATAGTAATGCTTTCTGATTGGCCTCTGTTTCCACGTTCTAGAACATCTGTGTCACTGGCTTTAAAAGGAAGAGAAGTATGGAAAGATTCCAAAATAACCATCTTTAACCGAAGCAAGTATAATTCCTAGGAGAGCTGAATTTCCCATATGACTCATGCTTAAAAATCGTAAGACTAAGTATGGGTCTAATAAATTATCTGAGTAATTTACTCAGGTTGAGAAATCAGGTCCGAAAGCTCACGTCAGAGCCTGGTTTCCTACATTGATCAGCGGTGGGACATTGGCCTTGATTCCTCTTTCCTTTACTTTCCCAGGTATTGGTATAGTGTTGGGCTATGCAATCCATGATGAAGGAAGTGTTGATAATTATCTCACAAATGTAGGCCTGTGGATTCCAAATTGGGTGTTTGGGCTTTGGAATTAAGTTCCAAGAACATTATAAAATAATCACTTTCATGGGGAAGTCCTGACTTTGTTCTATTAACAATTTCGTAAGTATGAGAAAAATTGTAACACTATACTATTTTAATAAATTTGTATTCTCTTTTTTCAGCAGTTTTATAGGAATGCATGCATCTCTTTTGTCTTGTGATAATGATAAATGGAGAGAGATGTAAAGGATCATTCTCCTTTTTTTTATTACATTTGCACTTTTCCATCCAACTTTTCCTACTTCCGCCTACCCCCTGCCTTCAGTATACGCCTAGCTTTTTCATTTAGATGAAATGTAATTTGTTCAAATTGTCCTTTCCAAACTTTAAGAAACCCTATCTAGTGTATGAGACAACAGATGGCTTTAAAATACTTAGCATTTGTATGACACTGCTCATCTTCAATGCACTTTAGAAATATTAGCTAATTAATTAATTAGTTCCTGATTACAAGGGGGTAGAAGTTCAAGGAGAAAATTGACAACATTTCTCCACCTTTATAAAGAAAATCTTGTTTATATTAGAGAACATTATTTCTCCTTTTGAGTAATCTGTATTATCATAAAAAGTGTTATACATGCCCTTTGCTGGGACTAGGTATAATATAATAATCATTAAAAATGAAGAATAGTAGTAATAATACTAGTATAAATACAGAAACATTTTGCAAGGGAGATACATATTTGTTAGACTGTGCCCCTGAAGAGCAGGAACTGGGTCTTGTTCTCCTTTGTGAACAGTCCCTGGCACAGAAAATATAAATACATTAATTTATAGGTAATGAAGTCTAATTTATAAGCTTTATTTCATAGTGATAAGTGAGATGAGAGTCAATGCAAAACAGAATTACTCCATGTAAAAAGAAAAGTAAGCAACTCAACAGTGTGGTTAATTTTCTTATCATGAGATTATATCTACAAGTCATTAAACCTCAGGAAGTAAACAAAAAGAAAAAAAGGAAAAAAATATCAAATATTAGCATAATCTGTGTGTAGAGGATAGATTTAGCTTTTGATGTCATTTTGTACAAAGAGCAATCTAATTCATTCAAACAAAGGCTCAAATATATTTTCTTAGAATAGTTACCCTGATATTGTAACAGTTGATTTAGTTGAGAGTGTAATCCTGCCTCATCCATCTGATGCCAAACAGCTTAGATATTTCAAACTGACCTTTTAGTTTTACACATGAGTTCCTGATTTGAGATAGACACAAAACTAGGCTGTCCACACACATAAACGGTACAGTTTTTGAAGGCCAAATTACATACTTGGCAATAGAAATAAAATGATTGATATCATTTTTAAATGTAAAGAAAACTTCATAATTTTGTACACTGAATCATCATCCAAGATTAACACTTTGTTTTCTGGAAAGAGAAGGTTCTGCTTCTTCTCTATTATTGGGCAAAACCAAGTCAACAACTGATAACTTATTCTGGTATATAATAGTGAAGATATGTGACCAAAATGATTGCAAAAGCAATCTAAAAGTGTGGATTTGTAACATTAATGTATACATATACAAATAGAAAAATAGCTGTTAAATCCAGCAGTGCAGCAGTGGTTCTTAAGTTTTTTGTTTTTTGTTTTTTTTGATATCTGACCTCTTTGAAATGCTGATAAAATTTCTAAAAACTTTCTTCAGAAAAAGTAATATAAAAGTTATACAAACATAATATTTTGCACTTATTTCAGGAGAGTCACACACCTTAAGAGTCCCGTGCCTGGGCTTCATGGAACCAGTGTCCCTTGAAAGATGGTCTTGGCACCATTGACAGAAAGACATCCTGAGGAAAAGGTCTAGGAGAGTAGATTAGTTCATATTTGGGTGTGTTGAAAGTTTCAGGTATCAGTAGACATTGAGTCAAAATATTCAGCATGTAACTGGAAAATCAGAAGCTAGAGAAAGAGAAGTTAGGGCTAAAAGTAGAAATTTTGATCATACACAGGAGGTGATAACTAAAATCATGAGAGTGAGTGAAATCAATAAGGGAGAAAATATAGGATTAGGAAAGAAAATATGGTTGAAAAGATGGTGAGATGTCTATGTGTTAGGAGTGTGGGAAAGAACAAATGAGAAGAAAACACAAAGCGAGAGACCAAAGATGTAGAAGAAAAGCCAGGAAGATCAGCTTCTTACCAAGAGAAATTCAAGCAGCAGGTAGTCAACAGTGTCCAAAGCTTAAGAAAAACAGATATTGAGAACTGAGTAGAGACCATCTAGTTTGGTGAATAGGAGATCGCAATTAAACTAGGAAGTGTCAGTAACTAGATTTTTATGGATTAAAAAGAGAAGGGGAGAAAGAGTAACAAGGCAGAGAAGCCACCGTATTGAGAAATCTTATAGGAGAAAGCATTATAGACAATGATTGGAACAGCAAAATAGTGAGCAAGTTCCTGCAACCTTCCCTTTTCCTATCTGATTGTTGTCTCTCACGTATTCTGCTTTTCCTGAGGCATCAGAAGTTGCTGAGCTAGGATGACTGGAAGATTTGGCAAAGCCAGTTGCTCCTGTTTTAGACAGAGAGACACATCTTTTATATTCATTATATCGGGTCTATGAATTGCTTTAAAAAATTAACCAAAAAAGAAAAATCGTTAAAAAGGATCCTTGACTTTTTCTACCTGAAATAGAGGGATTTCCATAGTCATAGGGAAGTCTCACCTGCCTGGAGAATAAGCCTGGATGATGTGGGCTGACTGCTAATGTTTACAAGCTGAGGAAGTGCTGTGAGATTTCCCTGTGGAGACAGTCTTGAATAAAGGACTAGCTAAGTTACTACAACCCTACCTACTGCATCAGTCGAACAGGCTAATCCTCACAAATGAATAGGATTTAAGATATGGTTGTGAGAATTTTATCCAATTGCATAAATCTATGTATGGATGTAGGTTCAGATTTGTAGACACTGCATATAACAGAAAAAGACACGGACATTTTCATCTAGCAACTTTTATGTACATTTTAAATCACTGTTTATTATGTATTTGTCTCAATAAAATAGCATGCTGAAATGGAGGAATTTGTTGCAATAAAATATGAAGTCAAGCTATTATGTTACTAGCTCAAGAGCAGAATGCCTTAGATATTTAAATTTGTGCAGAGGGAGTTATATGTAAACTCTGGCCAAAGCCACCACATATGAAGTTGGAAAGACAACATCTATGTATGAGTGAATAGAGAAGTTTAGAATCTTACTTTAAAAAAATAACCTGTTTATAATATATACACATGAGAACTACTAAAATTTTAAGTATTCTCTTTATTTAAATACAGAATGCAAAGGTATTGCAGTGGTGAGTGTACATATATTTACATTTAAAACAGAATTTCAAATACTTACACTTTAGATAAAATCCTTTGCCTACCTATTTGATTACTCCATATAACTGAACTTTATTTTCTGTATTACTATAAACTAGCTTTCATTTAAACTCCAAGAGTAATAAAATCTTAGATTACACACACGCACACACACACACACACACACACACACACACCACTCTGGATCATAGAATCAGAGCATTTAAGAGTAAAGGAATTTTGAGCATGTTTAGTCTAACTCCAGCCTCGAGTTAGCAGACATGAAACTGGGCTCACAAGTGAGTCCTTGGCCTCAGCCCACAGTGTGAAAAATCTGGTGAGTACTTTGACTTTCAGACTCAGTCAACCCACTTTCTCCCATATTACTCTCCTTCATCACTTCACAAATATCCTCTGTAAATGTCTCACATTTTGACTTGGTATATTATGCCAATATGCATTCCCTTCTCTTGTACCTAAGGACAGTAAGGATGATTTCCTATATTCCTTCAGACACAGCAAATAAGCTAAATACATAAGGGTCCAATGTCACGATGTTAATCTAGGCCTTTTTTTTTTTGAGATGATTCTCTTCCCAGATGGAGATGGCTGATTGGTTTCAAAAAATAAATATTTTAAAGATAGGAACAGATTCTTTGTATTATCTCTGTCCTGGTCCCATTTCTGTTGGATCCATAAAAGAGACAACATCACATGACTTTATATACACTGATCTTTGAGGTTTGTATAAGGTTTCTAGTCTGAAATATTACCAATAACACGGTCACATGCATACAAAACTTCTGGCAGAATATGTATCCAGTGGGTCATTTAAGAAGTTGTATTGCCCACTCCAGGCATCTTTTTGGAATCCTGTGCCAGGTGTTGAAGAGCTAGAATGAGGGGGAACAACTGTAGCTCATCATTCACACTCATCCTAAATGAAGGAATCTTAGATAAAAGTCACATCATCCTTGACTTTAATCCAGGGTAAATTTTCAAATAAACCATTCTATTTCTTCAAGTTCTTATTTGTCTTTTTCTAAGAAAGGAATAAGAATCTATTGCTGTGGAAGATGCCTGGGATCTCCCCTGAGATGAAACCATGTACTATATTAGGCTAATATAGTAGAGCCCTTTATGGTTCCAAAGTACTTTAAAATAAGTTTAGATTAAGTGTTTGGGAATTATGAAAAGTAAGATTTAAATGGATATTTTTCAAGGTCATGAATCTAACAAATGTTCTCTTTGTTATTTTTGTTCTTAACTGTTATTTTCAGTGTTAAAACTCCAAGTACTCTGTCATGCTGACAGTTTTTAGCCTGAATGTAGAATATTATGTCTACAATTAGGGACTGTTATGGCCCAATGGAAAGGACATACTAAAAAAAAGGTAAGAGGGTCATAAGCTCATGTGAGTGCTTTATCACCAACAGGCCATTATCATGTGCCAGTGGATCTTTTTCCTGGGTATCCTCTAGGGTATTAAATATTTAACTATTTCCCCCACATACCATAATCTCAAGATCTCTCTATCAAATGACTTATAGGCCTCAATAAGAGTATTCTGAGAATCTGGGTCTTGAAAGTTATATTTTGTCTTCCTTTTCTACTTGTGAGCCTCTTTGATTGAAACCTCCCTTATTGATGTCATCCAGATCAGTTCAAGTTAAACACCTGACAGGTCCATCCGTGTCCATAGTCACCCACAAACATGGGAAATTGCTACCCACCTGCCTCCCTATCCTTTCACTTTGTTCTCATCCTGGTTATTTGTTCTTGTGTAGCCACAAGGGATATTAATGCCCGCCTCCCTCCAAGAAATATGAAGAGAATGGATTCTATGGTAGCTTGTGTTCCCAAGAGAAGGCTGTTATAGACATGGCATATCTCACTGTGCTGTTATTTACGTGTGTTCCACAAATTCTCTAACAACATCCTCACATTTCAATGAGTATGTTGCTTAACTTCCTGAGTTAGATTTACTATTAATCATTTCAATTTAAGTATGACTCATTAATTATTCTGCATGTTCCCCAAATGGATTTTTCTCTCAAGGACAAAAAATGTTATCAATTCAGGGACGCTTTTTAGATTCAATGACTTTCTGTTCTATTGCCTGCATTAAATGATGTCATTGACTATTAACTAATGTTACCAAGAGATGACCATTTGTGTTAGTCTTTTTTTTACCTTGGAGGAAAACAATACACTTTACAGTAAAACAATGCCAGGATGATTTTAAAACAGAGAAAATGCAAATAAGAAACTTAAGGAAGTTTCTGAATCTGAAGCAATTCAATTTTTTTCTTTTTCACATTCCAGGGGTGTTTCTGTATGAAATTCTGATAGTAATTAATGAGTCTAAAAATAACATTATGATTCAAACAATTCTGTAAATATGATAAGAATTCAGAATAGCTGTCAAAATTCAGAAGAAAACAAATATGTCAGTGAATTTAAAAAAGGGTTACTTAAATCAATTTTAATCATTCTTTAAAAGAAGTAATATTATTTGAAACAGATATCTACAGATTACAGCTGAGTGCACATATTTGCAACCATGTCATATGAATTCAAAATCTTGTAAGATATATCCATCCACCGTTGTCATGTAGCTTTGGAATAATGCAAAGAACCAATTTACTGTTTATTTGACATTGCCGCTCAGATTCATTTTCCTCGCTAGGTAAAAACACTCATACTGTAAGAATATGTATGAAATGCCAGATTATAACAGTGAAAATAATTTTATTTAGGTAAAGACTTTATGTGTATCTTTAAAATCTGCAGTTTTTTCTTTAAAAAAAAAAGTTTTTTTGTTGTGATTTATCTCTTGATTCTCCAAAAACTTTAAAGAATTTTTAAATCTCTAAATGTATTTTGGAACATACAGTCAATATAATGTCTATGACTAATGCAAAGTTCACTTTGTTCAAATGAAAGTTACTGTAAATATTATCTGAAATGACTTGATTTTTTTTCATGCTTTTATTAGGTAACTGATCTTTAGGTTAAAAAAAAAGTTTGTTAAATGAGATAAGCCTCGGTTAATCTTTTAGAAGATGAATTATTGTTATGGTTATTGATTCTTTCCTTGTTTTATGTGGAAACAAGTTAGAGGTGCTTAAAATTCTCATTTTTTTATCTCAGAAAAATGTGTACATAATTAAATATATTTCTGTGTAAATGCAATAGCACCCTCTGGAGGTCTAGAACACATTGCATAACTTCCATAAATCACTGTCTTCTTTTGTTAATCCTACATATTTTTGTTGACTTTGACATTTCATATTTTATATTCTGATAATCATATTTGCCTCTTAAAATGATTAAATACATTTAATCTATTATTACTCTCTATCATGCATTCATCGTGATTTGTGTGTCATCTCATTTGTAATGCTACAATGTAATAACAAAACATACAATTCTGCTGATCTTGGTGATGTCTCCATAACTTTTCTATTTTTTATCATGTGAAAATATTTTCCAAACAAGAAATGACAACTTTCATTTCTGAAATTTCTTAATATCTGCTTATATGTAGACAACAGGGAACTAATTTTACCTCCTTTGAAAATCCTCATGGAAACAGTTACTTTCATTCTTTGAGTCCCTGATCAACAAACACAGCTGTGGTTTTTCTGTGGTTTTGAAGCAAATTTATCGGAGATGGGAGAATATGGAAAGGAGCAGAGGTCAGAAAACATGGGAAAAAATACCATGACTCACTGGAACAGATTCAAGGACCAAAGTGACTTCTTTTGTGCCGTAATAATATAAATAAATGATCCCATGATCATTGGCCTCTCTGTAACAGCTCTGTACACAAAGATCTTTTTGAAGTCCAAGAAGATGCAAACAGAGTTGTTCATCCACTATAAAAAAGGGGATGAGTCTATGACTAATATGTGGTGAAAGGAAATAATGTCATGCAATTCTGAATGAAGCCCGGGCTTGCCTCTCCCGGAAGGTTGTTGAAGAGGCCACCTCTCAGCTAGACAGGAGGGACATTGGAGTGGGGCTAAAACCTCCATGAAATATGGCACTCAGTTGGGCTGGGCTCTGGGAAGGTTAGTCTTGCTCGGCTCTAGT
The DNA here is from genome assembly GCF_964341445.2 of Mesoplodon mirus. Lineage (NCBI taxonomy): Eukaryota > Metazoa > Chordata > Mammalia > Artiodactyla > Ziphiidae > Mesoplodon > Mesoplodon mirus. The sequence continues at coordinate 72,876,894 of NC_138984.1, forward strand.
CAGGGGAGTCAGGGGATCCATCCAACACTGTTCCCCTGAAGGGAAAGGAATGACTGCAAGGACATCACACAGAGTCCTTGCAGCTGTTACACTCAAAGATAACAAACAAACACAAAGACAAATAGGATTATAATTCTAGCCCCATGCACTCGAATATACTTGAGCATGGATACAAGAAGATGTATAAAATCATAATTTCTAAAGAAACTAAAACGCATAGGAAAATTTATTACTGAAATGATTATACATCTAGTAGGAAATAGGAAAAAACAGATTGGAGAAGCTAGACCTGCCTCATTATGTCCTCAGTATTCTGTTTCTTCTCCCTCTCTTGCTCCTGCTCTCTCTTAATGGTATCTCATCATCTAGAAGACTCAGGTCAAAACTCTGCCAGCAACACTGGGAACTTGAACCATATTAATCATTAAAGAAGTTAAAAATGTCTTCGCCATGTCATTTGGAATTTGTCACTGACTTTCTTGAGTTTATCCAGGGTAAGTTTCATAAGCTCTCTGTGCTTTTATGTACATAAATTGGTGAGGACAGTTAACGGATGAGATGCTTGCAAAGCATTAGATAATGTCTAGCACATAGAAACAAAGGCTGGTTTTCATACAGTTTCAATTATTTAACAAACGTACTTAGCACCTTTATGGCCTAGTCATTGTTCAAAGTAACTATCAGCCAATTTACTCTTCCTAGCAACTCTACAAGGTAGCTAATGTACTATTATCATTACCGTTACCTTAAGAGATAAATCTGAGACACAGGTTAAGTAATTTCCCAGACTCAGACAGCTAACAATTTCTGGAGCTAACATTCAATCCCAGACAATCCAGCTGCAGAGTCTATACTTTTTTAGCTGCAAGGTGGTTCTGCAATGGTGCCACTGCTGTCATCAGCATCATTATTGGACAAGATCATACCATAACGTTCTGTTTCCAAATTTGTCGAATAAACCTATATCACAAGATAATAAAGACAACCCAATCTGTGCATGTAAACACAGTGGCATGATTGAAATACCAGTAAAAGAAATGAAATGTATTGAGAAATAATGATTTGTTTCTAAAATTGTCATTAACATTTATTTCTTTACAGTCATTCTTCTCTTGGCCATAAATTCCTGAATGATCATCCCCCTAAACTTCAGATGGATTTAAGTAGAATCTGGAGATCAAATGATGAAAGGAAATAAAACGAGGGCTACTGACCCCTCTTGTATCCTTTGCACCCAGCTTTTTGATTCTGCACATGCCCTGTCAGTGCCATCACAGTGCTGTGGTTTCTCCATCAGAATCATTTCCCAGTGGTTCTCATAGGTAAAGGCTGGAACCGTAGAGAGGCCTATACCTTTTTGGAAAGTATTTGGCTTATATCTGGTGGTATTTGAGCTTTTTGAATCATAAAAGACCAGTGGCAGGAGCCCTGAATATACCTGGGAGTTTTGATGTCATGTTTTTGGCTCTCAATGGCTTTGACCTGGCTCCCTTTGTAAAGGACTCATTGCTTAGCCTAAGACTCTGAAAGGGTGTCTGCTCATATTTCCTAATTATTGGATCTCAAACTCCAGTGTGCATCAGAATTTCCCCCAGAGATTCTGATTCACTGTGTCTACAAAAGGACCCAGAAAATTTTGTATTTTCAGGTGATTCTAATGCAGCTGGTCCAAGTCCTGCACTTAGAGAAACATAATAGGACCAGTAGTTCTAGGGAGTCCAGGGAGGGGGTGGTCTCCTGGGGAGCTATTTCAAATCCATGTCCCTGTGTGCTTCACTAGCCACACACAAAAAAAAAAAAAAAAAAAAGGAATTTCTGGAAGAGAGAGAGCTGAGCATGTGTTTTTGGAAAAAGCAGCTGAAGTTTCCTGTGATGCCCCTTAATCTTGCTCTGTTCTAGAATTGTGGTTTGAAGGCTATGTTGGGTAGAGCCCCAGAAATTGAGGAGGTGCTTCAAAGCCTTTTCTGTGGCCAAATAGGCAGGAACCTCCCTGCAGGCTTCTTACTAAAGCTCTGTTTATGTTACTTTTTAAAAAAATGTTGGGATTCCACGGAGTGTACATTTTTTATGGGAGAAAGGATTCTGAAAAAAAAAAAAAACAGAAAAAAGCAAAAAAATATTTCAATACCACAACTCTAGAAATAATATCTGGCATTTCACTGAGGCTATAGAGTTAATCCTTGTCATTTTTTTTTTTCAACCAGCTTTGTATCTAGCTGTATTCCCCCTTCTCCAACAGATAGAAGGTGTGATATTGGGAGTGTCTCAAACTGTAGAAATCTCTAACTTAAAGTGTTATTCACAAGTGATAGTAAGAACCTGTTGATTACATTTTAAGCCTATTACCTAAAATGCAGAAAGAAATACTTTTCATTATTATCTAAAGATAATTTTATAGAAATGATCATAAAACATCAATAAATTGACAGCTGAATCCATGTTACCTATAACAGACTTTTTGCAAGCTTTCCACTTCCACTCAGTATCAAGAAAAAGGCTGATTTATTCTCTCTAAGCTTCAAAATGAGCACATGGACTGAATTGAATGTTCTATTTACTCCTGGTTACAAACTGACAAGGTTGCCATTGAACCAAGAAAAATGTTTCTAGTGTGATTATTAATATCTGTTAAGAACCCAGGGTCTGGATTGTGGCCATAAAAGTTATAATATAAAATTTATAGTCTGTCAAACACTGAAAGTCAAAATTAAAAACAGGAAGCAAACTAAATGTAAAAGTATAGGTGAACTGGAGAACAAGGCTTACCAACTTTCTTGACAAATATGATTCTTTTATTTTTAAAGATATTTTGGTTTGAATGGGATCATCTCGAGGCTCCAAATCAACTTATTATAATAATTTGAACAGGAAATGCTTATACTCACACTTTCTGAATTTGCTGCCCATTGAAATGAACAGCAATCAATGAAATGTGCCTAAATAAGTTCAAAACTCATTTAGACTACTTTTTACCTCCTCTGCTCATCAGCTTCATGCCTCTTTAACAGAGCCTCCAAGCAGCAAATATGAGCCATATCTCTATTCTTTTCTCTCTCCCCAAGCACCAGAAAAACAGGGACAAAGCTCAAAGGTAGGCTCAAGACAGAGATGAAATACAATAAAATGTATTATGGCTGAGAAAAAAAGCTTAAAAACATTTTTCAGAAATATTATCTTTGCTTAGTCATCCATTTAACAAATATTAATTGAGTCCCTTCCACGGTCTAGGCATTAAGGATGCAAAAATAGGTAAGAGGCAGTTCTTTGTCATCTCGGGGAGAGTTTTTCAGATTGAGAGTTGTGGCCCATTATTAGGTTGTGAAATCAATATATTTAAAAGCAAATAGAATCATAGTAGAAAATATCAAAGGGCATCACCCACAGAAAGGAAGTACATTCTTTCATGGAAGCTGTGTTTCAGCCTGTGTATGTGCATTTGTATGTATGTTCTGGATCACAGTGCAGAAATGTATTTCTTTTTTTTTTTTTTTTTTTTTCAGTACGCGGGTCTCTCACTGTTGTGGCCTCTCCCGTTGTGGAGCACAGGCTCTGGATGTGCAGGCCCAGCGGCCATGGCTCACGGGCCCAGCCACTCTGCAGCATGTGGGATCTTCCCGGACCGGGCCATGAACCCGTGTCCCCTGCATTGGCAGGCGGACTCTCAACCACTGAGCCACCAGGGAAGCCCCAGAAATGTATTTCTAATGGTAGTTGCATTAAAATAGTTTGAAAGCCGTTGCCAAAGAGTTTACCAGAAGAGGCAGACAATTAAGTAGATAATTAAAACAAAACAGGGCAAGTGGTCTTTTTACAGGTGTGGAAAGTAACCCTGAAATCTAAAGCAAGAGAGTGGTTACCTCTGCCTGGAGAGTTGGAAATGACTATTGAAGGTGTCTTGATATTTGAACTGGGTGCAGTATGATAAAACTGAAGGCAGAGAGGGAGACCTCAAAAGGGAATTCCTGGAAGAAGAAACCAACAGTGAGAGGAGTTCTGAAAAGGAGCACTGTGTTTACAGAGTGGTGAGAATGCATCTGTGGGAGAAGCTCAAGGTTTATGGGGGCAAGGGGAGGGGAACAACATGTAATAAAGATGGAAAAATGCATCCAAAACAGGCAGGCCATTGAGGAAGGGAATGACAGATCCAGTTTGTTTAGCTTTGTTTTTCTGCTTGTTTGTCTGTTTTTCAGAAGTTAACACTGTCACCAGGATGGACTGGAAGAGAAAGGTAGACAAGTGAGGAGATTACTGTAATCATTCAGACCAGTGGTGATGGGGCTCTGAACACAGTAAGGGTGGAGAGGAAAAGATGCCACATTTACAAAGATACTGACATAAAATCCATATGATATCATGACTATTCATGCATGTGCATTGTGACATAGATGATTCAATAATGATCCTATTATTATAGAACTGCAAAGATAAAAGCATCAGAATGTAAGAGAGACATCTATTTTTTCCCTTTAAAAATAATTTTATTTTCAATGGCAAGCAATTATCTATCTTTTGAGCCTCCATTTTTTTTCATCTTTTGTAGATTTATTGGTCCATTACTTTAGGTTAATTAATGTAAAGAAATCTTTTTAAATTTACAAGCTATTAGTTTATCAAGCAATACTAATTGAGCCTCCATTTCTTTTTTAAATCTGCTAAATGGAGATGTATATAATATAATTTAAAAGCCTTTAATAAGAGGTTTATAACTTTGTACTCTTTTGAACAGACTATGTTTTAAGTCAGAAAGAAAACAAACCATATTGGTCATTATCATTGAAAAGAATAGGAAAACTGTTTCCCTTCCTAACCTTGTTCACACCAAGAACACACAAGCCTCTTAGCGTTATCTTCTCATCCTACCATAATGGGAAGGAATCTTTGTGATCTTTGCATTTGCTAATAGACACAATTCAAACCTTCCATCTGGGCATTACAGAGTTACTTGCACCCCAAAGGAAGGCATCCAATTCATAGATGAATGCAAAGAAAAGCAACCCAACCCAAGCTTTGGGGATTCCTTAGACTGTAAGGCTTGTAGCCCCAATATCTGTTTAGCTGCCTTGAACAGGCTTCTGCCATTTCCCTTCAATATACGAGTATTGAAAACCACACTCGGCAATAATTTTTTTAGAATCATGAAAGTCCATATTAAAATAAATTCTTAGTTGTTGAAAAAAACGGATTATGGCTGAATCATGCTCCATATGTTGGGATGTATAATGCCCTGTAAATGTAATAAAGTGGGGATTCCTTGGTGCTTTGTAATAAGAGCCTTATGGTGGATCTCCAGATATTGTGGACTCAAGAAATGTTGTTTGGAGAAATCAAAGATCACGACTGAGAATTTACAGGCTCAGATTCTAGGCTCCAGCTGACAGATATCAAGTCTCCAAACTTCCTTAAAGTTTGCTTGTCCATAGAATGAGGGGTTAAGATTCGATGGATGCTAAAATCCTATTAGCCCTAATATTCTCTGATTTTATGAAAGGCTTATAAAATGAAAGAAAAGGTAAATTGCCATTCTAGTGATGGTTTGGATAAATCTGAATTGGAAAGTTAACAGAAAAAAGTCATGAAGAACTTGAGTTCGGGCACTGTCTCAGAGACCCCAGGTGGAAAGGAAAGGCCATGGCTGTTATTGGACTCTCCATCTTGAAAACAATTTATTTGTAAATGCCTCTAAGAATGGTGCATTGTGCCCTTTTCTCTATAAAATGCCTTCTCTTGTTCACGATAAAGTGCAGATTTTATAGTTTCACATGACCAGCTGAAGAATTATTAATAATACTTATTTGTTCACTATTCTGCACGTAGGTGGGAAATAAAGAGCAAATAAAGACTCACTCTCTCATATTTTCCATATCTAGGATTTCTTAAACTTTTGAAAACCATTAGTCCATGTAAAGGGACATTGTCTTTGAGGAAGTTTATGGCCTTGCCTTCATAAAAGAAATTAAAACTGCATATCTGGTAATAAAATATGACTGTGAGTATTTACCCAGATTCCCCCAGGGAGTAAATCCACTCTCATTGAAGTGTTAGACTAAGTTCCTCTATTGAAAAACTTTGAACCTCTGGGGAGTTTATCCTTTTCCTAAATTTTCAGTTCTGGAAAAATCTATGCAAACAGAAGAAGTTAACAGATATATTGAGAAACCATCAGAATAATGTTTGTGTTGAAGAATTCTCACAAGTGCCCTGTGAGAGTGTTCCCATCTGAAAAGGACTGCAGCTGTCTTTCAGCATTAACTGGATGGGTAATAGTAATGGGCCCATCAATTCTTTTATAGGAAATCACCTCTTAACATCAAGGTAAAATTAAAGAGCTATTTTTATGGATTCCTCCAATCTGGCTTAATTTATCATATAACACCATTTTGAGTTTAAAGTGGCCCTTGTATAGATTATCATCCTCACTTTGCTAGAAAAAGAAGAACATTTTGCTGTTTAGTTAGAGAGGCTGGTTTGAGCGTACCTGCCAAGAGCTGAGTGTGATAAACTGACTTGAAATGTGTGCTGTTCTCTGGTGGATTTTTGTGTCAAGGTGGTGCTTAGGATGAATGGCTTTCCAGTGGAATGTGAAAGGCGTGCAATGATACATACATATTCAATACATGCTATTACTATTTTTATGTCCAAGAGGAGAAATATCTATTCAATAGTCAATGTTTCCACCACTGAACTAGATTACCAGGATTATAGTTCATGCTTGCAGCATGCTAACAGTTTTAGTTCCAGGGAGTTTGCTTCTGTTGTTCAATTCTGTCTCTGCCAGCACTGTTATGTAACCACACGTGGCTAGTGGTTATCATATTAGAGAGAGTAAGTCTATACTTTGAATTTCAGAGCATCCCCAGATTTTGGTTAGGGGCCACCCAGATATCCTGAAATCCAAAAGAATTGTTCCTGACTGTCTGCCATTCTTCAGCTGCTCAAAGTGCCCTTTTTGTCTTATGAAGTATAACTCAATGTCAGAGGGGTTTATGTAATATTTAGACTTGTATTACATGAAATTAATCTTAACATGAAAAATCTTTTGATTACAGAGTATGCTTTGTCAGTGATTGATTGACTAACTCATTTATTCATATAGTAATGCCACCATTTACTTCTGTTTATATTCTTGAGCTGCAACACAAAATTTCTACTTGTGCTATGCTAGTAGGTGGATTACACAGTTATCAGAATCTTTCCACATGCTTTACTAGGCTCTCTGGAAATAACCTCTCATTTTCTTTGTTAATGATGCTCCCTCAAAATCACTTTCTTCATACAGAAGCAAAGTTTGGGGATGATGAGGTTATTATTTATAGGGACTTCTACTCTCTTCCCACCTTTGACCTCTGCCTCCAACTCATTTGTATAGAAAGAATAAAATATTTATGTTCATTATTTCCTCATGAATATTTACATTTGGAAGAGAAGGGACATATATAGCTCCTTTATATAAATATGATGATAGCATCTACGTAGATGATTGACTCAATATTAGAGAAGAGTTACTGATTCATCTTAATCTATGTTGGACTTAAAAAAAAAAAAAGGATTATACGTAGTTGCTAGTGAAAGCCCTTATCCATTCTCTTATTCATTGAAGGATAGGAAAAAATACACCCCTTCGGAGTTTTGCACAAAATATTTATTCAGTGGATGAGGAGCAGGCTGATCTTCAAAACCCACACTTTGACCCTGGGTTATACTGTTTTGCATTGTTCTTGCATTCTTTGTCTCACCATGTATAAAATGAATTGAGGACAATAACAATAATCTTCCAAACTGTTTTATTTTCTTACATTAACAGGATAACTGATGGTGTGCAAAGATTCATAAAATCCCATATGTTGATTTCTTTGTTGACAAACACATCCATAGTGAAGGAAGCCAAGAACAAGCTCATTGATGAAACAATTAATCAATATTTATTTATTGTCTACTATATACTCAGTTAATGGTTGGGACCCCAGATCTCAGAAAACTGCATGTAGTTTAGAAAATCAAGAGGTTGAAATTAGACTGAAACAATATGAAATTATTTCCTACATCTTTGTAGACAATCTATAAGCATTTTATACTTTAATGCTGTAGGACTTCAGAAAAGAGAGGGATCAGTGAAGACAGGAGTAAACAAAGAAAGATTCACTTCAGCTGTGTCTTGATTAACATATAAAATCGGATAAGACCCCAAGTAAGACAGATGACATTATAAGGCGTGAGATACTCAGTTGGAAAGGAACTGAAAAGAGTCAGTAGTGGTAGAATGGAGAGGTTGGCATGGATGGAAGAATATTGAAAGGAAAAGTGGAAAGTAAGCTCTAGCTGCATGTGTAGCATATACGCAATGGAGGATCTTTGTCCTCTATTCAATAATATCATATTTTAACAAGAATTATTAAGTTCTAAGATTTCTTCTGACCCACAGAGCTGCAGAGAGAGACCAGGTGGTAGTGGCAGCCTCTCCTCCTAACTTCTTTTTTCTATATTTTTTTCTTTTCTCTTTTTTTTTTTTTTCATGTTCTGAATACCATGAACCCACTTGATATCAGAGGACAGATTCAATCCCATTTGTATGGTCCTCTCCTCACAGAGGTGATCAAGGAACAAGTGGGTGATGAGGAAGGAGAGGCAGCAGGATGTCATAAACAAGGAAAGTTTCAGAAGCTGAACTCTGGGTGCTCAGCATTTCTTTAAACATTCTCTTGATCTCTCAAAAAAATATTTCACTGGAGTGATACAAAAGTGGCAATTGAAAAATCCGAAGTACAAACATTATACAAATTATTTCCAATTTATACCTAAAGTTTCTCCTTGTGCCTTTTACATAACTAGGGTAGTCTTTCATCATTAATATGTTAAATTAAGAAAAGCGAATCTAAAAAGAAACAATACAGATGAACTTATTTACAAGACAGAAACAGACTCACAGACTTAGAGAATGAACTTATGGTTACCAGGGTGGAAGTGTGGGGGGAAGGGATAGTTAGGGAGCTTGGGATCGACATGTACACACTGCTATATTTAAAATGGATAACCAACAAGGACTTACTGTATAGCACAGGGAACTCTGCTCAATGTTATGTGGCAGCCTGGATGGGAGGGGAGTCTGGGGGAGAATGGATACATGTATATGCATGGCTGAGTCGCTTTGTTGTGCACCTGAAACTATCACAACATTGTTAATCGACTATACTCCAATATAAAATAAAAAGTTAAAAAAAAAAGAAAAGTGAGCCACTTTCTAGATACAATTTGCTGTCCTAAGTAATTAAATGCCAATGGAGGACTAGAGATCCTAGGGAGGAACACTCTAAAAGTTGAGAAGCCTTTTATCTTGCTCTTCACATAAGGGAGTTGCCAATTCGATTCACTGATATTCCAGCTCTTGATATTTTGTTGATCTTGTTTCAGATTTGAAAAAAAATTAAATCTAAATCCCTTACCACAAACATAGTGTTCATATACTAAGATATATGACAAGCGTATGTAGAATATAGAATAAATATATGCCCAGAAGCCAATCCTATGCAAATTTTGCTGTAAGTTGTCTATTACTGTCACCACTTGTCAGCATGTCACCACAACAGTAGTATCTTAGACCATCATTCTCTCTAATGAGTAAATTAGAGGACTGTGGAATTAGAAGAATGCATATTTTTAACAGTAACAATCATAATATAATTATGATGAAAAAAATCACAACAATATAGAATCCCTGCCTCCTGCTACAAGAAAAATTGCAAAAGGAAATACTGAAAAGATGGCCTAGGTTAAAATCATCGTTACTATTAGAAATCACTTAATGTTAATCTAAAAACTTAAAGAAGATAAGTGGATTTATCCTTTGCAATGCACTTTATAGATGTCATGTTTCAAAGTATGGTGTAAGCGTATAAGGGAGGCATAATCTCATACACAGAGGTAAGCCATAGCATCTGGGTTTATCTTCTTTGCTAATCTTTAGATTAATTTTTCTTTTCTCTGCTTATCCCTATTGTATAATCAACCCGGACTAAAATTTACTTCACCTACATAAGCATTTATCACAGTATCCTGTGAGGAAGCTTCAAATTCCAAGAGATATGCACCCATGTAGACAATTCCAGTACATGGCAGCTTAGGTACGTTATGGGTATAAAAGCATGTCATTGTCTTCCCTTGTTATAATGAATAATGTTGTAGAAACCTATGAAGAGTCATACTTCCTAATGCACCATTTACAAGTTTCCTGTCAGTTTTTAAGTCAGCCTGGGGCTAAGAAATGAAAATGGGATATATGTCAATTTAGTAAATAATTTCAGCCCCTACATGTAGTTAAGAGACTTTGGTATTAAAATTTTTAAATTGCTGCTGTCTCAATTAGTGAGACTACAATTAAGATATTTTACTATTAACGTAGTTAACTAACCCTTCTGTAAGGGAGGGTCCAGGTCAATGATGTAGATTTAGAAGCATCATTGCAAAGGGTAAAAATGAAATTCAAAGAAAATCTTATTCATATATAATGCTGTGTATTGCAAAAACATTTATTGGTGCAGTTTTAATATCAGGGATTATACTATGTTATTAAAATATTAGAAATATATCAGAAAAAAACACTGAAAAACACAGGGGATAAAGAAAACAGGTTAATTTGAACAAGATATATTCCCAGCACCAATATTGATATGATTGAGCCCTGATCTTTGGAATATTGCATGCATTATTAATCTACTGAAGACAGTAGGTAATATGACTTTATATGTTTTTTAGGTTATAATTTGCATAACTGGGGGTATAGTTTATTTTTTCAGCGCCTTGCATGCTGTGAGTGCTCAATAAATACTAAACATCAATAATATGGTATGTGGTGTATTCCTGAGCCTTCATTTGCATGGCCATCTGGAAAACTCTTGTGTTGTAAACACTGATTTTATTTTGAGTAAGAATGAAATTACTGCAGAAGTTGTTTAGCATTCTTGGTTCAAATTTTTCCTCCTTTTCACCCTTTCATTTGGTAGAAAATGTGAAATAATCCAAAGAATCTAAAACTTTTCACTGTTTGAAGTGAAAGATTTGGATAGATTATAATTATATGATGTCAAGTATTTTATTAGATTAGCTTTTCATAACTCTTTTAGAAATCTATATCCTTTTTATTTTTATAAATTCTTTTTAGTTTCATAAATTCTCCTCTTTACCAATTATATATGTAGGAAGGTAGTTATCAGAAGAGGCTTAATTTTTTCTGCTCATCCATTTATCTATTTTTATAATTTTTATAATTGAGATATAATTCACATACCATAAAATTCACCCTTTTAAGGTATGTAATTCGATGGTTTTTAGTAAGTTCACAGTGTTGTGCAACCATTACCACCATCAGTTTTTAAATATTTTCAATTCCCCAAAAAGAACCATGATATCCATAGCAGTGATTCTTCATTTTGCTTCAGTCTTTCCTATACCTGCCATAGGCAACTGCTAATCTACTTTTTGTCTCTATAGTTTTGTTTATTCTTAACATTTCATGTAAATGGAATTAAACAAATGTGACCTTTTGTGACTGGCCTCTTTCACTTAGCATAATGTTTTCAAGGTTCATTCATGCTGTAGCGTGTATCAGTAATTTGTTTCTTTTTATGTCAAATAATATTCCATTGTAAGGATGTACCATATTTTATGTATCAACTCATCAGTTGATGGAAATTTGCGATGTTTCCACTTTGGGGCTATTATGAATAATGCTGATATGAATATTTGTGTATAATATTTTATGTGGACATAGGTTTTCATTTCTCTTGGATGTAGACATAGAGGTGGAATCACTCGGTGGGTCATATGGTAAATCTATGTTTAACCTTTTGAGGGACTGCAGACTATTTTCCAAAGTGTCTGTACCACTTTATATTCTCACTAGTAGTGGATAAGCTTCCAGTTCTCCACTTCCTTACCAATAGTTGTTATTATCTGTCTTATTGATTATAGTTATCCCAGTGAAGTGGTATCTCACCATGATTTTGATTTATATTTCCTTGATGGCTAATAACTATTTATTTTTAATCTGCTAAATAACTTATATAGCCTAAAAGTTGTTGGAAAAGTTGATCCGTATAAGGACCACTGAGGTCAATTGAGAGATAAAGAATAAAGGCAAATTCTTCCCCCCAGAAGTTGTTGGAAAAGTTGTTGGAAAGTTGTTGGAAAAGTTGATCCGTATAAGGACCACTGAGGTCAATTGAGAGATAAAGAATAAAGGCAAATTCTTCCCCCCAGACCACTTGAATTAGATTCAGATTTATTAAAACCAGTCAGAATGGCCCAGGAAATCCACAAAGTTCAGGAGAAATCAATAAAGTCCTGAGATAAACCCACATGAAAACATAAAGATATTGGTGGACTGGCCTTTATATTGCAGTTTTTGCTACAGTGTAAGACATTCTCAGTACCAAGTGTTTGGGCATTTATCAGTTAGGATCCTGGCAGGAAACAAATGTCATATTCAAAGGAGGTAATTAAGAAGAGTTTAAGAAAGGGACTATGTACAGAAATGTGGGCAGGGTTAGGGGAACCAACAAGGAATGGTGCAGCACCCAGAAACTAGCAATAGTGCTAAACCATTACCACCCTTAGGTCTGAAGGATCAAAGGTAGGATACAGTATTCCCCAAAACCATTAAAGTCTGTAATCGTGGGAGAAGAGCCACCAAAAGGAACAATGATCTCATGTAGAAGAATGCAGCCAATATTAAAGCCACATTCCAGAATGGGGGTGAAGAGGAATAATTACTCTGACCTTACTCTTTTCCCACATTCCCAATCTCTCATCAATGCCTGCAATTACTTAAACCCAACCAGAAGGCAAAAAGCAAAGCAGCGTGTGTATGAGATCCATAGATGCCAGCATCTTAGGGCGTAGAACATGGCGGAGAAGAGCAGATAACCTGGAGTGGCAATCAGACAACCCACCCAGGGAGGAAGAGTGGAAATGTGCCCTCCATGCTAGCAGTGGCAACAAAGACATGGAGAGCCCTTTCAGTCTTTCTACATTTGACTTGCTTTCCCAGAGCCTCTGACTTTGATGGAGGCAAAAGCAGCATGGAGGTCCACCTGAAGCAACTAAGTTCGACTCCAAGTCATTCTACCGTTGGGCTCTGGACCCAGCAGCGGAAAGGAACAAACAGATGCCATTTAGTCACAGGGGAAAACACACTTCAGCTCCACTGAGAAGTTGAGAATTGATTGATTACATTCTCTAGCCTTGGCCACTGGAGTTGGCAACAAAGGTGGAGCAACTCATTCCAGGAAAACACCTTCAGGTGGAAGGGGCAGCATGTTTCCAGTGCAAGGAGTATATCTGTATCTTTAAAATATGAACAGATTTGACTGGTCCTTAAGGACAAAGTGCTCTGAGATTTTTTCTACTGTATCAGGTGAAAGGTGGTCCATACCAGAGAAAAGAAATAACGGAATTCAGGCAGTCTGGGTTGCTGGGCTCTTAAGTAGTATTTGGGATCACTATGGTGAATCTGCCATTTACACTCTAAACTATAAATCATGTATCTTACATTAACTCTCTCTCATTAAAAAAAAAAAAAACCCAGAAAACAACAACAACAAAAAAACCTAGCCTGGATATTTGCTTATGGAAATGGCAGTGATGCTTGAGTATCATGATAATCATATCTCTCACAGTTGAATTATTAGATATATTTTCATGTTAAAAATGAGGTTCAGGGCTTCCCTGGTGGCGCAGTGGTTGAGAGTCCGCCTGCCGATGCGGGGGACACGGGTTCGTGCCCCAGTCCGGGAAGATCCCACATGCCGCAGAGTGGCTGGGCCCGTGAGCCATGACCGCCGAGCCTGCGTATCCGGAGCCTGTGCTCCACAAGGGGAGAGGCCACAACAGTGAGAGGCCCACGTACCGCCAAAAAAAAAAAAAAAAAAGAGGTTCAAAGCATAAAGTCTATTGTTTCAATGCATTTTCAACCAGAATCAGAGTATCACTACAAAGATGTTCTAGAAAACTGATGAGGTAGAACAAAGACGAGTTCTTGGGAAAGAGTTAAACAGCTTGGTGGCCTGCAGGATAAGGAAGGGGCTGTTCCAGACAGATGAGGCTATGCAAGAGTGACTTCAGAAACAAACTGAAGGTATGTTCAGATTTTAAAACAAAATAGAACAAAACTAGAGAACATTTTTTTTCATGTATCTTTATACCATAAATACTTATTCTCAGTAGGAAGCTCGTCTTCAAGTCAGTTGATTTGAGAATCTGAGTTCTTCACAGCAGAGTTAATACCAGCCATATTATCCATGTTGGAGACTTGATGTTCATTAAAAAGTGTTGCTATTTGGATATCTCACATGTCTGTGGGTTGTTTGTTTCCCAATCTTCACCCCTTCTTTCCACCTTAAGCACAGAGGATCAAATGACAAAGAGCATTTTGTAATTAGTTCCCTCACTAATCTAAGATCTAATTGACTGGCATAGTACAGTGTTTCACTTCTTCAGAGGATAAATGTCCTAGGAAATCAAATCATTCTAACATGGCCCCAGCTATCAACACATTTCCTAATTGTTGGCAAATGTGTGTGTGTGTTTACAGCGTCTCACATGGTTTCATTTAGAAAAACTGAATTGTGTGGGTTTTTTTTTTGCATATGTATAGATGATCTTGTTAATCAACACTTTACATAAGCATGTGTACTGTTCCTCATTTTTATGCAAATCGTTTCTGCAACCAGACAGGTGTATTGTCTGCTTTCTATGCATCATCAAGAAATCCAATAACTTGGCTGTGTACCTACATCTGGTTAGGGTTTGACCCAATATGTACTTGAATGTGGATTTCAAATACAGACAGGTGTTGAGCCTATCAGAACTACCAGCAATAGGAATCTCATTCACCCCTGCAAAGGCAACCAGTGATTTAAAAAAAAAAGATTATAATTTGAACTTTGATGCTGAGGTCTTTTTTGGAGGGGAAGCCTTGTTCATTTAATTACTGAAGCACCACTGAGTACCAGGTTCTCTAGAATTCTGTTATGCAGCGAAATATGGCTGTACATAATTTTTGAAAACTGACATAGAAAATTAAAAAATTGAATTAAGTTTCAAAATCACAGAAAAACATGCAATTTATGTTTGGTGGTGTATTTTTTAGTGTTTGCCTACAGAAGTGGCCTCCTCAGTGGACCACAGAAGTCAGGGAAGAGCTGAACAGTGGGCATGAGACAAATCATCCATAACAAACGGTAATGCTGTCCTCTGACTCTCCTTTGCCAGCACCCCTTCCCCACCCCCAGTGCACTGGAAGGAGGACACGGTTGCCAGTACGTATAGGCAGCTATTAATCAAAGAGTCCCTTTTGGATCCTCACATGTTGAGAAGATTAAAGCCTATTTTTAGTTTTCAGGGAACAGAACTGCTAACACATAAGGTCACAACTGGTTACTCTACAGCAGTGAAGATTTACATTCCCACAAGAGAGAGGAAGTAAAACAAGAAAAGCCAAGATGGCTTTGAAAACTGTCTGTCATCTCATGGCCATGCAAACAGCTTAAAAACCCTGGGAGAAAAGAGAAAAAAGATGTGACCACCATATCAGTGACCAATTTACAACCTTGTATATATGTGCCCTTAATTCCTAAGGCATATTCTTTTGGCAGAATAGACATTTGGTAGAAAGAAAAACCACTTTGTCCCTGAAGCAGAGAAAAGAAATAAAGGGAGGAGGGAGTTGTAGAGGGAGTGTTGACAAGGCAGGGGCTTAAAAATGACTGAAAAAAATATAATGACCTCATACTGAGCACTAGAGAGAAGGAATGAGAGAAGAGGACAAAACAGAGGGGAGAAACAGGCAGATTTAGCATCTATTTTATAAGAAGGGGGAAAAGGGAGAGAGAGAGAGGGAAAGAGAAGGAGGGGTGGAGGGAGGGAGGGAGGAGACATGTAATTTGCCATTGTAGAGCATCCCTTCTAGTAGGCTAGACAGCAAGTTGCTTCTGGAACTGACTCAGGGCCAGCTCCTTCCCACTACGGCTGCAGACACATAGCTGACACCTCTCTGAGGCCAACGGAACATGTCAGGCCACCATAAACCTAAGTTAGTGAAGAGCTGCCTTACTCAGATAAAGCCTTCTAGATAATGAACAAAGTTCAACTAAACTCTCAGGGTAAAAATTACCTCTCAAATAATGATCATGAATTAGAATATGGCAGACCTGGACTAACACAGGGAACAGAATTGAGTGAATCCGATTGCTATTCAATTTGCTTCACTGAATGCCTTAAAGTGAGAGCTGCTGCAATACACCAACTTCAAATCCAGGAAATCTGCTTGCAAGATACAGATTAATCTGATCCGCTGGTATACAGATTTTAAACCTGAGTGAAATAAGGGAAGAAGTTTAATCCACTGGCCAGGGGTGACTAATTCTACCCAGAAATACCCTGACAGTGGGAATGAGACCAAGATCCCACAGGTCAATAAAGCATTTGACTCACTGTGCTCTACTTTTCGTCAGCAGTGGCTCTGCCCATCGTTACAAAGCCTATTGCTTCACTAGGCATTTTGTAAACTGTTCTAAAATTTTAAATGTTCTCTTAAACATTGGTGGCCTGAAAATATTAATGAATATTTCAAAATTCTCTACATTGAACCTAGAGGGGCTTCTGACTTGAGTAGAGCTGATTCTACAGGTAGCATACAAAATCCTTTCAAATTATTGTATTTATTGTTCTGTGGAGCATCACGGTTTGATGTGTTCATGGCATTCAACAAACATTTATGGAATGACTGTTTCAATTATTTTCCCAGATGTTGGGATAAAGGAAATGTGAGGATGAATAAAAAGTGTATCTGTCCATGAAGAGCTTGGAACAAGGCAGAATGGAAAAGTACTAGCTCCTACTTTAATGGTTAATAGAGTTTGAATTAAAAAAGAAAAAAACCTCTCAGCATTATTTCCCTGACTTATCCTAAGGGTGAACTAAATGTTTACGTGTATTATAAAAGATCACGTTCTCTTTACTATTTTTTCTTTTACCTGAGAATTCCCGTTAGCATTGAAACTGGAAACATAGTTTGTGGTTTCTCACAATTTCACTGACCTCAGCATGTTAAAAAGAATACCCAAAAGGCAGGTATGTTTTCCTTCTATGCTACTTCTCAACTCTTTTTTCCCCTCCTCCTGCACAGAAAAAAAAAAAATCTTATAACTATAAACTGGTCTCCTGCTTGGATTAATTTTCTTCACCAAAACAGTGACCATTGTCAAATGCCTTCTTGCATCTCCATGGAAACTGTTTCCTTGGCCATAGACAAAGGTCTGCCTATAATACAATGCCAGAAGAGTGTCTGAGGATGTAGACCCCTTGTTTAAAATCACAGTGCAAGGGTGTAATGTAGATTTTATATTATTTCTGCCTGTCTGTTTCAGCTGGTAGGCCTTCATTCCAAAACAATATTTTTTCAAATTAGGTAGCAGAAAGCAGCTTTACATTTTTGTTATCCCTTCCAGCACAAAATAAAAAATGCCTGTGCTGCCACTACCTGATTCAATCAAGTGGAGTACATTCGATACCCACGGGCTACAAGTGCTGGAAAAGCTGACTTGTATTTTAATTAATAATGTGCTACACTTTCTCAACAGCTAGGCCTTTGGCAATCTGATTTGCTTTGTTCATTATTTGCTGTAAACAATTTTCAAACAACATGTAGGCAAATCTATTTCTGAATATCTCCTGCTAATTCGTAACATAAACAAAAATATGGAGAAGAATTTTTTCTTCCTTGCCAAAAAAAATCCTGATTAAACTTTAATCATAGCCAGTAGAGGTTTTGGGTTGGGAATATTGGGGTTTACGAGTCCAAGAGATAAAATTAAATACAAAAAAACCCCCAATAAATTATATATAATAAGTATATACTTCCAGTTAACTAAAACACATATAACCAGGATAAGGCATAGGTGTCCTTGAAAATTTTGTGACACAGTATGAATAAAATTCCATGGTCATTATTCAGTCCACTGCCATGGACCAAACTCTGTCCCCCAACAATTTGTATGTTGAAGTCCTAACCCCCCGAACGACAGTATTTGGAGATAGCATCTTTACAGAGGTATGAAAGTTAAATGAGATCATCAGGGTAGTGTCCTGATCTTGTAGGATTAGTATTCTTATAAAAAGAGACATCAAACAGCTCACTCTCTGTCACATGAGAACACGGTGACTGGCTGTCTGCAAGCCAGCAAGAGATCTTACCAGAAATGGAATTATCAAGCACCTTAATCTTAGACTTCTCAGCCTTTAGAACTGTGTGAAATAAATTCTTGTTGTTTAGGCCACCCAGTCTGTGGTATTTTGTCATGGCAGCCCAAGCTGACAAATACATTTGGAGAAGAGGAAATTGAAAGTATTGAATCGCTCTCTTTACGTTAAATAGAATATACACTCCTTCCCCAGATGGAGGTAAATGGTTAATCTTCACATCCACAGGACAGGAACTTCTTAGAATAGTATTAAAGTTTAGGAAAGAGGACTTGGTTTAGATATGAAGGATAACTTTAGAATTAGGGACATGTATGGATGGAAGAACTATTTCTTTCCTTTGCATGGCACTTTATGGATTACAAACCACCTTCCTACAGATTGGCTTTACATCATCCCTATAAAATCTAAAAGAATTAGCGTCTCCAGTTTTGAAATGAGGAGACTGATCAAGATTATGCAAGTTATAAGTGGCAGCACAAGAACAGGTAATAAAGCATATACATAGTGGAACAAAGGTTAAACTTCTGATCTTCTGAATGTAGCACATAATGAGATGCATAAAAGGACCAGTTTTGAAGCCCATTTTTGAAGTATGAATGACTTAAGAGGATAATTTAAGTATTTAACTTTCTCCTCTTTCAAGTTAAACTAATACTATCTTTCAAAAGATAGTATTCCCATCATATTAATGGAATCTACTAATTTAAAACTTTCATAAGACAATAGTGACAATAACTACAGCTGAGATGAACCTGGGTTGATATCGTCACATACGAAACTATTGATACATTTATTAATTTACCTATCATTCATGTAACAGACATGTAATGAGCACCTATATTTTTTCAGATGTTGTGTTTAGTACTGAGTATACAATAGTGCAGAAAATCATCATGATTCCTGCTTTTAAGAAGCTAACATCTATTTTTTTCTTTTTTTTTTTTTTTGGTGTTAAAAACCTTGAGCATATTTATTTATTTATTTATTTATTTATATAATTATTTTTTATTGGAGTATAGTTGCTTTACAATATTGTGTTAGCTTCTACTGTACAGCAAGGTGAATCAGCTATACATATGCATGTATCCCCTCTTTTTTGGATTTCCTCCCCATTTAGGTCACCACAGAGCACTGAATAGAGTTCCTTGAGCTATACAGTAGGTTCTCATTAGTTACTTATTTTATACATAGTGTCAATAGTGTATATATGTCAGTCACAATCTCCCAATACATCCCATCCCCCCCTTCCCCCTTGGTATCCATACATTTGTTCTCTACATCTGTGTCTCTATTTCTGCTTTGCAAATAAGATCGTCTATACTATTTTTCTAGATTTCACACATATGCATTAATATACGATATTTGTTTTTATATTTCTGACTTACTTCACTCTGTATGACAGTCTCTAGATGCATCCACATCTCTACAAATGAACCAATTTTGTTCCTTTTTATGGCTGAGTAATATTCCACTGTATATATGTACCACATCTTCTTTATCCATTCATCTGTCAATGGACATTTAGGTTGCTTCCATGTCCTGGCTATTGTAAATAGTGCTGCAATGAACACTGGGGTGCATGTGTCTTTTTGAATTATGGTTTTCTCTGGGTATATGCCCAGTAGTGAGATTGCTGGGTCATATGGTAATTCTATTTTTAGTTCTTTAAGGAACCTCCATACTGTTCTCCATAGTGGCTGTATCAATTTACATTCCCACCAACAGGGCAAGAGGGTTCCCTTTTCTCCACACCCTCTCCAGCATTTATTGTTTGTAGATTTTTTAATGATGGCCATTCTGGTCGGTGTGAGGTGATACCTTATTGTAGTTTTGATTTGCTTTTCTCTAATAATTAGTGATGTTGAACATCTTTTCATGTGTTTATTGGACATCTGTATGTCTTCTTTGGAGAAATGTCTATTTAGGTCTTCTGCCCATTTTTTGATTGGATTGTTTTTTTTTTAATATTGAGCTGCATGAGCTGTTTGTATATTTTGGAGATTAATCCTTTGTAAGGAGTTGACATTTATTAATGCTAATTCCATTAAGCCAAAATGTATCTAGGACTTACTAGGCAGCAACCCCTAGATAGACAAAAATTTAAATATACAAAAATAAGGTTTAATGATTATCTGTAAGAAAAAAATTGTGCATTAAGAATTTTAATACAATATGATAGGTACAATTACATAGAAGTATGTACTATATGCAATGGTGGCATAAAGTCAGAGATGATCAACACTTCCTGAGGAGGGGAAACTCAAAGAAAACATCTCATTTGAATGAAAGGAGGAATACTAGGTACAAATGGTGAGAAAGGGGATTTCTTTCAGGTGTAATAGTTCGTATAAATATATACAAGTCAAAATTAAGTGTAGGTCCAGAGCAAAATCAGTCAGTTTCATATACTTTCATTTTTTATGTAGATGGGTAAGGTATAATTATGGATATATTATGAGGGATAAACAGCAATGAGGCTGGAGACAGAAATGGAACCAAATCATAAAGAGTTTTAAATGTCACACAAATAAATTTACCTTATTTTATAGAAAGTTGGAAACCACAGAGGAGTTGTAAACAGAATAGTGAAATAATCATATTTGTGTTTTAGAGAGACATCTAACAAGAATGTGGAAGATAAGGTAGAGGAATGTGAGACTGGTAACCAGGAGATAATTGAAATAGTCAAGCTGAAGTGAATAAGGACCTGGACCAAGGCAGTGGCAGTGGCAGTGGCAGTGAAACTCCTTTATTGCTATAGTCAGTCAAAAAGATCATCCAGCTCAGTCTCTTCTTTTATGAACAAGACCTACAAAGTCAGTGAGAACAAGTGACTTACCCGGTGGCACATAAAAACAAGGCTTGATCTTGGATCCCCTCATTTCCATTCCAGCCCACCTGTACATGGAAAGGCCTCAATTTCATCTTTATCTTATTGCACATAATGGTAGAACTGTATTATGTGGAAAGATTATCTAGAAAGATGATCTTTCTCTTGGTCTGCTCATAGACTCCCACTCAAGCCTGGTGACTTGTTGATCACATAATCAAGTAAAACACAACTTAGGTGGAGAATTAAAGGGTGTCCATGAAGCTGAAAGCTGCTTCTTATTTCCCAGGGCTTTCAGTCTTAAAATAACTCTTCAGCTACTAAATGCAGGCTTATAAAGCTGCCCTGTAACTAGCCAGTCAAATAATGTCATACCAGTCCAGCCCCATCCAGAAGAACAAGGCCTGCAAAGGAATGTTTGCTAAGGACATCAGTACCATGAAGAGTCCCTGTTCTCATGAGAGAAGCATATGGTGTAACTTGGACCTCTTTGGGGCCAAGAAGTGTACTTCTTGGCAAATCACATAAGCCTTAGAAAACAACCTACTTTGAATAGTATTAAGTTACTGCATGGGGTTACAATCTGTCCCACTATTTCTAATGTTCCCAACAAATTTCTTGGCAATTTAACCTTAGACCCATCAGCTAAATTTTTATTTTATCCTCACAGTTTAGAATAGTACCTTAATTCCCCCATATTGGTATGACTAGGCTAAAAGCATTACTTTGTATTGAGTGGAGTTGTTCACACTGGATTTACTCAATTGTTCACTCTATCTGCTGAGTTTAAAGGTACTCCTTCACTTCAACTTACTGTGAGAATTGAATAGGATTTCCAACTTCCCAATAGGCACTAATCATTGGGATTTGGGATTGAAAAACTGGAATTTTAAAAAATTCTCAGTAATTCTCAAAAATCATAAGTTATTACTGTGTTTTTCATAACACTTTATGCAATAGTAATGAGTGACCATCATAATAAACATAACTCATTTGCTGTGACAGGGTTAAAGTTTCAGAACTTTTCTGTTAAAAAGAGATATAGTACTAAACGAACGTGTCTTTTTGATTTAAAACATGTCTGACAATGAGCTAACTGATTTCCTCTGTTTCTTAAGATACTTTTAACCTTTTTCAATATTCTTTAGTTGATATTATAAATATCATAAATTATTTAATAAATAAAAATTATTAAGTTTAGTATTATTTACAAAGAACTGCAACCTATAGAGTATATTCAAACACTGGAAAATGCCAGTGAATATTATTGGGTGGTATTTGAACAAAGTAACATTCTGATCTCCCAGCAAGGTTAAAGGCACTACACAGAATCAAATGTCGAAATTACCAACTTAAGGACTTATTTTGCTTTCAAAACTTGTTTATTCTTGGAGCATCACTCACAGGATTTATATAATGTATACTACGTGTATAAACTTAACATTTATTTTATTTACAAGAATGATGAACCACTAGCTAAAGACAGGACCACAAGCACACATTTATAACCTGGCAACTATTCTATAACTAAACAAGCTGACTCGTTAGGATCTTGACCATGTCTCTTTCCCCTTATCCTTCCCTGGTTCTAAGAAGCATCAACTTTATTCTCAGGCTCCACATATCAGCATTTCTTACCCTTGCCTTTGCCTTGAAGTTGTCCCAGTAATGTTTCTATGTGGATTGTTTAGCTTTAATTCCTATGGAAATAATACATTTTCCCATTTTCTTGATTTCTGAACTGATTTTTTCTCAGGATTTAGGATTCATAAAAACATTAATTCTCCCGAGAAGTACCAAGAAGAAATTCCTGCATGGAGACACTAGACCCAATCATTCCCTTGCAATCTGAAGTTACAGCAGACACCAGCCACTAAAGCAGCCAGTCCAGGATTTTGAGAATGTGGAAAGTGAGTTAATGTCCACAGAACATCCACATGGGCAAAAGTCTGTAATTTATACTCACATAAAAAGTTCTTAATTTCAATTAAAAACTAATTTTATTTCAATAGTACCATAGCCAAATGACTAGAGAAGCAATTACTTTTTAAAATTTCATGCATTTTGTACTATTTATTTTGGAATCAAGGAATCAACTTGTATCATGATACTTATTTGTCCTGATGTCTGGAAAGATAAGATGAATTTGGCAGGTTATTCACTAAATCGATCTCATTATAACAAATACAAATTGTATTTCTCAGCCTCTCGGAAATTTCATAACCTTCTGTAATAGGTGAAGTACATATATAAATAGTAATTATTAAGGGATAATTATTAAATTATGCCATTACTCTAAAGAGAATAGTTTAATCTTTTGTAATTTATAAAACCAGAATAGGCTCTGTACTCTCAATGATACTATTATGGTCATTGTTTATATAATCCTTGCATCCTTTTCGTGGATTTCACCTGGATGCTATACACAAAAAATAGAGACCAAGGACCCAGTACAAGCTCCTGACATAGCATTGTGACATCGGGTTCACTGGAGAAAAGG
This sequence comes from Mesoplodon mirus, assembly GCF_964341445.2. Taxonomy (NCBI): domain Eukaryota; kingdom Metazoa; phylum Chordata; class Mammalia; order Artiodactyla; family Ziphiidae; genus Mesoplodon; species Mesoplodon mirus. The sequence continues at coordinate 72,900,476 of NC_138984.1, forward strand.
GGACATCTCTGTCAGTATCTCTGTTCTCTGATTAATGAGGAGGCATTCATTACAACTCAGGAACGGACAGCACCTCCACAAACTAGGAAATTAACTTATTAGTCTATGGGCAGAGGTTAAGGAACATGAGAAAAAGAAAGAAAAGGGGAAAAAAGGACAAGAAAACAGCTGAAGCAGTACAGAGATGTGCAGTCACATATGTCACAGGCTTAAGAATAGTAATAATGACTCCTGGAAATCCGCACATATTTTAAATAAGTATAAAATTCTTTAAATGATTAAATTAAATGAAAGGATCTAAATATTAATGATTCAGCTAAATGTGTTATTTTAAATGTCCCCATGTCACTGTCATTTATCAATATATAAAACTGATTATATTAAGTTTTGTTGAAAGATCAAAAGAAAATGAAGTCAGCTACTAAAAAATAGAATTTTTTAGAACATGTTTACCACCTACTGCCTAACTAGCTGGTGTCTCAGTAGCCAAGCCAATGGGAACATATTAGATAGGATTGCTTGCTTACAAGCATGACCATTCCGTGGGTCTGGATAGAAACCAAGGCTGTCTGGAAGCCAGAGACCCAGCATAAGGTTTACGGTGGAGCTGACTTCTGCTTCCATCACCTCTCTCCACGGTCGCAGCGATTCTCCGAGCGGGCTGGGACCTTTGCCATAACTTCTTCCAAAAGTGTATGTATCACTTCAGACAGTGCAAAATGCAGTTATTCAAAATCTCTTACTTTGAAAGAAATAAATGCCTTTCTTCTAGGGATTGTTGTATAAAGTGTCACATCCACTATGGAGTTTATTATCACTGGAACTAATAGTGGTGTGATGTCATTTTAACATATCATACCTGTGCCAGATGCTGGCTAGCTCTTCAAACCTATTTCTTCTTCTTCCCCAGAACACAGCGAAACTGTATTTTCTTCCCTTCCTTGTAGTTGGGTGTGACCACTAAACTCAGCTCCAGTGAATAACTTTTGAGTGGAAGTGACTGACCCACAAAAGCCTCCCACACAAAGTCTTTCATGCTCTTTCTCTTTCTGCCAGCCCGGGGGGAGGGGAGCCTTGGCTGTGTCTGGGTGCCATGCTTGAAGAAGGCAAGACCACAAGATGAAAAGAGTCTGGCTCCTTGAATCACCACTTAGAGGAGAGGCAGCTACCAATTCAGAACACCAGTTTTGGATTTTATGCGACAAAAATATAAATTTCAGTTGTATTTGTTCCATTACACATTTGTCACCGTTATTGTTAAAGTAGCTAATGTCACTTACCTATTACAATAGTCATCGTGATGGAAAGCCGTGTTTTATCACACATTGTTCACAAACCTTCTACCATCTGTAAGGCCAATGTGAATATTCACTACAACAGAAACATGTCACTCATGCACCATTAAATATATCACTTTTAATAATTAATTTAGAAAAATGTAATTACTTATTGCTCACCACTGTATTTCCAGGATCCTCTCTGCCTTATTTTCCTCATTCAGTTATAAGTCTCAGGTCTTATTTTTTAAACTTTCAGTGCGTTAACAATAGTAGATACTAGATAGCAGTAGAAGGAAGCTGATTGAAATCATGAGTGTTGTTTATTATTCTGAGATTTATTATTTTACTTCATATTCAACTTTTATACTTCCATGGAAGTGAAAAGAGCACAAAGACATCAGAAGTTAATTCAGTCCAAAATAAGCCTATGAACAATTATTCCCTCCAAAACAAAAATGAAACAAATTTAATTTAAAGGCAAAAATATATAAGTAGTTGGAAGGTTTTTAAAGTGTCATCAAGCCATTTTAAATTATAGCTAATATATGAGGAAAATAACAAAGACTGTTTTTGTAATATTGAGAGTTTTGTAAAATTGATCATTTTAAAATGATCATCACAATTATACTGTGCGAAGTAGCACAGTATAATTGACTAATTTCTACTATTTATTCTGTCATATCCTTTCCTTCATTAAGCGTTTTGTTTAGAAAGAGAGAAAAGCTATGGAAACTGCTTTTCCCTTCCCAAAAGAGTATCTGTAAGTCACATATGTTATAATACATTTGCATTCTTAAACAAATAGAACTCAGACAGACAAATTAAAAATGATTATTTATGCCCTAAGAAGCCCCGTTACCCCGAAGTGCCATCCAAAGGTCAACCATTGCCTCAAACTCTGCTGCATCTACCGTGACCTGGAAGTACCATTGATAATGACCCCTCGGCTGTAGGACTTGAAGACTTAATCATTTGACATACAAGCTGCCCGCGGCATTCAGAGCTGGCATTTTCCTTTGTGAGATGTACACAAACAATATGCATTTTAAACAATTCAAAGCCCCAGTGCCTGAAATAGACCTGGCACGGCTCTCCTCCTCAGGAGCAGCTTCTCACCAGCTCAGCTCTCCCTCGGAGGCACAAGCCGGGGAGCATGGAGCTGGCGGAGGCAGCTGGAACGAGGCGCTGCACGTACTATTGGCATTTCCCCCACTTTTCAAGGCACGCTTGTCATCTGTATCATAGGAAACTTAATTACAGGGCGATGTAACTCCAGCCTCTTGGGAGAGGAATTTTTACGCATTGTTCAGAGAAAGAAAACTCTTTGCTGGGGAAAATTTACCCCCCCCCCTTTTTCTAAGTGACACCTGAATTGAAGGCATTTACATAAAATATCTCGATTGCCCTGTTCCTGTAAGTTGTGCCACTATATCTTTATGAAAAGAAACAGGTTATCAATAGAGTGATCTCGACTATCATTGAGATTCACCCAAGGCCTCTGGAGAGAGCTCGTGCTATTGTAACTAAGGCAGAGGAAAAGCTGTGCGTCTAGAATCTGTGTTTTCTAATGCTGGAGAGGAAAACGGAGGGGGGTAGAAATGACAGTCCTTTGCAGGAAAGAATCCTGAAGGCTAATAAAAATGACTCCCAGCTTGTCAGTTGGAAATTTTTTTTCTTATTGGAGTATAGTTGCTTCACAATGTTGTATTAGTTTCTGCTGTACAGGAAAGTGAGTCAGTTATACGTATACATACATCCACTCTTTTTTAGATTTCCTTCCCATTTAGGTCACCACAGAGCACTGAGTAGAGTACCCTGTGCTATACAGTAGGTCCTTATTAGTTATCTGTTTTATATATAATAGTGTGTATATGTCAATCCCAAGCTCCCAATTTATCCCACTCCCCCTCCCCACCTTGGTAACCATAAGTTTGTTTTCTAGTCCGTGACTCTATTTCTGCTTTGCAAGTAGGTTCATCTGAACCATTTTTCTAGATTCCACATATAGGCGATAATATATGATATTAGTCTTTCTTTTTCTGACTTACTTCACTTTGTATGACAATCTCTATATTACTAAGCCATGAAAAGGAAATTGTTGTTTTAAAGAAGAACTACATCTCCTTAATGTGAAAGAAAAACGAAAATGATCAGGGGATTCCTCTGTTTAAAATAGTAGTTTCGGGGCTTCCCTGGTGGCGCATTGGTTGAGAGTCCGTCTGCCGATGCAGGGGACACAGGTTTGTGCCCCGGTCCAGGAAGATCCCACGTGCCACGGAGTGGCTGGGCCCGTGAGCCATGGCCACTGAGCCTGCGCGTCCAGAGCCTGTGCTCCGCAACGGGAGAGGCCACAGCGGTGAGAGGACCGCGTACCACAAAAAAATAAAATAAAATAGCAGTTTCATCTTTTTATAACCAGAACTACCCAAATACCTACCTATCATTTTTTAGATAACCAGTGGGAAACCTCACTCCTTTAGCAGATGTCTTTTGCTGAGTTGCACATGGCCTGTGCATCCAGAAAGTGAGAAGAGCTTCCATTCTGCACAGCATGCAGACACCTCAAAACTCAGGCCTACCTACTGAGCCAAATGAAATGTCACGAATCAGCTATAAGGTCATTTGGCAGGAAATCACCATCAGTAGGCATTGATTCAACCATTTATTCATTCAACAAACCTTGGCTGAGCTAAGTGCTGTATTTGATAGGAAGATGGCTCTAGGGAAAAAGAGCCAGCCAGATGTGTATACAGATTGCTAGAGTAGGCAGTGTTGCAAGTGCTGAGAAGATTCACCCTGGAGTTATTGGTCACAGGTATTTGATTCTTTTTTGCTATTTAATATTCCTCATAATTTATTTCATTCAATGAAGGATTTAATCTTAATAAAAAGAGGGGAGGGAGAAAATAAACCAAAACATACAAAAAAGCTTAACATCATGAAATGTGACATCCCTCTCTTATTTTTTCCATTGCCCGACACCAAGAAAATGAGACCTTTCTCTTGCCATGTGTTGTGTTTTAATAAACTGTACATTAGCTTCGTTCAACCTCTCCAGCCCCTGGCTATCCAGTTTTCTGTACATTAGTTTTAAATACACATAGCTTGCAATAACACCATAGCTGAAGCTGTGCCTCAAGTTAAGAAATGGTTAGGATTGCTTTACATTTGCAGTCCCATTGAAAACATTTATTCAGTCAAAGGGAAAAAATAAATGTGGTCCCTCAGCTCTGTCAAGTATAAACTGTTATTGATCCCCTAAATGAAATTTGTTCATGCTGATCGATCAAACACATTATCTTTTTTTCCAGTCTATTACCAGCAATTGGAAACTCTCAAGCGTCAATAGTTGTTTGACCATATACAGCTGTAAATTTAGACAGTTGCTTTCAAACCTGAATTATTTTTCCCCATCCATCTCTCCCAAAAAGTGACGTTGACATTGAGATGATTTCTCTCTGAGCTGATTGTTAAAAAAAATAATTGAATAACATGGTGACAATAATTGGTGTCTCTCCTGCTAAGCTCCATGGTAGTAGGAAAGAATCAAGCTGTAAAACATGGCTTTAGCAACAGCAGACCCACCAGCCTCCTCTCCTTCTCCTGGTCTCCTTACACTGGGGGCCATCTCAACTTCTTCATACATTGTTAGCCACATTTGACACAGAATCGTTTATTATTCAGCTTTCCTCCTTACAAGTTCTGTTAGTGTTGGGTGGCACCTGACTTATTATCCCACTCAAGTTGTACGCACCTTACATAACAAATTAATCCACTAGGAGCACAACCTCTCTATAGAGCAGCCAATGTTCATATCAGAGATATACTTCAGGGGAGCTTATATATCCACAAAGTTTTACAAAGCAAGACTGACCCAATAAAGGCAATGGATTCCACTCATTCATTCATTCACTCATTCATTTATTCATCCAGCAGGTGTGCAGGCCATTTATTCATTCATTCTAGTCTCATAGTTTTGCCTTATATTTCTACTTAGATACTACTATAAAATGGCCTATTATTTCACATATTTATTTCACTGCAAGTCGAATTTATTTCCTGTATACACAGTGAAGTACAGTACAATAAGTTGATTATATGGATGTTGAACTTGCCCCAATACCAACACAACATGTTAGTTTCTATAGTCATAACAACATGAATCTGACAAATCCCAGAACAGATCTAGATTGTCTAACTAAAAATGTAGATCATTATAGTTAACCAGAGGAACATAAGCATTGGTTTGAAATAAGACAATGATTTCACTCCCATTTCAGTATACAGGGAGAATTCTACTGTTTTTATATTGTTTCTCAATAATGATATATTTATATTTTATGATAATAGATCATTGTTTACACAAATTCTGTCAGTGAATGGATACATGTATTGGGTAGATTCAAGTATTATAGTCTTTTCCCCCCTAGTTGACCATTTGACCACTTATCAGAGCAAACCTTCTGCTTCTAGGTTAGACTATAAAATCAATTTCCCACTGCTAGTTTCAGTTGTCAGCTCTCTAGAACTCAAGTTATATATTCAAAAGGAACTTAATTTATTGTTGACTGTATTTTTTAAAAAGCAACTTTGGCCTCTTTTTTTTGACTCTTTAATTTCTTTTTTTTTTGAGGTATAATTGACATTTAATATTATATTAGCTTCAGTTATACAACATGATTATATATTTGTATATATTGCAAAATGGTCACTGAAACCAATCTCGATAACATTTGTAACCATATATACTTGCAAAATTTCTTTTTTTATTCAGATGAGAATGTTTAAGATCTACTCTCTTAGCAACTTTCAGGAAAGATGGATGCAAAGATATAGAGATCTATAGTGACAAATGCGTGTGTAAGTGAGGCACAGAGATGTGCAAAGTAAAGGATAGCTGGGAGTGAAAAGCTTCTACACAATTAGAGTAATACTATTATGAAAACAGTGGAGAAGAGGTGACTTGGGGTAAGAGATCTACAACTCTTTGCATTTAACATGATTGGCAGAGTCATGGGTGTGGAGGTGGACAAAATGTCTAAACGGGTCAAAAGATATAAACTTCCAGTTATAAAATAAGTAGGTCATGAAATGTAATATACAGCGATGTGACTATGGCTAATAACACTGTACTGTCCATCTGAAACTTTTACCTCTTAATTGCTATCATTAGGGATCTACTTTCTAGAGCTGTCAATATCATATATGTGTGTCTTCTATCTTGCTGATAGGTAATAGTTTTCCAAGCAAGCTTAGAGAGCAGTGACTCTTTATTAAAACTAATAAAAGAGGGAATCACAAGATTTTAAAAATTACTCTGGAAATTATTACTGACAAGATTGTCTTGAATTCCTAAGCAGAAAAGACACACTGAGAAGTTAACATGCCTTGTCAACACAACAAGCTAGTGACTTTTCTGCCTCATTTGTATAAAAAAGTACTTTTTAACAGGTGTCATTCTACTATTGTCTAAAGTTCCATTTCTCTTATGAAAGCAATAAAGGTCATGGTCTGTTTAAGGAGAAAATAAATATAAAATGCATCAGCATACAAAACCAGATTTCAATGATGTTTACTGATTATAAGTCTTAAAACTCCAGATATAAATATGATAAGCAGTAGGTAACAGGTAATAGAGTCAAAACTGGAAAGATATAAAACTCTAAGAAAAGGCATTATTGAATAGTAAAGCCCAGAAAAGGGAATATCTGAACTAAGGAGTTCGGAAACTAGAAATAACTTCAAGTGTTAGAGAACCACATTCTTCTTGTAGACAAAATATAATTGCTGGAGAGAGATCTTCAAGATAAAAAGCAGTGTCGTTGGCCTGTTTACCATCTGTCAAAATCCCCAAATCATTGTTTCTTCTACTTCCTAGTGAATTCATAGAAAAATAAACTTCATGTTAACTCTATTAAATCAATTACCAGTCAAGAAGTATTTTTGGAATTAATTCCCATAAAATAATGGATAATATAAAATTTCACGATTCCTGCTAATTAGGACAGAAACAATTGATGTCACATGTAGTTTAATTTTAGAAATGGCACTATACACAATACAATGGGAATAGGGCACTTTAAAATTAATATTGACAAATAGTACTGAGGATTTCCATAATGTTGAAAAAATACACACTTCAGAAAGTCAAACATAATTCTCATTTTCTCCTCATAGAAGAATCAACACAATTGAAAGAAAGTCCAAATTAGCTGGAGTTCATTTTCATCCTGTACTATTGGATGTGAAAAAAACTTGATTCCTCAATTCATTCAATCTTCTTCCTATATACTTAATGTGACCATTTGATTCTGGTTTATGGTTATATGGATGGGAATCCTTAAAAACAACAACCAAAAAACCCCCAGTATTCGTAAGGTCAATATTGTGAGCATACTTAGAACTCATTCTACTATAAAGAAGTGCTGGATATTCGTTACTCACAAAAACCTTAATTTGAGCAATAAACTATTTTAATTTGAACCATAACTGTACAGAGTTTAATTAGTAATAGGTTGACATCTAATTGTGTATAGAAAGCTGCTGTTCAGCCCTGATTTGTTATCTCTAAATGGTTTTGGCAGGGATGCAAAGGAATATGGGTACACGTCATATGAATGTCTAAGCCACGCTGCCTTCGCATGACAGCTCAGAGTGCAGGACTGGATCCCCACAGATGCAGAAAGCCTCTCTTATTTTTGTTGAAGCAATATACTGTTTCCTTTAAAATTAAGGAAAAAAACTGTACAGATAAATGCTAGAATTATTTTGTTTCTAAGCCAATATTAGAGTTACTCACCTTGGATTCATCATATTTAAAAAATTTTCCAACAATAATAAGAACTAATGCTTATTGAGGCAGTGTTTTAAATGTTTAAATGTATTAATTCTTTCCATCTTCATGTTAATCTTTTATGGCATAATAACTCATCTGGAGTCATACAGCTCGTTAGTGGGAAAACCAAGATTTGAATCCAGAGAGGCTTGCTTCAGAAGCCATTTTTTCTACACTATTTTGCCTGTCAAGTGGACCACTGTCAGCTGCATACCCATCCTGAAGCCCAGCTTGTGGCCCCACCCAATCTGGGTCAAATCAAGGAGGTGAAAGATCTGGTCACTGGAAACTATAAGACACTGATGAAAGAAACTAAAGAAGACACAAATAAATGGAAAGCTATCCTGTGTTCATGGATCAGAAAATTAATATTGTTAAAATATCCACACTACCTAAAGTCCTCTATAGATTCAATGCAATCTCTGTCAAAATTCCAAGGGCATTTCTTTTACAGAAGTAGAAAAATAAATCTTAACATTTATATGTAACCACCAAAGACCCCAACTAGCCAAACCAATTCTGAGAAAGAACAAATTTGGAAGCATAACAATTCCTAATTTAAAACTATACCACAAAATTATAGTAATCAAAATAGCATGGTACTGGCATAAAGACATACACATAGGCTAATGGGAAAAAATTGAGATCCCATAAATAAATTAATATTTGACATCAGAACCAGAAATACTGAATGAGAAAAGTCTTTTCAATAAATGGTGTTTGGGAAACAAAATATCCACATGAAAAAGAATGAAACCAGACCCTTATCTCATACCACTCACAACAATTAATTCAAAATGGATAAAGACTTAAAAGACCAGAAGCCATAAAACTCCTAGAAGAAAACATAGGGAGAAAGTTCCTGGACATTAGTCTTGGAAATTAGTTTTGGCTATGACACAGTAAGAACAAGCAACAAAATAAAAAATAAGCAAGTGGAACTACATCAAACCAAAAAGCTTCTGCACAGCTGAATAAATATCAACAAAATAAAAAGGCAACCTACATATTGAGAAAATATATTTGCAAACTCTTCATATACCTGAGGAGTTCATACCAAAAATATATAAAGAAATTGTACAACTTAATAACAAAAAGCAAATAATGCTATCAAAAATGGGCAAAACATCTGATAGACATTTCATCAAAGAAGATATACAAATTGCCAACAGGTACACAAAAAAATGCTCAACATCACTAATCATCAGGGAAATGCAAATTAAAACCACAATGAGATATCACCTCATACTGGTTAGAATGGCTATTATGAAAAGTTAAGAGATAAGTGCTGGGGAGGATGTGGAGAAGAGGCAACTCTATGTACTGTAAATTAGTATGCAGCCATGAGAGAAAACAGTATGGAGTTTCCTCAAAAATTTAAAAATAGAACTACTGTATGATCCAGTAATTCCACTTCTGGGTATATGTTCAAAGGAAATGGAATCACTATCTTGAAGTGATACCTGCACTCCCATTTTCATTGCAACATTATTCCCAATAGCTGAGATATGGAAGCAACATATGTGTCCATCAATGGATAAATGGATAAAGAAAATATGGCATATACACACACACACACACACACACACACAAAGGAATATTATTCAGCCATAAAAAGAAGGAAATCCTGTCGTTTGTGCCAACATAGATAAACTTTGAGGACATTATGCTAAGTGAAATAAGTCAGACAGAAAGACAAATACTGTACTATATCACTGATAAGTGGAATCTAAAAACAAACAAAGAAAAAAGAATACCCTGAACTGATAGAAACAGAGTAGATTGTTGGTTTTCAAGGGCAGGAGGTAGGGGAAAAGGATGAAGGTAGTCAAAGGATACAAACTTTCAGTTATAAGATGAATAACTTCTGGGCATCCAATATACAGTATGGTGACTGTAGTTAACAATACTCTATTGTATACTTGAAAATTGCTAAGAGTAGTTATGAGTTCTCACCACACACACAGAAAATGGTAACTATATGAGGTGACGGATGCGTTAACTAACTGTGGCAATCATTTTTAAATATATATGTGTGTGTATATATATTAATATATATATCAAATCATCATGTTGTACAACTTTAACTTACACAGTCTTTATTTCAATTACATCTCAATAAAGCTGGAAGAAAAAAATAGTTATCTGGACTAGCCATATATCAGTTAAAGAAAATGCATTGTAGTTTATGACTTCCCACAAAGAAAATTCTAGGTACAGATGCCTTCCCTAATGTATTCTAGCAAACAATTAAGGGAAAATGGTACTACACAAAATTTTCCAGAAAATTGGAGTGAAAGGTCTACTTCTTGATTCAATCTATGAGACAAGCTCTACATTTACACCAAAACCAGACAAAGACATTACAAGAAAAGAAGTAAATCTCAAAATTCAATGGTAAGAAAACAAGCAATGCAATTAAGTAAATGGACAAAAGATCTGAATATACACTTCCCCAGAGAGGATTTATGGATGAGATATTATCACAAGAAAAGGTATTCAATATCACTTGCTATAGAGGAAATGAAAACTAAAATAGAAATGAGGTATTACTACACACCTATTAGAATGGCTGAAATATAAATACTGATAATCCTAAGTGCCAATAAGCAACTGGATCTCACATACATTGTTGAATGCAAAATTGTACAGCCACTCTGGAAAAAGAGTTTGCAGGTTCTTTTTTTTTGCGGTCCACGGGCCTCTCACTGTTGTGGCCTCTCCCGTTGCGGAGCACAGGCTCCGGACACGCAGGCTCAGCGGCCATGGCTCACGGGCCCAGCCGCTCCGCGGCATGTGGGATCTTCCCGGACCAGGGCATGAACCCATGTCTCCTGCATCGGCAGGTGAACTCTCAACCACTGCGCCACCAGGGAAGCCCACTGAGCCACCAGGGAAGCCCTGCAGGTTAAGTGTATTTTAAACATGCATTTACCGTAAGACCAAAAAATCCTATTCTTAGGTATTTTGCCTAGAAAAATAAAAAGTTATGTTCTCACAAAACCCTGTACATAAATGTATTCATAGTCACCAGAAACTGGAAACAACTCAAATGTCCTTCAACAAATAATGGATAAACAAACTGTGGTATAGCCATATAATGTAATACTACCCAGCAATCAAAAGGAACAAACTGTTGATACAACAACTTGGACGAATCTCAAAGACATTACATTGGGTGAGAGAAGCCAGTTTCAAAATGTTATTTAGTATATAACAATTTATATGACAGTTTTGAAAAGACAAAACTATAGTAATGGATAACAGAGCAAAGGTTGGCATGGGGTGGAATAAGACCACAAGGGGCAGGTAGAAGAAGTTTTTTAGGGTTGGTGGAACTGTTTTGTATCCTAATTGTTGACGTGGTTATATGAAATTATACATGTGGTAACATTCATAGAACTGGGCACCAAAAAGTCATTTTTATTGCATGTTAACTTTCTTAATAGAATAATATATTTAAAAATAGAAAATATACTTTGATATTAAGAAAACAAACAACCTAATTAAAAATGAGTAAAAAACTTGAACAGATATATGGGTGGCAAATAAGCACATGAAAAGATGCTCAACATCACTAGTCATTGGGGAAATGTCAATTAAAATTGTAGTTCTACTCACTTGTTAGAATGGCTAAAGTTAAAACATCTGACCATACCAAGTGTTTGGTGATATGGAGAAACCAGAATTCTCAGTGCTGCTAGGGTGAATCTAAAATGGTATAACCACTTTGAAAAATCGTTTGGCAGTTTCTCTAAAATTAAAAAATATACCTACCATGTGTTTCATCCATTCCACTCTTAGTTATTTATCCAAAAGGAATTGAAAGCACATATTCATACAAAGGCTTATACACAAACGTCATAGCAACTTTATTTGTAATAGCTAAAATTTAGAAACAATCCAAATGTCCATCAACAGATAAACAAATTGTGATATATCCTACACAATTTGGAATACTACTCAACAAAAGGAGAGAACTAAATCACACAAGAAGATGGATGAATTTCAAAATAATTATGCTGAGTGAAAGAATTGTTACAAAAAAGAATACATTCTGTGTGATTCCATTTCTATAAAATGCTAGAAAATGCCAACCAATCTATTGAGACAGAAAGCAGAGCAGTGGCTTACTAGAGGATGGGGAGGTGGTAATGGGGAGAGGTGAGGCAGAAAGACAAGGAGGGGCAGGAGAGAAGGATTTAAAGAGGGCACATGGGGCTTCCCTGGTGGAACAGTGGTTGAGAGTCCGCCTGCCGATGCAGGGGACACAGGTTCGTGCCCCAGTCCGGGAAGATCCCACCTGCCGCGGAGCAGCTGGGCCCGTGAGCTATGGCTGCTGAGCCTGTGAGTCCGGGGCCTGTGCTCCTCAATGGGAGAGGCCACAACAGTGAGAGGCCTGCAGACTGCAAAAAAAAAAAAAAAAAGAGAAAAAAGAGGGCACAAAAAATGTTTGGATATGATAAAGATGTTTATTTCTTGAGCTGAGTGATGGCTTCATGGGTTTATACATACTTCAGAACTTATCAAATTGTATACATTTAAAATGTGAAGTTCATTGTACATCAATTTACCTCAGTAAAGCTCTTTAGAAATAAAAAAATAAATTTTAAAATATGAAGCATGAGAAAGAAAGAGAAAATTTTGAGAAGGAATTCATAATTATTTTTACCTGTTCAAAAAAGTGCATAAAGGTGAGTGAAGGTGACCACTTGCCCCTCACAAACACAAGCCCAACTTCATCTGGACCTCTTTTTCATTCCTCACTCCCACTCATGTCAAATTCTTCACTTCATAATATGATACCAAAATAGCCATGAGGAAAAGTAAAAAAAGGGCAGCAAGTTTGGTCAGGGCTTGTCTTCTTCCTCCTGATCTCCTTGGATGCCCAAGTTTGCAGGGAAAGACAGAGCTCATTGCCCTTTTCTCCAAATGTCCCAGACAGAAGTGGGTTGAGTTGGTTTGGGGAGCATGTTTATACAGATAACTCATCAGGACCATTGTCAGGATTGTCAAAAACACAGAAAAGCTGTTTCTAGACCTCCGGCAAAGCATGGTTCCATCCAAGTGAGAGCTGAAAAAACATCTCAGTTTTTCTGAGAAAATCCCATAGACCCAACAGATTCAGCATCATCCGAATATTCCACATGCAGTTTTACTTCTTTACCCATGTCTATTTAAGCGATTTTTGAAAGCTGTAATTATATAAACAGAGAGCCTCCCACACTCTGACAAGTGGAAAAATACATATTAACTCCAGACAAAATGTGGGTGGTGGTATCTTTTTTTTTTTCTGTCAGAAACTATGAAACACTACTGCAAACAGCAATAAATGACTAAAAGTCTTTTATATTAGAAAATTCCATGTAGTCTCCTAGGATATTATTTTAGTTTTTTATCTCTGCTGGGTAAACAGCAAAGTTCTTAAATCTAATTCTTCCTTCCCTATAAAATGATGTCAATCCATCCCATTTCCCAAATACTTCTGTTTGTAAGATTTGGCTAATAAGGGAAATGCTTGTGTTTCTATTATGAGGTGTATTGAATGGGTTCCTTCTGATATTGTGATTTCTCACAACTTGAAATGCAAGGTACAGGGAACGGGCAATGGAAAAGAAAGACAAGACATAGGCTTGTCCTCTGGCTTACAACCTAGGCACATCTAAGGGAGAATTTCATGTCAATATCAATGTGAAAAACAGGGTCACAAACCAAAATCAGATGTTGGAATTAGCGCTGTTGTAACTGCTTATCTTAGACTAATTTTACCTTTTAAATCATTTGTTTAGTGGCTCAGTATAATATTAGTGTTTGTTGAATGTTTGTCATGTAAAAACAGGTATAAAGAATGTAAATTCACCCCAGAAAAATTAGGAGGAAGGAGTAAAGCAGAGATTAGAATTCGGTTAGCCAGGATTCAGAGCCCTACTTTCAACCACCATGCCATGCTGTATCTCAAAATTGCAATTCATATTTATTCAAAGCTTACCCTGGGCCCAGGCATTATTCTAAGCCCTGCACATTTATTATCTCAGTTAAGTCCCACAATAGGCCCATCATGTAAGCATCTCTATTTTTCCAGTTTTCCAGATGATGGGATTGGGACACAGGAAAATTAAGTAGCTTGCTCATGATTCATGGCAGCTGGCAGAGGAGGAATTTAAACAATGACAACCTGACTTCAGAGCCCATGCTCCTCACCACACATCGAGGACAATGAATTAGTACATACTCTGGGCAAATCACCGTGTCTAGCACAGGAGATTTATAGATAAAGCCCTTGTCAGGAAGCAGCTTAGAGTCTGGTTAAGGAGTCAGGCAAGTAAGCCATGGTCTTATCTATTCTTCTTCCTCACTTCAGTTTTTATGCTTTCTTCTGTCAAGATTTCATTCTATGTACAGAAAAATAATGGAAGGCATAACTGATCTACCTCTCACTTCAAAATGTTGGTACTACTAGAGAAAGGAAGTGGGAGAATATAACATTTTTATGTTCATCTTTAAAGAGCTTGGATCTAAAAATGTTGAGACATACCAGAGATTGACAGTTGCCAATTCACCCAGTCTCTGTCAAATCTGGGTCCATATGTCTAAGTCTTCCATGGACTATTGGGTGACAAGAACCTCCATTCTATAGAATATAATTTAGCTAGAAGGAAGGTGCAAGTAATTTCAAGCCAGGGAAGTGTTTCTAAGGAATCCAAAGACACATGGACAAAAATAGATCCATTCTGCTGGAGTGGATCATTCCTGAGAGGAAAATGTGGAACATCTGATCAGCAAGAAATAAACCTTTGAGTTACTGAGATTTTGGAGATTATTTTTTAATTATCTGGAGATTTTTTTTTATAACAACTAACATTTAAAACAGAAATTCCTATCAGGAACAGTGTTCTGCTGTAACAACAATTATGAAATTGTATGGCACTGGCTTAGAAGTCAAAATGGTTACAACAGGCTGGGCAGCTGGAAATGCACATTATACCATGTAAAATATTTGATAAAACTGTGACCATTTGGAAGGCAGACTATGTGCCCTCTGAGACTATAGCTTTTAAGGGAAGTTGTTGGAAAATGTCAGAATGTTATGGGCTACTATGTGCAGCTGTTAGCAAGGTATTATAAGAAAGAGATGTCTTCAGGCAAGAATCAGCTCATTTTGAGGTACAAATTAAAGAAAATAGAGAGTCAAGAGCTTTATTTAGTTGAAAATGATGTTTATTTTGGGATCCTCAAATAGTAAGACAGGTAAGTTTGAACAAAGCTTTGAGCATCAAAGGTCCAGTTAGACTTCTTAGTTGAATAAAGTGCTTCAGTCTTGCAGCAAAGATTAACCATACAATCTCCATACCCAAGTCATGAAGTTAAGGTAGAGAGGCATAAGGACCAGGAAACAGAGAAATAAAGTAATAAATAAAGAAAGAAACTTTGGTTGTAATTACTGGAACGTAGAACTGAATGAAACAGTACAGGTAAAAAATTGAATAAATGTGTGTGGGACTAGTATTGCCCCCCTAAAAAAGAACACAAACAACAATAACAGGAACAATAAAAATCAACTGTTT
Source organism: Mesoplodon mirus (assembly GCF_964341445.2). Lineage (NCBI taxonomy): Eukaryota > Metazoa > Chordata > Mammalia > Artiodactyla > Ziphiidae > Mesoplodon > Mesoplodon mirus. Next base: position 72,916,156 of record NC_138984.1, read on the forward strand.
GAACTTTAAACAAGCTCAAACTTGAAGAATTATGAAATGGGCATACTATCTAACACCCAATGAGAGAATACTGTCTAACATGCTCTCCACACGTGGCCAAAGGGAATATGGAGGAAGCTCCCAAAGACTGAGGACATCTGAGACCAAAAGGAACAAGAAACAAGGGGACAGAACCTTCCAGGAGGCATAATCAGGGACTGTGGAAGAATTTTCCTACTGTCGGGGCAAAGGAACTTCACAGCTCCATTGGACTTTATGATTGCAATAATGAGACCCCCTAAATGCTGAGTTTCTCATTGTTGCCTTTCTAAACGGGAGCTTGCGTTGCAGTTACCGTCTCTCTGCCCCACTGTTGTGTGCTAGATGGCAGAGGCAGAGGCAGGAGGCAGCAGAGATATCTTGTCTTCAGATCAGAAGCCAGTAGAACATTTGGACCTGAGAGAGAGCAAGCACTGAGTCTCTCCTAGAGGTTCTAGATGTTAAACTGAGTTTGTTTATTGGATCGAATTTTGGGTTGTGTCCCTGGGGAAGAGATAAGTGTATTCCAAGAGTGGGACTAGAATTGGAGGGACTGGTCAGCTCTTCACCAAATGCATTTACTCTTCTTCCTACGCACATAGCTAGTCTAGAATCCCCATGGCCTTTCTGTTGACATGGCCATGTGGCTGGTTCTCACCAATGGAATTTGAGTGGAATAACACTTGTCACTTTTGGGATAAGGGGACAAGAAGTGAGTGTGTCTTATTCACCCTCATTTCCCCCATCAATAAGCTAAATGCAAATGAGCAAGAAGCCCTGGAGAAGGGCAAAGTTGCAAGATGAAGGAGTCCTCTGTTCCAGAAAGATCATTTGGAAGGCCAGCTTCCAACTAGGAACGTTCACATGGGACTGTTTATGTGCAAGAAAGAAATTTTCATTAAGTCACTGATATTTTTTCAGATTTGTTTGTTACAGAAAACATTATCTTAAGTAATGCAAATGCACAAAGCCTGCAGGATTCTAATTTGATCTACACCACTTTATCATATAGCTTAGTCTGTGCTAAGCTCTGTTCTAAATATTATACAAAGTATTTTACATATATCACCATATATTACACACATACACACACGCATATAGTCCATTAAGTTCTGTATCAAATATAGGCTGTACCTCAGAATTTAATACTTAATTGTACCTCAGGTACCTCCTGTACCTCAGGAGACAAAAAAGTTAGTCCTTTAACTATCTAAAAGTTGCAAAAGAAAGTCAGTTTGACTAAACAAAACACAGGTCGATCCTTAGAGGACTTTCGTTACCCCTGTAAGATCTGCTTGAGGAGCACCCCACTTCTGGCTCTATCATAACATTTCCTTACTTGTGTCTTTATTAGCCATTCATTTGGAGACACTGCCTCGACAGGAACTTGAGCCCAATTTACACAATAGACTTCATTGGATTCCATTTTACCTACGTTATAACAAGTATGTCCTTATATATTGTGGAATCATCATTAAACAAGTATTTATTGTGCACTTACTGTTGCTCAGCTCTGTGCTAGAGAATAAAGATAAATGACACATGACCTCTGTTCTTGAGGAGGACAGAGTTTAGTGAACCCACAGGCATGTTAAAAACTATTACAACAAAACCTGATGAATGCTGTCATAGTAGCATGCATGGAGTATGGTGTGAGCATTGGAGTCAGAGTCATAATTCTTGCAGAGCGTTCTGTAGGCAAAAAAAGATTTTGAATCAGAGGTGTGAAAAATGTGCACACAAACACACACACATTATATGAAAAAAAATGCTAGTGACCCCTTCAGCCAATTATTCACAACTATTCACCATAGTACTGGTCCAATATTGTCACTAAATAGCTCCAGCCATCTTAAAACAATGCATCAAAAGCTGTGTCCATGGGCTTCCCTGGTGGCGCAGTGGTTGGGAGTCCACCTGCCGATGCAGGGGACGCGGGTTCGTGCCCCGGTCCGGGAAGATCCCACATGCCGCGGAGCAGCTGGGCCCGTGGGCCATGGCCGCTGAGCCTGTGCATCCAGAGCCTGTGCTCCGCAACGGGAGAGGCCACAACGGTGAGAGGCCCGCGTACCGAAAAAAAAAAAAAAAGCCGTGTCCAAGTACTATAGCATTTACTATTATTTGGAAATCCTTGTATGATTTCTGCCTTTTATTTTCAGATTTAATGCCAACTTGATTACCACTATTGCTAGTGCTCTTGCCTTCAAAGTTTCTCCCCACCAACATTTTTTAAAAATTAATTCTTCCACAATTCTCTCAGTTGAAACCTGGGATTCATGTCTGATTCCTCTTTCTTTATCACCCCCACTTTCAAACAAAGCTTTGCCCCTCATTCAGGCTTTTTATTCTTCATGCCTGCACTCCTGAGATCACCTGCCTTGTAGCCTCTCTGTTTTTCCTTCATCTGATTCATTCTGATAATCTCCAACAGAGGAATATTCCAATAACCTCATTTTAACTATGTCACGGTCTCCTTACAAATCTTTCCATAGCCCCACATTACTTAAGTCCTAGCTTTGTTACTTACTCACCAGTTTATTATTTTAGTTGAGATTTGATTGCCCAATCTGTAAAATAGGGATAATTATTATATTTAACTCATATATTTATCATTAAGTTCAAATCTTTGAAACATGTATTTAGAACAGTTTCCAGTGCATAGTAAGCATTCAACAGATTTGAGCTGTTGCTATCACTTATGGTAACTCAACATGTAAGGCAGTCTGAAATCTGACAGAAATTTAACTTTCTACTTTTATCTCACATGAAACACCTGTTCACAACAAAGAGCCATCTTCTCACGGTTTTAGGAACATATCTTGTAAATCTCTTCCTTTGAACCTGTCATTTTTTAATGTTCTGCCCCAAATATCTCTTGCTTTCCATTTATTCGAATCCTATTCATTCTTCATGAACCAATTTGAATCTTATCCTCACAAAGCTTCTCTTGCCTTTGCTGATGGTAGATCACTCCCGACTCTGAACAGATACAATGATATTCATTTGGAGATTATTGTGTATTATGGGGTATGAAATACTGAGAATTTAGATCAGACTGGAAAAGAAGATGTTTTCATCCCCACCCTGACACAGTTTACCCAGGATACTACCCCAAAGCATAAAATGAGCCATAAATATTTTGGGATTGACTGCTTATAATGTAACTAAGGCTATTCCTATAAAGTTTAGATTAAGAAACCATAAGGCCAAACAGAAAAGAATGAGGAACCATGTCAGAATTCTCTCTGGGTTGCATGGGAAAAGTAATATCTAGAAGGAAATATTGCTATGATTACCATATCTCCAAATGATAATACAGGGAAAAAGCTAAATATTCTAAAATTAATATCTTTTTGTCTTCTAAGAGCAGGCTCTTTTTTTGTATTTTGTAACTAGAGATGCTTCTTATTTCTGTGCATCGAATCAAAATTGAGACACACTAATCTAGTCAACTAAAAATGTCAAAGTTTATGTAGAACCTCAATTCAAAATCATTCAATATTTATATAATTTCATGGTTTGGCAGATCTTCCTGAGGCCTCTGTGACCCACTGTGCTGGACGCCCACTGCCCAACTCCAGGGGACACAATTCACAGACTTCATATGGATGACCCTTCACTCTACCACCCTGAAGTTTGTACAGTACAGTAGACTCTGTCTATCCAGGTGGGTTGGAAAGTAACCTGTGCATATTTTTTTTTCATTTTTTCCAGAGTATAATAATGCATCCCCAAAGAGGAGGAAAGCAGTCTAGCCAGTGTGAGTTGTAAATAAGAGCACAAGCAATGAAGTTAGCCAAATCACTGCATTGCTCTTCACAAGATAGGGAGCCATGGGCAAGTTACATCACCTTTCTGAGCCTTTGTTTCCTCACAGTAAAATGGGGATAGTAACAGTACTTCATAAGGTTTTCAGAAGGAGTAAATGAAATGAAGTCTAACAAAGTGCTCAGCTCATAGGAGTTCAGTGTTTACTTTTTCCATTACAGAATTATGATTGCATTAAGGGAAGAGGTTTTTCTTCTACATTATGAATGCTAGAGAGTAATACCTCTACCTGACTTCTAACCACCATTCTGGAAAATCATGCTGGCCGTCTTCATCCAGTGCAGTAGCTTTCAGACATTTTCTTTAGCAGCAGCATGAGCAGAACCTTTTGGTTTTCAATTAAAATCTTAAACAGGTCCCAATAAAAAAGGCAGCCATTCTGGGGAAGACTTTGAATTAGAAGACTGGTCCCATCTAGCCAGGTGTTGCCTGAACTTGGGAAAGTTACTTGACCCTTTGAGTCACTTCTCTCATAGGCAAATTTTTAAGTAATAGAAAACGCTGCCTTGCCTAGTGTTCAAGGTTGTTGTGACACTCAGGGCAGCGCATCTGTATCAACACCCTTTGAAACAGTCATGCAATACACAAATATCCACTAGTTCTCTTATCACAACACAAGCTTCTGCATTTTGGCTCACCTATTTGATTTTTTCCCAACAGATTTACCTCCCTAATTATAGGCAGTTCCTTGCTAACAAACAGGTGTATTCCAAAATTTAATTTGTTAATCAGTTGTTAGGAACTCAGCACACATTTTCCCTTAGAAATGGTGTTATAAATGGAATAGTTCATGTCTGAAGCAGTCTTAGCCCAACTCTTTAGCCCCAAATGTAGCTCAAATACTATACGTGTGCTGTAAAAACAGTTGGAAATATTATTATTGTATAAGTAATTACAATGGTAAAATAATAAAAATAAATGAGCTTAATTTATCTTTAATGCTGGCATTTAATGACCAGCAAGTCTACCTAGAAAATGGTGCTAGTGGAGATCCTAAAGAGAATTTCTTGAGTCCCACGAGGCTTTAGAAATGGATATGACTTGCTTTTGTGATTGACAAATTTCAAAACCTAGATCTTTCTTTCTTTGGTAACGTCTAGGCTTAGCAATTACTACTGAGGTAATTGACAGGAGCAGGGATATAACAAAGGGGACAAAGAAAGGTATGAAGAAGCAAGAAAAGGAAGGAAGATAGGGGGAGAAATAAAGATAGGAAGAGCCAGAAATTTAGGGTGAACAAGAAAAATCTTAGAAAAGAAAGAGGAAGGCTGAATGATGTGAATTCAGTTGAGAAGAAAAAGAAAAAAAGAAAAAAGAGTAGGGAGGAAAGTCTTCACTCAGTTAAAGATTAAGGGGAAAATATATATATAGCTCAGTGGTCAGTCCTACCCCGAGATCAGCTCTTGCACTGAGTCATTGGGTTGAGGATATAGGGAACCTCCATAGGGCAGATGAAGAGAGGAAATAGGAACGGATGTGGGGCTGGCCTTTGGTATGAATTAGACATATGTTACCAAGGCCAATGACTCTGGAAGTCAATAATTTAAAAAATATTAAAATTATCTGAGGGAATTAGCATCTGATAAATAATTAGGAAAATTAGCCAAAGATGAAAATATTTTAACTGGATAATCTACATGGTAGATTGATTTACAATCACTTTAAAGATACCTTTAATTTATAGTATAATAGGAAATTGTTTTCCACTCAAACATTAAATATTTATTATGACACCTGATGCTTATAAAGACCCCTAGGGCAGTGAATAAAAAGCTAGTTGTTAAAGGAAGGGCAAACTCTCTCTCCGACAAACCCATCTGCATCTCTAAAGGTCACCAATGACTTACTCGTTGTCACATGCAATTAACTACTACTCAACTGCAACATTTCCTGGTACTCCTGCTATTGGATGCTCTCCACCTCTTGGTTCTCATGACTCTTCCTTCCTGAGTCTTCATCCATCTCTCCACACGTCTTTCATCATCTTTTTGGGCCTATCCCCCTTGTCCTTCCTCCTCCTTTTAAATATTATTGTTTCTGAGAGTTCTGAATTTTAGCCTTCTTCTCATTTTACAAATGCTCTATAAACAACCTCATCCATACCCATGGTTCCAACCACCATCTACAGACTATGTTCTAAACACTAATAACACGCAAACCTCTATCTGCAATCCAGACTTCTGAATTCAACTAAAAGGTAGCCAGAACCTTTTATAATAAAATTCACTTTTCCTTTCATTTGCAATGTCATAGTTTTGATCATTTAAAAAATTGAAGTGCATTTAAAAAGGAGAGGCAATTTTAACCTTTATAGCTTTTTGCTAGATCTCACAGAAATTAAAATGAAACAACTTGTCTTACTTAACCCTTTATATTTATTTGCCCATCCTTAGTACTATAAGTTGATACAATAAAGAATCCACAAATATTTTAGAATCCTTCTAACAAAGGAAGCTTTTAATTGAACTTTAAAAGTTAAAGTCTTCAAAGTTCCAGAATAAATTTTGCTGATATTTTTCCTGTCTATGAAATTTGCCTTGGAATTATTTGAAAGGGAGGATTAATTAGGATCCCCCTTTTTTATCTTTAAACACAAAATCTCCAGACTGACTAATATGAGAGTAGAAGAATGCTTTCTCCATTCTGATCTACCATTATTTCTGTTGCTGCCTTACCTTTCAGTTAACGTTGAACTTGGAGCTAAAATATATACATTTTGAAATATTTTCATAAAATTTTCTTCCAATAATCATTTTTATTTTCTAGGGAAAGGTGGCAGTTATGCCCCCATACATGAAATGTGAGGCATACTAAAAAAAATAAAATACCCTATTCTAAGTGATAGAACTAATATTATGGGGGGGAACACTAATAGAACAGGAGTTATCAGTTGAGTCAAACTTCAAATTTGTCATTTCCTATGATACTTTGAATATCTCTCACTATCTATTGAATCATACCACTAAAGACCAGACAAGTCATACTTTTTGAAATGTGTAAGCTTTCTAATACTAGTAACCCAAGCTCCAAAATAATTCTAATTTGAAAATACGTGCAAGACAAATTCTCCTCTGTTACATAAAGTGAGTTGGTCGTAACCTGGGCTCACCAAGTTCAAGCCCTCGTTTAAATGCTATAAAAAAGGCAGCTGCAGGTGCCTACAGGCTGTGAAGAGTGACAGAAGAAACATGAATTTTAAAATCTGACCGCCAGTATTTTAATCGTAGGAATGGTTTTGTTTCATACTATCTTCATGAACTTGGAGAAGGTATTTGACCTCCCCAAGCTCAGTTTTCCCAAATTTAAATGGGAATAATAATATCTACTTTGCAAATTCCTCATGAATAATGTATATTTAAAACTTTTTTTCTGGTACATGTTTTGAAACTTAATAGACGTGTCAAAAATTCTTTAAAGGCTATTATTCAATTATTACAAGAAGAACAGATATTATGCAATGATTTCTAGAATTCTGATCTAAAGCATTTTACCCCCAAAACATCCTTACTGCTATCACCACAACCACTGCCTATTTCTCTAACTTCATCCCTTGCTTCTTTTCCTCTCTCACCCTTGGTTCCGTCCATACCGAACCACACATACTCTCTACAAGTGTTGTGCCCTTACACATGGAACAACTGCCTGGAACTACCTAGTTAATTCTAGTTCTCCTTCAAGGATAGAATCAAGGTCAGAAGCTCTGGGAGGCCAATTATGTCCACCTAGAATAACCTCTAGGTTATTCATCCCTCTGTCTTTGTTCTGCCTGATGCCTAGACTGGACAGAAAAGTGGGGACCATAACTCATGTTTGTTTTTATTTGTATCTCTAAAACATAGCTCAGTGCTGAGCACATAGTAGGTGCTCAATTAATGTTTCTTGAATAAATTAATGAATAAATACATAGAATAGTAGTGTATCTGAAGTACAAAATATGTTAATTATTAAACAGGGTTTTTGTGTGTGTGTGTGCTTCAGAGATGAGTAATGAGTTATCTTCTAACATATTATTAAAAATGAGTGCATTGCTAGAGAAGCAAAAGTAAGTTCCCCCTATGAGAGCAGGGGTTCTAAGCCAGTGAGAAGTGAGTGAGCTAGGCAGGGAGTAGAGGCCATGGAAAAATGTGATGCTTCACAGTGTTGCCAGGGACCTGTTGTTATTACCAATAACTGAAATACTCGGTGAGTGATCAGACTTCTTTTTTTTTCCCCTCTCATAAGAGCTCCATTGCCTGCTAATCACCTACAAGCATGTAGTAATACTTCTGAATGGGATTGGCATGTTGGATATATGTCCATGTATATAAAAATGTGTCCAATGACAAATTTAAGCCAACAACTGCAGTGAAGGTACTTGCAGTAGGACTGTGTGTACATATGCACACCTGCTCATATGTGTTTGTGTCTGTTTAAACCTCCAGAATCTATAACAACTCTCCTATAGGAGATGGATATTCACTTATAAGGGGAAATATTGCACACACTTTTGATAGGGATGGCTTGTCTCCCATAGACCCGAAGTCATTCAAAATCACATTCTTTAACAATGGTCTCAAATAATGCAAACGTGTTAGGGAGGGCTTTTATTGTCTTTACTAGCTGACCCTGCTGTGTAGCAGATTACCCTCAGGCCCTGGGAGACAACACAATGATTTTCAGGAGCAGTTTCCATGTGTTCGGCATTTAGTAAGTAACATGGACTCCACGGGACATAATTCCAGGGGAAGAAATGGAGCAAGACTCGAACTTCCTAAGTTTTTCCATGATTTTTGCAAAGCGAAGTGTTAATTACCTAGGAATCTCAGGGTAATATCTAAGACAGTTTCATCTTGATTCTCTATTCATTGTGTACTTGGTAGGGCATGAAAAGGGGCAAAGACCTCTCCAAAAAAAAAGGCAAAGCCAAAACCTTCTTGTTCAGTTTCAAACTTTTTCAGTCAATAATTTGTCCATCTAAAGGGTGTTTCTTTTCTTTCCCTCATGGGATTGATCCCCCAAAAAAGAGGAGATAATATTCGCATTCTCTGTATGAATGCTCACTGCCAGATAATTCAATTATTGCAGAAAATTATTTTAAACATTAAGATGCACAAAGTTCAGTTTTTCTCTGTTTCTGCTACTATCACC